>NC_085139.1:33966114-34300816 GCF_024139115.2 Armigeres subalbatus | reverse complement strand
CTAGAAGTTACGTATTGCTAGTTTGTGCAGTTTTTCTTTATTATGAAATGATTGTCGAAAAACGATACTAATGTTGTTTCAATCATGCGATGTGGATTGAAACAACAATAATATTGATTCAATAAAGCAGTGAATCAGTGTTGAAACAAAATCTGGGATTAAAACAACAATGTTCGCGTTGTTAGTAACAATCGAAATGGTGTTTCAATCGTACAAGATTCTTTTGCGTGAATACTAAATTATTACTCATGGTTTTCATCGGATAGATTTGAAATATATTTAGTGAAATACACGTAAAGAAATAAAAACAAAACCATAATTAGATGAAAATGGCCGAAAGGGCGTTCAAAAAAGTTTTCAGTTCAAAATTTGAAAATCCGTGTAAAAAGTTTAGATTTCTCGACAAATCATGCAAAATGGAGCAACTTTGTTTTGAATGGGATTTTTTACAGGCGTGTAAAAAATCCGTGTAAACAGAATCAGGTGTATTAGAAAAAGGTAATTTTCTTGTCTGGTTGTTGGAATCATGAACCTTCTTATTTCTCTATTCCAAGCATTGGTGTTGAAAATAAGCAACCTTTAGTTAATAACGGGGAAGGGTCATTTGGCCAAAACCCATTCGGCCGAAAGCCATTTGGCCGAATGCTACTAGGCCGAAAGTTGTTTGGTCGAATATACCATTTGGCCGAACAGACCACTAGGCCGAAAGTCATTTGGCAGAAGGAGTCATTTGGCCGAAAGGGTCGTTTGGCTGAAAGGTTCATTAGGCCGAAAGTCATTTGGCCGAATGGGTCGTTTGCCCGGTACAATGCAGGCCGAATGGGCGTTTGACCGAATGGGTCATTTGCCGAAAGGGTCGTGGCCGAACGGATCGTTTGGCTGATTGGGCGTTTGGCGAATGGGCGTGGTCGAATGGGTCTGGTCGAATAGGTCGTTTTGAATAGGTCGTTTGAATGGGCGTTTGGCCGAAAGGGTCGTTTGGCCGAAAGGGTCGTTTGGCCGAATGGGCATTTGGCCGAATGGATCATTTAAGAAAGGGTCGTTGGCCGAAAGATCGTTCGGCCAAAAGGGTCATTTGGCCGAAAGGATGTTTGGCCGAAATTTCTCTTCACACTGTAAAAGTGAGAAGCGCGAAATGAGAGTGAGACGTCGCACTCAAACTTCGCAGACGACTCACTTCTCCACTCTCACTTCTCTGGAGAAACACAAAGGAAAAGTGAGACGTCTAACTACTCACGTCGCGCTTTTAACTTTTACAGTGAGAAGAGAAAATGAAGAAAGAGAAGACGTCTCACTTCCCACTTTCTTTTCTCATTTCTCACTTTCATTGTGAAAAGTGTAGTGAGACGTCCCCTACTCACTTTCATAGTGAGAAGGAGAAATGAGGAGTGAGAAGTGAGACGTCTCACTACTCACTTTCATTCTCACTTTTTAGGCTGTGCGGTTCTTTCTCTCTTTGCGGAAGGAAGTTTTAATTACCCGAAGCTATTTTAATTTCAACGGTGCTTCTTAGCGCTATTTGACCCACTGATCCGTTACGATCTTTGCAAGGACCCGTGCCTTCGTTTTACGTTGGACCGTTTGCGGAAGTAAAATTCCGACAAGCGGTGGTAACCTGCAGGGACACGTTCTGGGAAAAACCTCTTAGAAGGTCACGTCTCCACGCTCAGCAATGAGTATTAACAAAACAAGAGGAAGGAAGTCTCTGAATTCTCACTTCCTTCAAAGAAACAAGTTTCAAGACCGTCCTGCCCAAGCGCGGAAAAATAGAAGGAAGCTGGAGAATTCAGATATTCCTTCTAACTCTAATATAAATAATTCTTCTCCAATCGAACTGAGCAATCAGTTCGATTTGATTCAATGATGAAATTGAGCAATGAATCTACCTCTAGCCCAGGTGATTCATGCGAAAAAGCAAAGGATTCCGCCAATTGTGGTATCTGTGCCGAGTTTTCTGGCTTCCGGAATGAGATTTTGAGTAACCTTCAGGGATCAAGGTTTCATTTCAGATTGCTAGGAAGGGTGACTGCGCGTTTTGCCGGGATATTTGACGATCGCAAACGTCTTCTTCACTATTTAACTGAGAAGCGCCATAAATTCTTTCACTACGACGACAAAACTGAGCGATTGTTCAAAGTCGTCTGAAGGTCTCCCAGTGATGACAAATCACTGGATGAGATTAAATTGAAATTCTCAATTACTTGGATTTTCACCAGTCCAAGTAATTAAGATGAAAAAGAAATCCCATTCTGAACTTCCCAGAGGGCATTTCAAGAATTTTTAGTTATTTTAACAAAGTGAACAAATAATATGAAAAGTTTGAAAAGGCCTGATTATGTCCCATGTCCGTGTTACATGGAACATTTCCGCAGCTGGGAAACTTCAAAACCTACCCAGTGCCGTAAGTGCCAAAAGTGGGGTCATGGAACCAAACATTGTCACATGGATGCTAAATGCATGATTTGTGGTGGAACCTCTCACGCCAAGGACGCATGTCCTGTGAGAGAAGATTCAATAAATTTAATGTGCAAATTGTGGGGCAATCATAACTAATTTCTGGAATGCCCTTCACGCAAAAGTTTTGAATTCCGTGCAAAATTGAGACGGAAATTCCAATCGGATCCCAGATTCGAGGTAGAAATTTTCAAACGCTCAAATTTCGAAACCGGTTACCGGTCGAGCAATTCATACCCACCACAATTCACAAACAAATTTTGCGCTCGTCAACGGGTACTAAGCACCTCAGTAAATTCCAATTTTCCAATGTACCTAGCATGCAAACATCGCTGCTGGTAGACCAAATTTCTCTTCTCAAAAGAGGTTTATACCCATGTCCCAACGGAAAATAACGGTCATGTTGCGATTCAGGTAGCATGACTGCTTCGATTTGATTTTTTATCGAACAATTGCATCACATGATTGATGCAATGTTCAAAGCAAATACCATTCCTGAAGCTGTTCAGGTTGGTATAAAGTACACACAAAAATTGTTATCGGACTCCTTCAATGGATCCAAATAATGTGAAAGTTCTAATGGAATGCCCGCTTCTCAAAGGGTAGAAGATGAATTATTCAACTTCCTTTCAGTTCATAATGCATATTGCCATTATAACTGAAACGTATTTAAAACCAGGACTCTCCATTAAAAGAGATCCAAATTATTTTATCTACAGAAATGATCGTCTTGACAGCGCCTGTGGTGGGGTCGCCATTGTCATCATAGACGTATCAAACATAAATTATTTTCTTCGTTTGAAACCAAAGTTTGAAACTTGGGAGTTTCTGTTGAAACAAATTTTCATTTTCCTTCATTGCAGCCTATTTGCCTTTTCTACAATGGGCAGCAAAAGAATTTGTTGAAAGCTGATCTTCAAATTCTGACTCGCAACAAATCAAAATTCTCAATTGGTGACTTCAATGCCAAACACCGTTCATGGAATAATGCCCAAAGCAATTAATGGTAAAATTTTATTTGAAGATTGTTCTGCGGATATTATACTATTCAATATCCCAATGGACCAACTTGTTTTCTTCCAGTCGAAATCTTCTACAATTGATTTAGTTTTAACGGATTAAGTCAGCTGTGTGGCCAATTGGTAACCCATGCTGACTTTGACTCTGATCACCTTCCTGTGATGTTTGAAATTTCACAAGAAGCCATTTATAATCCAATCAGCTCTACTTTTAATTATCATAGGGCTGATTGGGATTTATATAAAACGTATATCGATAGGACTTTTCATGTTGACATTCCTTTCGATACCAAAAGTGATATGATAATGCTATCGTATCTTTGACAAATTTAATTGTTGAAGCCAGTGGCATTGCAATTCCGAAATGTGAAGTTAAATTCAACTTCATTATTATTGACAACGATCTTCAGCTACTGATCCGTCTTAAAAATGTGAGAAGAAGGCAATACCAAAGAACTCGCGATCCCGCGTTGAAATTATTTTGAGATTTGAAAATTAAATTAAAAAACGTTTCAGCTCTGAGAAATACCAACTTTGAGAATATGTCTCGAAGTTGGATCCCAGTTCGAAACCCTTTGAAATTAACAAAATTCAAACCTCAAAAGCCAATTCCAGCGCTTAAAGAGGAATAAAATTTAATCAAATGGCGAAAAGGCTCAAAAACTTGCTCAGCAGTTCGAGAGTGCCCATAATTTTAGTCTAGGTCTCACTAGTCCAATTGAGGATCAGGTAACACGGAGTTCGAAGACATTCTCAATCAAGAGAATGTTTTACCCGTTGGGAACCAATTTGGATGAAGTGAGATTACTAGAAAATTTAAAAATAGAAAGCCCCGGGTGATGATAGTATTTTACATACTTATCAAAAACTTCCTGAGAGCTCTTTATCCTTTTTGGTTAATTTATTTCACAAATATTTTTCATTGTCATACTTTCCAGATAACTGGAAAACGCCAAAGTTGTTCCAATTTTGAAGCCGGACAAAATCCAGCTGAGGCTTCTAGTTATGCCAATCAGTTTGCTTTCTTCAATAAGCAAACTGTTTGAAAAGATTATTAATAGAATGATGGTTCATATTAATGACAATTCTATTTTTGTGATGAGCAATTTGGTTTTCGCCAGGGCATTCAACCACTATCAGTTATTAAGAGTACGAACTTAATTCGGTTCAACAAATCTGAAGGATATTCGATAGTGTTTCTTCTGATATGAGAAAGCATTTGACAGTGTTTGGATGAAGGTTTGATTGTAAAATTGATGAATTTTAATTTTCCTCTGTAATACTATAAACTGATCCAAAATTATTTATCAGATTGTGCTGCAGAAACATCAGAACTAAATCTGATAGATTACCTGTAAGGAGTCCCCAAGGCAGCATACTGGGGCCATATTGTAAAATTTTACTTGACTTACCTGATTTACCAAAGGGTGTCAAAATCTTTGTTTGCAGATGACACGTGCCATTTGTAGTAGATTGCAAAAAAATGGATATTTTCTCCACTTACTTGCAAAATGGAAAATTTCCCGAATGCTTCCAAAACTCAGCTTATAATTTTCCCACATAAGCGAGAGCTTCTTATTTGAAACCTTCTAGCAGACATATTGTCACTATGAATGGGGTTCCATAATTGGTCTAGAAGCTAAATATTTAGGACTTCTGCTAGATCAAAATTAACTTTTAAAAAACATTGAAGGCCTTCAAGCCAAATGTAACAAATATATTAAGTGCCTATATCACTTATAAACAGAAAATCAAAACTTTGTCTTAAGAACAAACTTTTGATTTACAAACAAATTTTTAGACCACCAGAAAGAAGGCACTCCAGAGGATTCAAAATAAAATTTTGAAAATGATTCTGAAGTTGCCTGTGGTATAGTACCAATGAACTTCATAGAATTTCTAATATTGAGACATTGCAACAAATGTCCAACAAAATAATTTCAATTTTAGAAAAAATCGTTGCATCTTCTATTGCAACGATTAACTCCTTTACTTAGTATAAAATAGGTTAAGTTTAGTTTAAGTTGAAAACACTGTAATTCCTACAATCTTCAATTCAACCAGAGGAACAAATTCTAACTGCAGAGGCAATTGAAATGTATTAATAATAACTAAAAGCGTAACATAGCAAATAAGGATGATAGTGTTAAGAAAACACGGAACACCTAGTCTAAGAGATGAATGCATGTATTAGATAATTAGCAAATAAAATTAGTTAAAAAAAAAGAACTTCATTTTTACAGCGAGAAGTGAAAATGAGGGAAGACGTCTCACTTCACTCTCATTTCTCGCTTCACTGTGAAAAGTGAGAAAAGGAAGTGGGTAGTGAGACGTTTCTCACCTAGTTCCCACTACTCTTTACATCGAGAAGCGAGAATGAGGAGTGAGAAGTGAGACGTCTCACTCTAACTCCTCATTTATCACTTCGCTGAAAAAATGAGAAGCGCAAAGTGAGTAGTGAAACGTATCACTAATCACTTCACGCTTCTCACATTTTACAGCGTGAAGTTATGAATGAAGAGATCGCTTACTCACTCCTCACTTATCACTTCTCGATGAAAAAGGGTAGTAAGACGTCTCTCTCCCACTTCGCACTACTTACTTTTTATATCGAGAAGTGATAAATGAGGGAGAAGTGAGACGCATTTCACTCCTCATTTATCACTTCATGCTGTAAAAAGTGAGAAGCGCGAAGGTAGTGTCCTCACTACTACTTTGGCTTCTCACGTTGACAGAGAGAAGTGATAAATGAGGAGGAGTGAGACGTCTCACTTATAACTCCCATTTATCACTTTCTGTGTTAAAGTGAGAAGCGCAAAGTGAGTAGTGAGACATCTCACTACTCATTTCGCGCTTCTACTTTTACAGTGAGAAAAGAAAAATGAAGAGTGAGAAGTAAGACGTCTCTTTCATTGCTAATTCTCACTTTTCAAAAAACTATTCAGCTAAATGTCCTATTCAGCAAATGACCCTTTCGCCAAACGACCCTTTCGACCAAATTACCCTTTCGGCCGAATGACCCTTTTGGCCAAATGATCATTTCGGCTAAGTGATCATTTTGGCTAAACGACCCTTTCGGCCAAATGACCCTTTCGGCCTAATGACGTTTTCGGCACGACTCTTTCGGGAAAACGGCCCTTTCGGCCAAATGACCCATTCGGCCAAACGACCCATTCGGCCAAACGACCATTTCGACCAAACCACCCTTTCGGCCAAACCAAATGACCCATTCGGCAAACGACCCATTCGGTCAAACGACCTTTTCGGCACAATGACCCATTCGGCAAAGACCCTTGGCCAAACAACCCATTCGGTCAAACAACCCATTCGTCCACGACCCATACGGCCAAACGACCCTTTCGGCATAATGACTTTCGGCCATGACCCTTTCGGCCAAACGACCCTTTCGGCCAAATGACTTTCGGCCAGATGGGTTTCGGCCTATGGTCTGTTCGGCCTAGTGGCTGGCCAATGGCTTTCGGCCGAATGGGTTTCGCAATGGCTTTCGGCCGAATGGGTTTGCCAAATGACCCTCCCCGTTAATAACCATGGGGCCGCTTTGAAAAATTGATATAAGACAAATCGGAAGACTGTCGGACAGTAACTCGAAATGGTTCTCGACAATGATCTGACAGGAACAAGAAGGAGGTGCACAGGAGCAAAGTGGATCGACTAGGTGTAGGTCGAGTGCGGCTCTTCGCAGATTCCGTGGTTGGCGACGTGTAGCCATGGACCGAGTTGAATGGAGAAGACTTCTATGCACTGCACAGGCTACTCCGTCCTTATTATGTCAATAAATAAATAAATAAACAGACAATAATCCAATATGTTATAAGCATTGAGATTATAAATGCCTAGAAGACTACTTTTCTCCTACAGTAATTAAATTTATACTTTTTTTATTATCTCATACATTAATGCACATTTTATGAGAGGCAAGTAATGCCAGATTTGACGAAATTGTAGCTCAGGAAATATTTTTTAAGTCATATATCTGCAAAATAATGCGTACTTGCAAAACTAGTAGCGATTAATCCCGCAATGTATAAAGATATTACAAAAGAAAGACAATCCTTTTCTATATTTAGCTATCTAACCAATAGTTGTGGAAATTGATATACACAGAGAAAGCGATAAAAATTATCCGCATAAATGACCTCAGTTTATAAGTATCTGTAAAGATACAATCGAATTGAGGGATAAAATGGAATAGTAGTAACTTGTTATTCCACTAAAAACTCTAAAATATTATTTTTTGTCAAAGGTGGCTACTTTGTATGCAATTCTGGCTGCTAGTAATCTGAGCATAATGGCATTACTTATGAAACTAAAACTGACATAAAATTAAACTAGTTAAATTACGGCTAATTTTGCAATAAAGTTTTCTTTTTGCGACACTGCCTTGAGTAGTTTTAAACGAATAGCACTCACATGTTACACTTTTGGTAAGTCAAAATGAAATAATTATCTATTAATCGTAAAATTCCTATGCGACAACTAAATTTAAAAAAAATCGTTGGATAATACATACAAATAATAATTAATTCGGCAGTTGGAAGTGCTGTATCGAGCTTGAGAAGTCCTGACTACTGAAGTAATCCTGATGTTGCTTGTCTTGGTGGACTTCTGTCTCTTGCACTACTCAAAGCAATCGCTACCGTTCACTGCGTCACTGGCCGTTTTTCGGTGTAGGCGGAAGGAAAAATCAAATAGGTACCTCTATACCGTGTGTCTTTATAGTGATAAGGGCATGCTAATCGGAGATTTCCAGGTTATTTTTATCAGGTTGTAATCCGTAAGCACAGCCTATCACCCTTCCGTTCTTTTTCGATGCATTATCTCTGCCTTGTAGAATAACTCGTTCATTGCATTGTTGGCTTCATGTTTAGGCTACCGGGGAGCTGTAAGTATTCGACAACGCACACAACTTCGACAACTTCTTCCACTGGGGGAAAAGATAGCTCCATACTTACGTTATCTATCAAATGTAAAACTGTTAGATGATCCTTTTCCTTCCACAGAAGCTTATCGAATATTTGGTTCGAACCTGTACCCTGAGGGTAAAATATAGCGCACGGTGCAGAACTGGTGGAGTCAATGTATTCGTTTATGCCAACAACAACTTCCAGTGACAGCTGGCGATGTAAACAACGTATCTTCCGGATTTCCGCCGCAGCCTAGAAGCTGCCTTGTCTTCCGGCCTAACCGTTTGCTTTTAACAACAATCACACAATCCAAACGTCTTACGTTCACTACTATGCACTTCGTTAAGCTGACTGTTGTTTACATGCGATGAGCTTTGCTTCACGATCTGAATATAAACACTTTTCTGTAAATGCAAAAGTGTAGAAAGCGTAGCACTCTTCATTCATGCTTCTCAAGCAAGTTTAAGTGGATGGGTGCCTAGCAACGACGCCTTACACACGTCCGACTCGAGTTCGAGTCCCGGTGAGAATGCATTTTTTTCAATGCATGGGGAAGTCGGTAAAGCAGATTTCACTATTTTGGTCGGTAAAGCAGTGTTGACTGATAACTAAATGGTAACTAATTTTGTTATTTGGTTAAATAACATGTATAACAGAATATGTTATTAACTTGGTCTCAGTGATAACTTAATTAGTTTTCATGTAGTTATTTTAGGAACAAAATTCTGTTATCATTTTTGTTATGTTGGCTGTTAATTTAACCAAAACGATAACAAGTTTAGTTATCGAAATATTAGATAACCGGATAACAAAATTTGTTATCAATAAGCTATTCGACTTGCTATTCGACCGTGCATCTTACCGCACTGCTAAGGAGGGATTTTTTCCATCATCCTTCCTGACATTCTATCAAAAATTCCTCTCAGTAATCATTCTGGGGTTCTCATTAGATTTTTTGCTGGAATTTCTTCCTGGGAATCCTAGCGAAATTCTTCTCAGAGTTGCTTTCTGAAATTCATCAAGAAATAATTCCTGACACAAAACATTCGGAATATTTCCTGGAATTCCTTTCTGATTTTTTCCTGGAGTTCCGACCAAAGTTTAATCTGAAATTCTTCACTTGTTATAATACGAGCTTGTACAATCCCATTTAATTCCACCACTAAATTGTACCTCGACAGATACGTATGTCGACCTCAACAGTAAGGTCGTCTACACTTAAGTCGAGTCAAGTACGAGACACTGAAGGCGACCTTACTGTATCTGTCAAGGTACAATTAAGCGGGGGAATTAAATGGGATTGTACAAACTCGTCTTATGACAAGTGAAGACATTCCACTAAAAGGCTCAAAATAATTTTCTTAACTGAAATTCTTCCTAAAATTCCTTTAGTAATTCTACCCGGATTTTTTTCTTGAAATTTCTACTAAAATTCCTATCGGAATACTGCATAATATTTTTTTACAGTACACTATTTAAATTTCACCTAGAATGCTTCCTGAAATTTCTTTAGAATTCTTCCTTAATAAAACATTTTTGCTACGCTCCATCGTCCTAAATAAATAATTATAGATTTGAATAATATGTTATTGAATAGGTAGTTAGTGAATGATTAATTCATAAGCATTGGTCAAAGTTCGCTGTTGAGTAGAACCTTATCAACTGGTACGACACGAAAGCCAATGAGGTAGTAGATTCTGCACCATAAATTAGACGAAAAACTCATTAGGGAAAGCTCGCGAGGACGGCCATAATACAGGAGAGCATTCGCGAAGGTCAGGGTCATTTGTTATCTTTAAGAAAGATGGGAAAAGATTCACGATCAAAACCGAAACTGAGCGAGCATTCAACTTTAAACTTTTGCACTACCGAACTATTTCGAAGATGATCACGGGAAAATCGAACTTCCGTTTAGTTCGGCCGAAGTCACCTTCCCTAATCTGAGGGTCAAGGTTGCACTTCACTCTCGTTCGAGCTGCAGATTAGTGTAGAAGTGTCGCGAGCTTGTCCGAGTCGAATAACCGTTGAATGTGAGTTCAGTGACGTGGCTATATTTCTTAATTTTAATCTGTTCATTGTTTCTTTGTTAGTCTGTACAAAGTGTGTGCGTTCAAGAAGAAGCGACAGGTAAAGTGCTTAATCTGCTTGTTAAGAAAATATGTGAATGTGCTAAATGCTTGTGAATAGCCTACGGCTATATCTACTTTGCTAGCGACGCTTCCTGCTTTTCGACGCGAAGAGTGCGGCTTCTTGCAGCCATCAGAAGCCAGCGGCCCGCCAACACGCCGCTATCCCATTGCAGTGGTCATCAAAAGCCACAACGTGGTCAGACTCAGCCGACGACCCCCCCCCCCCGCGAAAGTCTACATCCACGTGGAAGCGCGACTAAACCGGCATCTAGTCCCACCCTACCGCGCAACATACCAGGAGCGCAGACACCACAGCAGCACATCGTCAAATTACTGCAGCTAATCGGTGAGTCGCCTATCCAACCAATCTTTTTTGTGGAGTGGGGACGCCTCGGAGGAAAGTTTTTTGCCGACCATAGGGGAAGATCCATAAAGTACGTCACGCAAAAATCGGTGATTTTCAACCCCCCCCCCCGTCCCCCCTTCGTCACACTTTTTGTAATAAACCTCTAAAATTTTTGAATGGATCGTCACGCTGCTCTGAACCCCCCCTCCCCCCTAGAGACGTGACGTACTTTGTGGACGGCCCCTAGGTCGAGGAATCACGACAAATGGACAATCGTCCCGACGTTCAATAACCATTTCGGTTGAGCGGGATTAAAATTAAAAACCCAGATTAATCCACCTAGCGGTGATGGTGCCTTTCTCGCGCAAAAAAGTAATAAGCGTAAAGGCTACAACGCTTACACCTCGATGATGTACAAGAAGGGCAAAACAGTTACACCGTCTAATTTTATGATAGAAAGTTTACACTAGTAGACGACAGATGACGCTGCCGAAAGTTTCTCGAATTTCCTATGTTCGAATTTTGACTTTCGGACAATTTCATAGTACTATGAAACTGAACGAAGAGCATACTTACGCCTAAATGCGCGCAACATGAACATCTTTATAGTACGATGAATCTCGTAATGGGAGCAAGCAACTGATAAACTTTAAAAACATTCAAAGGTGCAAGGCATTTTTCATAACACATTATTGTTCTATGTGATTATGTCTCATCACTATTTTAATTTTATCTATATTTTGCAATTCGCAATTATTATGAAATTCAATAGTGATCAACAGCGTTTTAGTCTCTGTCGGATGCAACTTGTTGCAAGAAAATCGGTTAAGAGTTTCTATGTGAAAATTTGGCTAATGTTTTTTATGGCATTTTGTGCACACACACACACACACATACACACACACACACGCACACACGGACAGACAGACATTTGTTCAGCTCATCGAGCTGAGTCGAATGGTATAATATAACACTATGGGTCTCCGAGACTTCTATCAAAAGTTCGAATTTGGAGTGAAATGATAGCCTTTCGGTACAACTTAGTTGTACGAGAAAGGCAAAACGTGTACACGTAGTTTGCGGAATACCCCCAACCCTATTGTGTAAGCCACCCGGGTACATGGCTAGCTAGATCGGTCGCCGCATCGTCAATAGGGCAAAGACAAAGGTGCTGTTTGAACGAGATGGCGCCACAACATTTAAAGTAAAATGAATTTCCTTGTATGGACAAATCATCCGTTCTCATTAACTACGCATCGCATCAATAGAAACCTAGGTCAAAAAGCAACAAATATTTATTAGATTTATTGTTCCCACGTCTTGTTTTACAGTTCTAAACAATAAAAGAGATTTCATTGTGCCTCCATACTAAATTCTAGCTGTATACTTTCAATTTCTTCAAGACTGTTCTCCACCTCGTGTGTGTGGAAGGAACATTGAAAGCTTACGATATCGAACAGCAGATGTCACTAGTGTATATGCAATATTACATTGATACAAACACACAGCATCACCACCTGTCGCCTGATAATGGAAATATTGCAATTATACCGTCAGGTGTAGTGGCTGTTGTTAAAATATTTAGGAAGGGCCTCAAGCGGAATTTTTGCTACAACGCAACTGACGATCTCCTATTAGTGTTACGTGGCGCAAATGAATGTGGCGTCTTGCGTATTTGCGTTGTCTCTTCCATACTAGTCGCGCCTCTTGCGAAAACGGGTGGAATCTCCGATGATGAGAAAATATCGTACAGCATAAGTTGTATCGCTTGTTGGGCATGGGTGACGTCTTACCGGGATCTTTGGAGGTTCAGTTCGTAGCGTGACAGTTTGGTTAGGTCGCATAAGGTAAAATACCCAGTTCAGGTGTAGGAAGTAGATGCGCTGGTTCGATTGCTTTCTTTTCAGAAATAATAAATGGACTCGCCCTAAGCGGAGTCTCTTCTTCTTCTTCTTCTTATTGGCATTACATCCCTACACTGGGACAGAGCCGCCTCGCAGCTTAGTGTTCATTAAGCACTTCCACAGTTATTAACTACGAGGTTTCTAAGCCAGGTTACCATTTTTACCCGATGAGATCTTGGTAGGTACGATTGATCGTGTGCCATACCTTGAGCTGTTTGACAGTTTATTTTTGTGAAACACCTAGACGACTCCGATTTGGCTAATGATCACGAAACGCTATATCAGTACTGCAACGCTCTTTTCTGCGGAGTGGGCTCAACGAGCTGACTGTATGCTTCTTTCGGACGTCTCACCATCAACGTCAGCAGGACCATGTGGTGTCATCGAGAACAGCCCCTCAAACTTTGAAGTAGTCGAACGTGGGTCTACCACATATTGCAAGGGATCTAAGGTGAAATTTGTAAGCAAGAGTCCCTTTAATATCCGTGACCTGATAGGATATATAGAATATTTATGCCGATAGAGATATATGCTCGTATTTTCACTTTAAATACTCCTGGCGACAAATGAATGGTCTATAAACGATATATTTCGTGCCAAAATAAAAACAGTGATACATAATGCCCAAAATTTAAAAAAAAAATCCAAAAAAATTTTTTTTTTGCCCCTCCATATTTTTTGAAATTTGAAGGGGGGGGGGGGGTGACATAAAATAAATTTAATATTTGTTTCACAAAATTTGAAAAACTTAATAATTCGAAAACATTTCAGTGGACTGGGGTCGCATCAAATGATGATACTAATAATGGTTAATTACATTTCTTTCATAACAACAAAATATGTGAGAGTTTTCAAATGCTAGATGCGATGGGTTCTGTGCTGTGTACCCGAATGGTGGAAAGAGCCGATTTGAAAGATCTCTATTCTGAGCAATATCCAGTTATCGTCAACTGTTACCAAGTTAGATTTCGGACGACTCAGGAGAGTTTTAAATTTAAAGTGCATCTTAATTTAAAACATTTTTGGAACAAAAGAGATTAATAAGCTGTTTATTGTTTTGTAAATCTATACTTTTTTTAGCTTTAGATAGAAAGTCCAGCCAAGTACCCACCGTGTGGGTTTGGAGGCATGTGCCTTACGCATCGCCGTACTTGAGAAGACGCGGTGCGGTACCCGCTGTAGATAACCAAACAGCGTAAAATTATTAAACAGAAATCAGCTACTCGGAACCAATGGCTAGCAAACAATGGCTAGCTAGGCCCTCTAGAGCCTCTTCCTGGACCCTTTATTTACTCTGCTTTTGAAAATCATTATCATCTTCCCGGCCACGGTGCACCACCGTCGCTTATGATGACGACCGACCGGATAATGATCGCGAATGGACTCTGCAACCCGGAGACATGGTGTAGGCAGGCAATGATGATGGCTGGCAGATCATAAACAAAGGTGCTACGTCTCCGAAGGCGCCGATCTTAAGCCGCACGTTCTCATTAAAGAAAGAGGCAGTGTAGTAGAGGATATGAAAAAAACAGGAATCTACCGTGAGTCCGCAAGTCTTCGCGATCAACAGCGCCACAAATCGCGTGCCAAACGGAGCGGAGGTATCGTTCAATGGAAATCGGATGCTGTGGGTCAGTTACTCCGCGGATAAAGTCAAGTTCAAACGCTTCATGTAGCAAGAGAAGCTCGGTAGTTCCATTCAATAGGGAATTTCTTGAAGACTTTTAACTGCAATTTAGTAAATATTCTAATGCGGTGAGAAAACTAAAAGTGATCAGTGAATTAGTTTTAGATGCGATCAAATAATCGCCGAAAATGGATCACTTTCGGTAATGTTGGCATCCTGTTTTGGGTGACCTCCTTTCAAAAACATACCTATTCATATTTTTATGACTCGCGTTTCGAACATTTCACCAATAAAACTCGTGCTCGTTCAATGAAAAACGTGAAATCCATTATGAAGAGAAACCCCACGGACGGTGATCTGATGTGCAAAGAAGAAAGTATGCGGCTCAAGAATGATTGACGGTCACTGTCCTGTTCTTTGTACTGGGTGACCGATTTAATAACTGTATATAGTGGCTCCAGTTATACCGTTACAATAATATCGATTACCATACAAACCATGAAGAACTTGGAACTCGGAACAGCAGTTATGAGCTACGAATTTCAGTGTTGGAATGCATCGAAGTTCTGCATGAAGCCAGCATCAATGAAAGCGCTGATGTAATAAAGTCTTAGGACTTTCCTGGTTTGGTGATTTGCTATCTGCTTCGATATCAGTGAAGGGTGTAGGGACGCGGCAGGTATTTCCGTCCATAATCGTAGATGCGTATATTTGCTATAACTCTCCTGAGCTTATGATTTGGAGCGACTGAGTTTGGAGAAAAAGTGTCTCTTTTGTTGGTTTTCCAGACTATGACGAAAAGACGAAAATGCCTGCCTTAACCCTATTATACATTTCTTTTTTCCGTTACTGTATTCAAAGGAGGTCAGAAGGTCATAATCCTTCCAAATGGTTTGTTTTGTTGGTAATTTCTCGCTTAACTTTTCAAAAGGTCCTAAGTAACATTTTTTTCATGAATTAATTTGAGTATTGCAATCAAAAGCTTTCATGTTGTTCTGTTGATTGCGCTATTCAAATTAATTCATGAAAAAAATGTTACTTAGGACCTTTTGAAAAGTTAAGCGAGATTTCTCAATTTGGCAGCGTGATTGTTTCAAATTTACGATGATTATTAAATGTAACTCCCGTGAATTCAAGATGAAATCGGTTGCTTGCTGAAGCGGCTCAGAAATAGACGCGAAGCCCCCTCAACCTCAACCGGTGTTACTTCTCATATTAAAAACCATTAAATCTGTGTGACATGTTTTCGCTTTGCAGCTGGCAATAAAACACTAATATCACTCAGAAAGCGCAATAAATTTCCTCGCAGTAGATCAATAAACCCACTTGAGCCACACAGGTCGCCATTATCGGAACACTATCGGGATGCGGCATTGCTTCATATATGAACAGATGATGGTGGGCAACTGGAACACCAATCTAACGACTTCTTTTGCACCACCTCGAAAAGCATCGATGCGTCTAATGACTTTATGTGCACTTCAAGTGGGTGCAGCAACAAGCGAAACGCGCACAACTGAAGGGAATAAATACAAACCATTATCCAACATTTATTTGTTTTAATTAGCTGCTTACATCAACAACTACTAAAGCACCCCGTCCATTGCGGTTGGTTTCCCGTTGCATCCTTGTTCACATCAAGAAACGCACGTGTACTACTAATTTCTTGTGGTACTACACAGCAAGTGGCCAGTGGGTGCGACCACGAGCGATGATGGTAGTAATACAAATAGGTGCGTTGTTACGAATTTGTTTCGCTAATTGCTTTTGCACGTCACGTCATTCGGGATGACCGAGGAGCATACAAATGATGCATAATTATTGTTAGTTGAGTATTCTGCACAGTTTATATGCTACGTGCCACTAGACTGTTGACAATCGTACTATGCTTTTACATTTATGGTCATTCTATGTACACCTCCGGTCATAAATTATGGGCAATACTCTGAAAAACTTGAGAATGCTTCTGTTACATATTTCTATAGTCTTGCTTACAATCTGATCTGTAAGATTTATTAAAAAAATATAAGTGGTACCAAAAGTTCCTGAAATAAACATTTTCATACTGGCGGAAATTTGAGTCGGGCTAATGTAGGCTTTTGGGGCCCTCCTTAGCCTTGCGGTAAGACGCGCGGCTACAAAGCAAGACCATGCTGATGGTGGCTGGGTTCGATTCGCGGCGCCGGTCTAGGCAATTTTCGGATTGGAAATGGTCTCGACTTCCCTGGGCATAAAAGTATCATCGTGTTAGCCTCATGATATACGGATGCAAAAATAGTAACTTGGCTTATTTAGAAACCTCGCAGTTAATAACTGTGGAAGTGCATAATGAACACTAAGCTGCGAGGCGGCTCTGTCCCAGAGTGGGGATGTAATGCCAATAAGAAGAAGAATGTAGGCTTACCAGAGAAAAATACCCTGATAGTTAACAAATTAATTGCAATGTTTGAAAACTCGTTTTAATTTTTGCAGTTATGTTAAATAAGTATGCTCAAAAACTAGAAAAATCTCACCGGTGCTCGTACCTTTAAAAATGTCTTTACTGACAGTAGGGTCATTCCATACCAAGTGACCGAACCACTTGTAATCGACTTACACCGATTTTTATCAAATTTTGTGGATTTGTTCATCTACCGATTATATGTAAAAATCCAAATTTATTTGATGATTGGACAACCTCCGGCAAATGCGAGCACCCCCCGTTTTTGACGATTTGTAAAAACCATATTTTTGAACGACTCATATTTCGGACAGTTTTGAAGCTACAAATAACTTCTTTTTATGCATTTTGAAGAGAATTCTTCAAACTTTTTGAGAAGAATATTGATTTTTAGTAAAAGTGTTGCCAACTGTATTGTTTTTGCGTTTTAAGTATAAAATTGTATTTTTCTGCCAATGAGTATATCCATTTGGAAAATAACCCCAGCATCGTGTTCTCCAGAGAATTTTGCATAAGAAACACTCGAAACCCCAAGGTACTATGAGCCATTTTTGAGTTATAGAGTTTTGAATGTTATATGATTCATATGAAACATATCAATCACATAAGATTTTGTTATGCATACCTAACCTTCACCCTTTTTGCTAGAGTGGTTTTATGGAGTTGCCAAGAATGCAAAGATATTATTTTCTTAAAAGAAATTGTAAAGCATGTAACTTTGAATAGAAAATAATGTACTCGGCAACGTAGTAGTTTTGGAAGAAATAGCGTACTGTTAAACTATTACTCACATAGGTACTATAGTATTTCACCTGCTATGGAAAGATGTTTTTTTTTTGATTTTATAAATCATTAATTAATTTCAAAAGCTTTCGGCTCATATGCTGCTCATATCTTTTTTATACTATTTTATTCTTTCAAATAACGTCAGATTAAGTAAACCGAAAGACTCGTGTTCTAATAATAGAAACAAACATTTTCCTAAAAACAGCAAAAGAAAAACATACGAGAGGCAATTACGACAGAAGAAACGATATGATTATCTAAAAAAATCTGATTAATTACCTTGCGGGAATGGTGCATTTCTCGTGCATTTTGAAAATAGTATTTTGACCATATGTTTCGAGCCCATAGTCCGAACCAGTTAAATTTAAATAGGAAACAATGGGACAGGATTTCCCGTAAATGCAACATGTTGTGAGCAAATCGGTTAAGGGAAAGTGCCTAAAAAGTGGATGAAACTATTCTGCGCACACACACACAGACATCACCTCAATTTGTCGAGCTGAATCGATTGGTATTCAACACTATGGGTCCCCGGGCCTGGTATAAAAAGTTTGTTGTCAGAGCGAACATATAGGCTTTCAGTACGCTTAGTGTACGAGAAAGGGAAAAATAAAGTAGTTCATAAGGAAGTAGATTTTCACTATGTTATTGTGGAAAAATAGTTTATTGTTTATTCTCCCAGCACTGCCAAACTACGTGTACCAATCATTCAATTGAGCATTATTTCAAAAATTTTAATCTTTTAGAGCTGAGGAACAAATTGTAGTGATTTTTTGTACATTGTAAATTAATTTTTAAAGGAAAATTCCGGAAAGAGAAATGGTTTTGCCGTCTAACAACCACAGGTCGCCAGATAGTGCTGGCAGAAACATTGATTTCTTGCATATGATTTCAACAATCAAACTTCAAAGCGTTGTAATATTTCCAGCATTACTTAAAGCCTGTCCACGTTAAATTTCGGACACCCATCATACAATGCGATTTTTTTAAATTTTCACCAGGGAATCAATTTTTCTGAAATGCGCTTGCGAAACAAGCGACAAAAGAGAACCAACGACAAAGCTTTGTTTTTGTCGGAGATAATAATGACAAAGATCCGAAAATTTTTGTCAGCAACAAAAAAGAAGACAATCTTGTTGCTAACTTTTCATCCCGCTATTTTGCATTATTTCTAGAGCAAATTTCGGTTTTATGCTATCATAGTTTCTGCTTTTATGGAAATATTCGAGAATCCAACAATGATTACCATATTAGCATCGTATTCTCGGAAATATCAGAGCATGCAAGGTAAATGATTCTTGTCATATTGTGTTGGGGTTCTGATAAAGGTTTGTCGCTAGGTGCGTTTGTCAGCAACAAACTCTGTTGACGACAAAGGGTATATTGTTAGGCGTTGCTCGAATATTGATTCCCTGATTTTCACAATCCACCAAACCACAATTTACACGACAGATGAATCTCTCCGCTTTACGTGATGCTTTCAGCATGTTTTCATTCTCGTTCAAATTGATAAAATGGCTACAAATCAATTAGACATTGTCTAAGTGTCCGAAATTTAACGTGGACAGGCTTTATTCTTCAGCAAACTCTTTCGGCATCTTTTAGACTATATGCTAATGTATTGAGTCAGATGATTGAATTAACGATAAAATAAAGCCGCTAGGAGCAAAAATGCAAAAAAAAATTCTACATATAAATTTCAAACGCGGTGCGGAAAGTGGGGAAGCAACCAACCGAGCTGTGTATGTGTCAATGCGATTGTGTATAAAATATTCAATGTTCTCAGTGAAAAAATTGACTTTCATTTTTTAAATCCTGTATCTCAAGATCGGAACGTAGTACCTCGGGGTTTCAAGCGTTTCCAATGTAAAAATTGCCAAAGAACACGTTGGTGAGGTTATTTTTGAAATAAAAATATACTCTTTGGGTAAAAAATGCATTTGTCGAACAAAAACCTAAAAATTGTTTATTTGACAATACTACACAAAATATTTATTTTATAAATTCCTTGAAAAATCTTCTTTCGAATGGTTATTTTAGATTAATTATAGACCTCACAGTTCCAGAGATATTAACAAATCAAAATAATGGGTTTCATACATTTGTCCGAAAAGGGGGATGGTTGTATTAATCGTGGGGAGGTCCAATCACTACGAAATTTTGGATTTTGGGGTATAACCCATACATAAACAATTGGTCAAAATTTCATTTAATTCTAAGAAAGTCGATTGCACGTTTGCATTTTTTCTCGATCACTTCATATGGAATGACCCAGTACTAAAATAGTAATGGTGTCACCATTTCTTGAAAGAAAGTGTTTTCCGAAACGGTACACTATTCGTATATTAATAGAAAAAATGATTCAAAACCGTAAAAAGAGCATGGGTGTGCTTAGTATTGAGTGACTTGGTCCTTTATTTGTTACACGACTTATTTCTAAAACAGTTGCTCGAAATATTTGAAGTTTTCAGCGGAAAACTTGAAATCTGAGCGTGTGCTGCTCAGTTACCCCACATGTGGGATATTTTGATCAACTTCTTGTGAAAGCTATGAAGAATTGTCGAAGAATCCAAAGGATTTCCCATTGTTTCCCGTCAAAAAATTTCTCGATGAAATTAAATTTTTAAACGAGGAAGGACCGTTTGAAGAAGAAGGAGTTATTCGGCCGAAAATTAATTGGGAGGTAATTTGGCCCAATGATTTGTTCGGTGAAATCCAATATATTACGGCCAAAAAAATATTGTCAGCAAAATGGCATTTTCGGCCAAATGACCCATTTGGCTAAATAACGTGTTCGATCAAACCATTTTCAGCCTATCAACCGTTTCGGCTAAATGGAATTTGGCTAGATGACTTTCAGTTTAATGTGTTATTTGGCTTTCGCCTAAACGACGGTAAGGGCCACTAGACCGAAAGTAGTTTGACCGACTATTTAATTTTGTTGCAACCCATCTTGTCGAAATGGGCATACGGCCGAAAATATCGTTGAAATGGACATACGCTCGAAAATATCGTTTGGCCTAATTGATTATTTGGCCGAAAAAGCCGTTTGGGCGAAATGGTCATTTGTCAGACAGGGCCATTTTGTTGATAATGTCATTTTGCCCAAATGGGCATATGGTTGAAAACGTCGTTCGCCTTATCTGATTCTATGGCCAAGTAGGTCATTTGGTCAAATGGGTCGACATTTTTCACAACATTAGCTGTTCAGCAAAATGCATTCGAACGTATGTCCCATTCGGCAAAATGGGTTTTCCTGCCAAACGGATCTTTCAGCCTAATCACCTATTAGGGGAGTTTGGCCGAATACCGTTCGGCCGAATGCCATTTGGCCGAAAGCCACTAGGCCGAACAAACCATCAGGCTGAAACCCATCTGGTCGACAGGGTCATATGGCCGAAAGGGTCGTTTGGCCGAACGGGTAATTTGGCCGAAAGGGTCTGCATGCCGAAAGGGTCATTTGGTCGAATAGGACATTTGGCCGAAAGGGCCGTTTAGGTCATTTGAGAAGTGAGAAATAAGGAGTGAGAAGAGTCTCAATTCTAATTCCTCATTTCTCACTTCTCACTGTAAAAAGTGAGAAGCGTGAAGTGACTATTTGTCACTACTCACTTCGCGCTTCTCACTTTTTATCACGATAAGTGATAAATGAGGAGTGAGAAGTGTGACGTCTCACTACTCACTTCGCGCTTCTTACTTTGTGCAGCAAAAAGTGAGAAATGAGGAGTGAGAAGTGAGGCGTCTCATTCAAACGACCCTTTCGGCCAAACGACTCTTTCGGACAAATGATCCTTTCGGCATAATGACCATTTCGGTCAAACGACCCTTTCGGCGAAATGGCTTTCGGTCAAACGACCCTTCCCCAAATAGAAAAAAAAAACAAGTGACACCGTGCTGTCAAAACTCCAGGAGCCTTTATCAATTCGACAATAATCCTTTATCGTTAATGAGAAAACTATCTTACACGTTGACACTAGAATGTTATTTATATCTCTTTCGATTTCAAAACTTAAAAGTGTATGCATAGAATTTCAATAAGTCAATATATCTTCTCAAACAAAAAAAACTTATTATGGATAATACCATCTAGCAACACGTTGCCGTGGCTCGTTTATATTTTTGTTTACGTCGCATTTTCTACCGTTACGAGAGAGAATGAGAGATTAACATGTTGATAGATTGAGTTAAAATTCCTCATGTCGGGAATTGAATGGAAGTATGCCGGAAAAGCAATCACTGTGACTGAAATAAGTACCGTTAAGAGATATGATTTGTTTTCATCGGGAAACGCTTCCGGGATTGTACGACAATTCCCCGAATGTAATAATTCCCCGAAAATAAAGTACCTCTTCCAAACACACTTCCGCAATCGACTGTATGCGTTCAAAGATACGTTCAAGAGTGTCTTATTGGAGATTATCAGCACAAAATCCTTTGGTAAGATTAGATGTTCTTGACCCTACACATCTGTGTTAAAATATTAAGATATCAGAGTACAGTGTTTTCCAAGGTAATTTTTTTAATAGTCGAACAATGGCGATCTTTTCTTCAGAAATAGGCTTAGCTCAAAATAAGGCAAAGATGAATGAGTTGAGAATGAGAATAAGGGTTATGTGATGTGATCTCTTTGTTTGATATAGGCGAATTTCGCCAGAATAGGGAAAAAAATATAAGATCCCTTCTTAAGCAATATGCATTGAATGTATAATATTTCACCGAAAAACATTTTGCCGAATCCATTTTCTCATAAAAGCATTACGCGGTATGACATTTAATGGGTTATACCTTTTTCAGAATGACCTTTGGCGGAATGTTATATTAAACAAATTGACATTTTCTTAGATAAGTGTGGTGTAGTATAGCAGCAGTTTTGGAACATATAATTGCTCCAT
The DNA here is from genome assembly GCF_024139115.2 of Armigeres subalbatus. NCBI lineage: Eukaryota > Metazoa > Arthropoda > Insecta > Diptera > Culicidae > Armigeres > Armigeres subalbatus. Next base: position 34,278,294 of record NC_085139.1, on the reverse strand, counting down.
ATCTATCCTTTATTATATCTGGCAAGCGTGCTCCTTTAGTAAACGAATTACCTTTTCTTATTGCGGACAGATGTTCTCTCTCGAGACGCCTTATATCGGATAGACGGGTTTATTCAAAGAAGACATTATCTCCTCCATTCGCATTACACCGGGCAGATACGATCATTTAAAAAGGCATTGTCTCATTCTTTCACTTTATTCCAGACAAACGAGTTCATTTGAAGAAGGGATTATCTATCCTCTTTGCCTTATACCTGGCAAATTTATCCATTTGAGGAAGGCATTATCGCTTCCTTTCCCCTAATACTGGGCGATGCTATCACCTAAAGAAGGCATTATCTCCTACCGTCGTCTTATACCAGGCAGACGCGTACATTTTAAGAAGACATTATCTTTTCCGTTTGCTTTAAACCGGTCAAATGCATTTATCATACCGTGCAAACTTCATTTAAAGAGAGGATTATCTTCTCACTTTACCTTATACCGACCAAATGCGTTCATTATAAGAAAGCATTGCCTTCTTTCAGCGCATTGTCTATGGCTCTACATTCTATATGAAACTTGGACTGTTCTTCAGCTTACTACGCCGTTGCTCGCTCGCTGCTACCCATCACGTTGTGCTGCACTCAACAAGAAAAGAGAAGCATTCGGGGAATTGTTACATTTGGGGAGTTGTTATTTATTCGGGGAAATTGCATTCGTCGAATTGTCGTACAATCGCTCCCGGAGCGTTTCTTTCCTGTACAAGAGAAAGATGATTAAACGTCAGCAAGCCTTAAACAAATGTCTAAGAATAGATTACTTGTAGACAGCAGAATACCACAGTAGTTCACAGGACAGGACCGGTTAAGAAACACAGAGTGCCTAGCAAATAAAAGAAGGGAATAAAAAAAACTTTCGAGATCCCATTTTTGCATTCCCATATCATGGGACTTACACGATGATACATTTATGCCCACTGAAGTCGAGTAAATTTCCAACCCGAATATTTCACGGCGTGTGTATGGGGGACATTTATGACAAAAAATGGACGATGGAATCAGAAGATTTGGCCAAAATACTATTTTCTTGCCTAGCTAGTGCCTAGCAAATAAAAGAAGGGAATAAAAAAAACTTTCGAGATCCCATTTTTGCATTCCCATATCATGGGACTTACACGATGATACATTTATGCCCACTGAAGTCGAGTAAATTTCCAACCCGAATATTTCACGGCGTGTGTATGGGGGACATTTATGACAAAAAATGGACGATGGAATCAGAAGATTTGGCCAAAATACTATTTTCTTGCCTAGCTAGTGCCTAGCAAATAAAAGAAGGGAATAAAAAAAACTTTCGAGATCCCATTTTTGCATTCCCATATCATGGGACTTACACGATGATACATTTATGCCCACTGAAGTCGAGTAAATTTCCAACCCGAATATTTCACGGCGTGTGTATGGGGGACATTTATGACAAAAAATGGACGATGGAATCAGAAGATTTGGCCAAAATACTATTTTCTTTGTGCAAAACACGCTAAAAAAACACTCACTCATATTTTTAGTATTTTTTACACGAGAGAGGCACAAATACCGCTAGGTGGATTAATTTTTCTCTCTGAAACGGAACTTTTGAATTGGAAAACCATAGATTTATTTATCGCATCTCCTTCAAAATGAGATTCCTAATATTATTCCAATCATCATATAAAAACTAACGGAACATTACCAAGTTATAGTCTGAATAACTTGTTCAACCAAGCTTAAGCGTCAAAGTGCGTAACGAAGCCGAACTCGATAAATGTATGTGTGTGTGTGTTATCTTCTGAAAATAGCTAAGAAAGGTTTGGATAGGGATTATGCTCTGCACCGTCATCTCATTCACATATGCACCCAATTCTTCCCTAACACATATGTAACGAACTTATTAGACTTAAAATATGACAAAAATAAAGTTTTCAATCAAATTCTCCAAGATTTTTTTTTCTCACAATCATCTTTTTCTCACACTCAATACACTAAAAACAATGATCTTCCGTGTATATTATTTGTGTGTGAGTGCTCAATCCGAAAACAAATAGACGTCAAATCATGGCGGGAATCGATTTAGTGTACACGATTATATGTGACGAACGAGTAATAAGTTATGATTGGATAGATTTCAGTAACAAAAATCGATAATCCTGAAATGAGAGTGAGTGTGTTAAAAAGAATCGGGCAAATCACAATCTACACATAAATTGGTGAAATCGGCAATAAAAAGACACACTTTTGCATGACTCTTAGTACAACCACCAGACTTTGAAGTGATCGGGGAAAGGGGAAAGAAACTAGATGAACAATGATAAGAAACGTTATTTCAAAAAGGTTTACTAAAGATTAAGCCTCGGTAATATTTGCCAGAACTAAACAGAACAAATCTGTTTCTTACTTTTAAAAAACAAACATTTTTATAAAACGATTCACCATATGAATGCCGAGAAAACATCTAAAAGAAATCCTAGACCGAACCATGCTTTTTGGCATGGCATTGGCATGCTTTTCTCACATGTAGGTAAAAATGGTTCGATAAAATATCCTTGGATATGTGATATTATTCGGTTTTAGAAACCGTTACCTATGTCCAGAATCCCATAGTTTCTCAAGCTCAAACAATGTAAATTCTCATATATCTGGATTAATTTTTACGAATTTACATTTAAATCCAAAAAGTGCAACAAAAAATGAGGTTATATTATCAGGGAGAGTTTGCTGTTAAAAAATATCAAATTTAATTATTAAACCAATTTTAAATATATTAAAATACTGAATTTAATTATTTCGGCTCCGTTATGTTTTCCGCATTTGAGCCTATGAAATTAGGTTTAAAATAAAAGAACATTAAATCTATGAAAAATTGTAAAAACTCAAAGGTGCAGCCCAATCGGGTTGTACGCAAAGGTGACGTAGGACTACGTAGCTATACGAAATGGAGGGTATTTTTCATCATAATTTGTGTCAATTTATTAGCATTGTGCAAACTGCTCGAAGGTCAACCGAATCAAGAAACTGAAAGTAGCTCCCATTGGATGAACCAGCCGTGGAAAAAGAACGACTCATCTGCCGCATCGCTACTGAAGCCACTCGTCTATCTTTCAGTGGATATCATCAGATTCCTAGAAGACATTATGCTCAAAAATGTCCGGAATAACAGAAAAATAAGCAGAATCGGAGGTGGCGTGAAATCAAACACAAATATATTAATTTGCAACGTTCGACTTCCGTCCGCGATGGAAGCGTTCATGCATCGTTTTCTATAGCGCTGGTGGCAAAATGAGCGGGAGAATAAATTACAAACAGTCGTTTTCAGGACTTAAACTTTTTATCCAAGAAGAGGTTTTGACCGTTGGAAAATTGTTTACCCAAACAAACAGACTGTTCGGCTGTTTAAACGACAATGACGATTTTGGAAAGATTTATTGTTTTTAATTATGCGCCCTCTGAAAAACTAAGGCAGCTAAACGACATTTTTCACTAAGGCGGCGTCTTCATCGATTTCGCCGTCGTCGACGGAAAGTGAAATTTTCTGGCAAGATTCTTTGGTTTTGTTTCGCTAGTCATTACAAATGATATCAATTTTTTCCGGGTTTCCATTGTTTGGCGACGACAGAAAGTTACCCTTTGGTAGCACAACCACAAGCGCGCGTCAGAGGGAGATGATGCAATGAGTTTGTTCAAATGGATGGCGTCAGTAGCAGTCAAATGGAATTTCCTCACAAGATTTTGATTTGTTGTTGAGGTTGAATGACGACCACCAACGCAGACTTGCACCACCAATTCGATGATTTTCCTTTGAAAATGCTACCAGAGCGCCTTCTTCGCTCCGCTGCGTTTGCTTTGCGTAAAATCTTGTTCAAGCGCTCTCTGCGAAATCCCGATCAAATTGGCTCGCGCGCGCTGGTAAGCAGCTTTCTTGTATTCAATAAATTGAGCCCGTTAGCTCCGCCCCTTTGTGATCTGCTATGGGTGTAAATATAATGTGCACTCATAACGATTAACGAAGGGGCGGGGCTAATGGAATTACTTCATTAGATATAAGAAAGCTGGTTTTCAGCGAGCGCGAGCCATTTTGATTGGGATTCCGCAGACAACGGACCGTTTGGAGAATGACAAATTCTAACATTCCTCTGACATTTTCTCGATTCTGAATTTGGTTATGAGATGTTGTTTATCTTAGATGCGTATTGTTGCGAGGAATAACAGCAGAAATTTGACTCAAGACGAAGTTTCTCCATATTACCAAACTTTATGTCTTGGTATCTGTCTGTCCGAGTGACGTTCACCGATGGGTGGTTACTGTAGAAAGTTTCCACTGAGGTGGCGTCTTCATTGATTTTAAACAAAAGCCACCATTTTATACAAAAGAGGTTGATCCGACTATCCGAAATAAACTTTCTTTAAAGTGCAAAACTCAATCGTAAATAGCGAATTTGACAGCGCGTCGGAGGGAGATGATGAAGTAAATATTAATGAATGGAATCACAAACAGCAACCAAGCTACCACGCCAAACCCGATGCCACCGAAACAGTCCATTTTCGCAATTAACTGTTTCTTTTCATAAAATGTTGGTCCTGAGAAGAACCAATTTTCTTTTCCCAATGCTCCTTTCCAACTAACCGACGCCACAATTTGTAATAAATTTTCAGCATCGGCGATGCGGGATCACCACTTTCTTCATATGAAATGCTGGTTCGTTGAGGTTGAATGATCTGCAGCAACACATCGAGCACCACCACCAATGCGATGGATTTCCTTTGAAAATGTTATTAGCGCCTCCGTGATGCTGTTTCCGCTCCGCTGCGATCGCTTTGATGCGTCCGCTCTGCGTATAATCTTGTCCAAACTGAGGATTAGATCCAAACCCGCAAGTGATTGATTATTGATGTCTGTGCTAGTGATGCATGTACGTGATTGGTTAGTTTACCTATTTCTAAACTTTTTATCAATTATCGATAATAAATAGTTGAAAAATAGTATTTTCATATAAATACAAGAAGAGTTGACTCATCCTTGATCGAATAGTCCAAAAAAAATGAAAATCCATCGTGAAACGGCTGAGCTATTAAAGTTTAAAGTCTATCATATTTTCGTGACGGTCCCTGATTTTCGCAATCTTAAAGTGTACCCCAATATAGAAAACACATACGTAATCCTACGTCGAAAAAATAATGAAAGACTTAATTCGTGAGTGGTTCGTGAAAGGCGGCTGGTATTAGATTAGATTGTTGGTTCCCTTCGGAAAAGAAAAAAAAGTTGTTCGGGACCGATAGGTAGATTTTTATTTGAATACCCAGGAAATAAAAGATAAGAAGCTATATTTTCACGTAGTTGAAATTTTAGCAATGCTCATTTTTTATGATAATATTGTTCTGCTGAACACGCCGTGTATATTTCTTTGACCGGATCAGGAATCGATCCCCAGCTACCTTCAGCATTGTCTTGCTTTGTGGCCGTGCAGCCATCATCCGCTAAGGAAAGGCACCGCATCGAATTGCAGATGGTACTCCCACTACGGTCTCACTCCCGGCACAGGGTTGAAAACCAAAGATAGAAACATTATTTTGCCAAAATCCTCCATAATTGTGCTAATAATAATAATAATTGTGCTAATAATAAAAATTACAGCTTTTCAAATACCACCTCAATGTTCTTTGATTTTTTATGATTTTTTTCGTGTGATTACCTCATTGTTTCGTTGACGCTAAAGGTCTAAATCGACTAAAACCAAACCGTATAAAACCTGAGTGTTTAATGATTAAAATATTGTTGTTGTCTATATTGTCCCACTCCTACAACGTATCTTGAAGACATATACAGGTTATTATAAATACTTAGGATGGGATTCTACAAAGCATGAATAATGGACCAAGTCTTCAAACGCAGGTTTTTAAGAAAATACTCAACATTAACTTGCTGATGCTAGCGGTGTACTTTGGTCATCCACACGTATGTCACCAGGATGTTTGGTCGTTGCTACGTGGAACTTGTGTCGCCGAAGTCACCGATATCGAAGATGATAATTTGATATCGGACTTGATGACGACGTTGATGTTTTCGGTATGGTGTTAATCGTTTCGTTAACTTAATTACATATGCTGAAATTACTTCAACGACGTAACAAAAAATTAATAAACGACAAACCCCTTTTAGGTTTTTGTTCCCCCTAACAACATTCCGTTCTTATTGCCAGAGTATGAGCAAATATTTTGGCAATTGTCGACATTTTAAAAGCATATTCAGACACATAATCTCTAATTACATATTCAACTATCTTTTCAAATGTTAGAATTGTCGATTTTATTTATGTAGTGGATTAGTGTTGCATACAACGGAAACAAGTACAACGTAGTTGTAGCTCTATTGAAGTGAATGGGCCACTAAATTTATGCCACATGTTCATAATTCACCCTTCGTACACACAACACGGTTAATAATTCTCTAATTGTGCACAGTTAGCTCACTCAATTCAGAAGAAAGCAAAAGTAAGTGGCTTTCATTTTCATTCTCTTCGTTGCCTATAATGGCTGGTAAACGAGCAAGCAACGCACCCACTCAAGCAGCAAAAACTAAACAATTGCCGATGTTCAAGCTAAATTAGTTGAACCTAGGATCCATTCTTTTCCCCCATCCGAACGCAACAGCGCATTTCTAATGAATTCATTAATTAATTACAAGCATTTTTCTCGCCTCTGTTCTTTTCTTTTCTGCCCACATTTCCCGCCATCAGTTGCATCATTATCACAACCGCAATTGCCGTCGTACTCGTTCTCATTCTAACCACGGAGCCATGCGATGGCTCCACCGAGGAATCCTCAACCACCCCCGCCGTAACCGTTCCCAACGATGACCACAAAGACGACACCAACTGGCAACATGTTCCTATGCCACCAATTAATCTCACCGGAACGGACCTCCCACGACCCATCGTTACCCCACTGGATCCCAGTCTGGTGCAACCGAAGCGAATGAAGCTAAAAGTGTCCACAAAGCGGCGCAATCATCATCAGAGCAACAAAAATGGAACCACCGTAGCCGCTACAACAACGACCAGTGGGAAGTCTTCCCGACCCAAACACAAGCGGAAGCCCACCATGCAAAGTGCGCTGCAGACGGCCGCGCGGAAAGGACTGGAAGCGATGGTTGAACTGTTCGATAAGCGTGAACCGGAAATGATTAGAAAAGGTTAGTGACGCCACGCTGCGTACAGATCATGTGAACTGGGTTTATTGTAGCTTTGTTCTGTTTTAGGAGCTGTGCTGGATCCGGATGATCCAGGGGCGCTGCTGTCGAAATTCAGTTCATCGGACGATTTGCCGGAAAATTTTACCAGGTCTGCCTATGCTGCACTAGTTGCGGCCAAACAGCTGAAAGACAGGTAGGGTTAGCTTAAGAACGCTTATCATGTTATTGGCAAAATTCAAACGGAAAGCGGATTCCAGTCTAATTTGTTCTGTAGTTCGGGTTTACTGATCAGTTGATTAGCATACGTGACGGAATTCTGATTGCACTGCTCTGTGAATAACAGATTATATCTAAGAGCTGATACCCATTAGAATAATTTTATCAAAATCCATTAGTAATAAATAATGCTGTCTTGCCGACTCTTGCGTATGATCTCAAGGGAATGGATTGATTGCCCCTGTTTGCGGAGTCTTCGATGATTGAGATTTGAGAATGATTCAATCAACACTGGTCATTAGACTGATTCAAATTTTGACTTTTTCGCTCCCCTATGCTTAAACGATGACATTTGATGTTTTATTAACCCTCCTAAATTTTTAGCTAATTTGGATGTAACTAGACTGAGCACGCGCAGTTTGAAGTTTGTATGGAAATTACTATAGGAATTGCCGCTTAAGTGAAAAACTGTTCCGTGTTGCTACCCATTAACTATTCAAATGTAATCGACACGATGCTTTCATAGAATACTTCCTAAGCGAGAGGCCAGTTGTTGTTGCGAAGCGATTTGACTTTTGTAAGCAAAGTTATTAATGAAACAAAAATGCTCATTATTGATATTGATGTTATTCTTTTACGTGTTAAATTGAATTTACCACGATTCAGTATTTATCTAATAACTTAGCTTGCCAGCATAGAATCGTTTCGCAACAAAGACGATCAGTTTCATTGCAAAATTTTCTATATTGGCAACGTGTTTAAATGTTTTTAGAGCCTAATGAGCAACGTAGCGGAACGGTTTTCCACAAAGTGACTGTTTTCATAGTAATTTTCATACAAACTTGAAACTGCGCGTGCTCAGTCTAGTTACATCCAAATTAGCTAAAAATTTAGGAGGATTAATAAAACATCAAATGTCATCGTTTAAGCATAGGGGAGCGAAAAAGTCAAAATTTGAATCACTCTACTGGTCATGACTACATTAAGCCGTTGAAATAATGAATTAAAATTAATGTACAAAGTCGTTATAAATGTTATGGATGAATTTATGTTACCAGAGTTCCTACTATTTGTTATTTGAATGTCAATATATCGAATGAAAAATAATTTAATACACATATGGCATTTAATACACATATGGCATGGCAAAATATGGCATTGAAAAATTGGAATCTAGCATTAGAAAACATTGATTGAATTTGTATATTGCGATTTTCATGGTGTCTGACCAGAGAGCGATTTTTTATTTTTTCCTTAAAAATTCGGACTGTTCACTTAAAATCTTCACAACATATAAAAATCGCGTATTTTTTGTTTTTCATGGGCTTCTTCCCCTATTTCAAAGTTATCATGTTTTGGGTTTTGTGACATACTCATATGCGAATATACTTTCATGCGTCTCCACGGGTTTATTGTGACTGTACTGTAATAATGATTAGATTAGATTAGGTTAGAGTTATTCAAAATTTGACTTTTTTTACTCCCCTATGCTTGAACAATGGTATTTGCTGTCCTCCTAAATTTTTAGCTAATTTGATAGTAATTTGAAAACAGTAATTTTTGTGAAAAACCGTCCGCAACATTTATGATCAAGCTCTAAAAATAAATGAGTACGTTTGTAGAAAATTCTGGAAGCGAACAGATCATCTTTGTTGCGAAACGATTTGATGCTTGCAAGAAAAGTTATTAATCGTAAAAAAATCAATAACTGCATGACTGTATTGAATAAAAGAATAACATCAATATTAAAAAACCCTGATTAATCCACCTAGCGGTGATGATGCCTTTCTCGCTCGTTCAAAAGGGTTGACAAAACATATTTTTCACATTTGTTTATGGCAGCCTTACTTTGTACCGTTAAATGCTCAAAAACGATCCATAAAAAATGAAAAACGATCCATAAATAACATCTGAATGTTCCATAAAACGCTACCTTAAATCTAAAAAAAATAGCTCAGGCGTATCCATAAAGATTAATTTTAAGATCCATAACTAAGCATAACTAAGCTAAAAAAATAAACCAAATAATTGGAAAATAAGTATGTACCTTTTAACATGATCAAGAAAAACAATATCATTCCTGCTATTTTCCCATCATCCATTTGAAAAATGATCCATAGAAAACTACATTTTGATCCATAAAAATACAATTTTGCGCAATTTTTATCGTGATTATGATCCAAAACTTCGGTAATATGATCCATAGTTTTGGATTATGGTCCATAATGTTGGTCATTTGACAAACTTTCGAGTGTTTCTTGTTGTGAAGTCAGAATCCAGCTTAGGCTTCTGGCACCCATCAATAAGTTAGCCTTTTTAAAATTATTGTTTTGTAGTATGATTCTTCATATAGATAAGAATTCATTTTTTGTTGATAGCAGTTCCGTTTTTGTCATTGACATTCAACCACTTTTAACTAAGATTTACGAATTTGATCCTACTTAATAAAATTTGAAGGGAATTCTACTATAGTTGCTTTTCTTCATATGGAGAGCATTTCGGAGTGATTAACCGAAGGTTTTATTAAAATTGATTCATATTAATTTGTTTTTGTATATATTATAATGAACTGATCTAAAATTATTTATCAGATCACTCTGTACAGGTAAACTATCACTGTACAAAATCTGATAGATTACTCGTGACAGAGTTGGTGTTACCGAAATCAACATACTTGGGCCAATAATGTGTAATACTTTATATTATACTGATTGCATACCTGATATTATTTTATCAGGAAATCAAAAATCGTTGATTGCCTTAGAGTAATTTGTTATGGATAATTTAGTAGTTTGCCAATAACTCATTCCAGAGGATAAATGTCGAAAAATATTCGCACCAGAAGTCCACCATAAAACACGTTTAAACACGTAACACGTAAACGACAAACTAAATGATCGAACTTAGATTACTACATGATCCAAAACATGCTTGGATTGTAGAAAAGTTTGGATACATTTTCCATTGACTTGCCAAAAAGAAAATTTTTCTTCAAATCCTACCGAATCTCAGCTTCTCCCACATAATCCGAGTGCTATTTGAAATCTTCAAACAGATGTGTTGTCACTATGAATGGGGTTCCAATTGGTCTAGCGAAGTCCAAGATTTAGGACTTATGTATAGCATGAATTAATTAACTATCAAAAACCACACCGAAGGTATGCAAGCGAGAAGGTACGAATATAGTAAGTAGTTATAGAAAATCAAAACCATTTACTAAAATAAATTGTTGTATTTACAAACTAATTGTTAGACCAGCCATGTTTTACATATACTGTGCCAATATGAATCATTTGCTGAAACGCCAGGAAGAATGCATTAAAGAGGATTCAAAATAAATGTTAAATAAATGTTGAAATTGATTCTGAAGTTGCTTCCCTGCACACCAAAACATTATGAATATTAGGTGACATATTTGAATGAATTGACACAAAAGCACATGACGTAAACTCAATCGTATATGTTTTTCAACGTCAGATGGTTTAAATATGCCACGGAACCTAAAAACACAGCACCAGGTGCGTTGCCGCACGAATGCACAAGCAGCCGATGATAAGTGCAAATTGCATATAACCTGTTATACTTCGATCACCACTTATCCAAGAAGTAAAGGTGGCTGAGAGGTAACGTTCTAGCCTCTCACTCAGAGAATCTGTGTTCGACGCTCGTTCGGTTCTCTTTTTTTTTTTCAAAAACATATTTATAAACAATTTTTATTTTCTATAACTCAGTACCACACTTTTTAAAACGACTTCTCTGCGTTTGTAAACAAAGATTAAAACATCGATTCGTCAAATCTGAGAGGCGAGAGCACTCCCACGCAATCCAATACCACCAACAGGTAGCCGAAGTTTAACATATATATGTTAGACTACATATCTACACATGTCTTTTAATCGAAATAATTAGATTTTCATGTTGCCAATCTAAAAGAAAAATAAATTTCAAACCCGAAAAATCTAAATATATTCGGCTAAAATGTGTTTTAACATTTTAACAATCATTTTAAAATTGACGCCCTTCACCCTTGCCGCGGTGATGGGCCAATGGGGCGTGTTGGTGATGCTTCCTTCTGCAATATTCATCCAATGGCAAGCGACTGAAGCGAATGCAGTGACGTTTTATTTTAGTATTAGCATTAATTTTAGTATTACAAAAAAATCCCGGGATATAGAACAAAAAATGTTTCCAGTTGGCAAACATTCGAGTGCTTCTCAGTTTGAAGTCAGAATCCAGCTTAGGCTTCTGTCACCCAATCAATAAGCTAGCCTTTTTAAAATTATTGTTTTGAATAGTATGATTCTTCATATTGGTAAGAATTCATTTTTTGCTGATAGCAGCTTCGTTTTTGTCATTGACCATTCAACCACTTTTCAACTAAAATTAACGAATTAGATCCGACCTTATAAAATCTGAAGATAATTCTACTATGGTTGCTTTTTTTTCATATGGAGAGCATTTCATAGTGATGGTACGAAGGTTGAATTAGAACTAATTAATTTTAATTTGATTTTGTATCCAAAATCCAAAAGATCCAAAATTATTTATCAGTTCACTCCATACAGGTAAACTATCCATGGACACAATCTGATAGATTACTCGTGAGTCGTGACAGAGCTGGTGTTACCTAAATCAGCATACTTGGGCCAATAATGTGTAATACTTTATATCATACTGATTGCATACCTAATATTATACTTACTTAATTTATTAATTATTAAACCTATACATTTAGTAGTTTTTTCCGAATTTTCCGAAAGTGATCGTGATTATGAATATTTTTCACATTTTCCTGACTATTTAAGCAGTGTTGGTGTAAACCAAATTAATGCAACGGAGATTTTGGCAGCTCTACAGAATTTGGATGCCTCAAAAGGATCCGGACCAGATGGAATTCCACCTATGTTTTTGAAAAAGTTGGCAAGCGAATTTACGACACCTTTATTTTGGTTATTCAAGTTATCTTTAGAAACCAGTAGCTTTCCAAAAGAATGGAAGAAGTCTTTTCTAATACCAATTTTTAAATCAGGGAAAAAATCTGATATTAGAAATTATCGTGGAGTGGCCATTATTTCATGTATTCCTAAACTTTTTGAATCAATTCATCAATAGAAGGATGTTCAACCAAATAAAACATATAATAACAGATGCACAACACGGGTTCTTTAAAGGACGTTCGACTACTACCAATCTTTTAGAATTTGTAAATTACTCATTGAAATGCTATGGACAAAGGTAGTCATGTTGAGGCGCTTTACACAGACTTTAGCAAAGCATTTGCTAGACTCGATATTCCTATGATGATTTTCAAGCTTGAGAAATACGCATATTTGATAACTGGTGTAACAAAAGCTTACTACAACTTAATGTCAAGAAATGTAATTTGATCACTTTCAGTAGAAAACGGAGCACACCATCGATAACTGTAACTCTAGGAATTCAACCAGTAAAAAAATGTGAAAGGGTTAGAGATTTGGGTGTAATCTTAGATGCTAAGCTAACCTTTACTGACCACTACAACACCATTATCCATAGAGCAACAAATATGCTCAGTTTTATTAAAAGATTTAGTTATAACTTTCAAGATCCTTATACAATTAAAACTTTGTACGTTGCGTATGTCAGATCAATTATAGAATATTGTAGTATTGTATGGTCTCCGTATATGAAATCACATGATGATCGAATAGAATCAATTCAAAAGCAATTCCTTTTATATGCCTTACGCAAATTAGGGTGGACAACATTCCCACTTCCGTCGTACGAGGCGCGATGTATGCTTATAGATATCCAATCATTGAAAAAGCGTCGTGAGTTTGCCATGATCTCATTTGTGAATGATATTGTTTCGCACCGCATTGATTCCACCAAACTATTGTCTTGTTTAAATTTTTACACTCCTACTCGGCAATTGAGAAATAGAAACTTGTTTGCCACCTGTCATCATCGAACAAATTATGCAAAATTTAGTCCAATGAATCAAATGCTGTCTGTTTACAATCAGTATTGTGAAGCAATTGATTTAGCCATGCCTCGTATGAGCCTAAGAAAATATTTTAGGAACATTAGTTACAATAGAACATAGTTATAAGTTTTTTTAATGTAGTCTACATTATGTTTGACGAAATAAATAAAATAAAAAAAAAATTAAAAAAAAGTAGTTTGTCAATAACTCATTTCAAAGGTTGAATTTCAAACATCACCCACCATTTCTAGTGCGAAGATTTATACAATTCTGCCTTATTGTTGTTTCTTTTGCACTAATAACAAAATGAAAGCGCTAGTTATAGTAACTTATACTGACTAATAATAACTAATAAAAAAAAATTTTTTTTTGTTATCATTCAGTATAAGTTATTACAAACTAGTGCTTTAAATCGATTATTAGTTAAATTAAAACAATAAACTGTAGGGCAGAGCTGTCGAAAAATTGTTGCACCAGAAGTCCATCATAACACACGTTTTGAAATTTAACCTCCGGGATGAGTCATCGACAAACTAAATGATCGAACTGAGATTACTACATGATCCAAAACATGCTTGGATTGTAGAAAAGTTTGGATACATTTTCCGTTGACTTGCAAGAATGGAACATTTTCTCCGAATCCTTCCGAAACTCAGCATCTCCCACATAATCCGAGTGATATTTGAAAACTTCAAACATGTATGTTATCACTATGAATGGGGTTCCAATGAATTGGTCTTGCGAAGTCCAAGATTTAGGACTTATGTATAGCATGAATTAATTAACTATCAAAACCACACAGAAGATATGCAAGCGAAAAGGTACGAATATAGTAAGTTAATATTTGTAGAAAATCAAAACCATTTACTAAAATAAATTGGTTTATTTACTAACTAATTGTTAGAAAAGCCATGTTCTACATATACTGTGCCAATATAGATTATTTGCTGTAACGCCAGGAAGAATGCATTACAGAGGATTCAAATTAAACGTTGAAATTGATGTTGCTTCCCTGCACATCAAAACACTATGAATATTAGGTGACATATCTGAATGAATTGACACAAAAGCACATGACGTAGACTCAATCGTATATGTTTTTCAACGGCAGATGATTTAAATATGCCACGGAACCTACACACAGCATCCGGTGCGTTGCCGCACGAATGCACAGGCAGCCGATGATCAGTGCAAATTGCGTATAACCTGTTATACTTCGATCACCACTCATCCAAGAAGTAAAGATAGCTGAGGGGTATCGTTCTAACCTCTCACTCAGAGAGTTTATGTTCGACGCTCGTTCGGTCCGCTTTTTTTTCGAAAACATATTTATAAACAATTTTTATTTTCTACAACTCAATATCAAATTTTTAAAACGACTTCTCTGCGTTAAAGATTAAAACATCGATTTGTCAAATCTGAGAGCCGAGAGCACTCCCACGCAGTCCAACACCAGCAACAGATAGCCGAAATCTTCACCTACATATGTTAGACTACATATTTACACATGTTTTTAATCGAAATAATTAGACTTTCATGTTGCCAATCTAAAAGTAAATTAAATTTCGAACCCGAAAAATCTAACTATTTTCGGCTAAAATGTGTTTTAACGTTTTAACAATTATTTTAAAATTGACGCCTTATATCCCTTACCGGGTGAAATAAAAAAGCATCACCCGGCCCCCATTTTGTTTACTCGCTTCCGTCAGGGCCAAAGTGTGTTGGTGATGCTTCCTTCTGCGATATTCATCCGACGGCAAGCGACTGAAGCGAATGCAGTGCCGTTCGCTCCCGCCGAAAAGTGCTTGCATAGCGTCTTCACGTACACCAGCTGCGCTCCCATACGCTGATTGAACGCCACAAAAATAGCTGCCACGTGAGAAGTTCACTCGTATATAGGGTATGCGAGCGCATGATAGCAAAATAATAGAAAAAATGGGCCTGATTACGTTTAGTAAAGAGAAACGTTATTAATTATTGAACAGTTTTCTCTTCGTTAGAGGTTACCCAAATAAATACTTATAGGGCAATCATGCCTTCAGTGAAGACAATGGGTTCTTAATAATATTGTTCATCATTGCATTTCTTAACGTTTGCTTTACTTGAAGCGACACGTTGTAGTTATGCCATTATGAATACTAATTGAAAACAATAATTTCCCCAACAAATTGGCTTTCCTACCTATATACTGCCGCCACAAGCGTAACTGTTCCATATTTTCTTCCATGCAAAATCAATATTGGATTATGCTTGCGACGGCAGTATAGTGGAGCTCATTTTACCTCCTAGAAAATTAGATTGATTAGCAAGACGAAATGAATCCAATTTTATTTCTAGCAAATTCAAAGTTTGTTTATCAGTTAATGCATTAAAACTATCAATTTAGAACCACTATTGATTTTATCAAATATATTTTCTTTCATTGATTCAATAATACTACCAATATTGGTACCGTTACCCTAGCAGAGTGAACTCTGTGGCTTTGAAAAGAAATGAACGGATACCAATTTGATGAATACTCTACAACTTATATTTACTCATACCATGAGTGTCCCGATGGTTTTGTGGTAGAGCAAGCGCTTTCCACCCGAAAGGTCAGCAGTTCGATTCTAGGAAAATTCAATGTAGAACGTTTTGCTATTTTTTTATACGCAAAAACAGTTTTTTGGCCATAACTCCAGATTGCGATGAGCTATTGATCTAATTTTCAATAGCAAACAATGGGACTGAATTCCGCATCGACTGCAACTTGTTGCGAGCAAATCGGACAATGGGAAGTTCAAAAAAATGTGTCTACAAAATTTGTACACATACACACATACACACATACACACACACACACATACATCCACACATACAGACATCACCTCAATTCGTCGAGCTGAGTCGATCGGTATATAAGAATCGGCCCTCCGGGCCTCCTATCAAAATTTTGTTTTTGAAGCAGTATTATAGCCTTTACGTACACTTAGTGTACGAGAAAGGCAAAAAATATCATTTTTGTTTTCTTAATAACGTTGCTTACAAAACTCAGTTCGCTGCCCGACAGCAACTGACTTCTAGCTTAGGAAGTATTCTATAAAACTAATGTGTTGATTATATTAAAACAGTTCATGGGCCACATAAGTGGCGATTTCTATAGTAATTCTCATACAAACTTCAAACTCCGTGTGCTCAGTCAAATAACAACCAAATCAATTAAAAGCTTAGGAGAATTATTAAAACCGCAAATATCAACGTTTAGGCATAGGGCAGCGAAAAAGTCCAAATTTTAATCACTCTGCTGAAACATAATTACGCTTAATATAATTCATTTTTTGATTCTAGAAGACTACCATGGTCTTCCCGTAGACATGAATCAAATTTATAGATTGCTGTTGGGTATCATAAATTGTCCCAGGGATTCATAAAATTATAAATAAAGATGCATAGGGTATCAAATAGATTATCAATAAATTAAATTTTGGAAATGCATCTTTCACATTCTGGTGCCTGGTGGTGACCTCACAACTAGATATCAAACAACGAGTTCCATCGGCGTTGTCACCAGACCCTGATAACAACTGAAATTTGGGATCGTTAGTGGGACTGGGTTGGTCACACCTTACGTAGGGGCGGAAACGAAATCTGTGAACAAGCACTAGACTGGAACCCATCTGGATATAGCAGCAGATGCAAACCCAGTGGCCACCCTCAATTAATTATTTTAAAAAAATCGAGCGAAATCTAACTTGGCAATAGGTTAAGGCGATAGTCGGGCAACGCCCAGGATGGAGATCTCTCAAGTCGCCCCTTTGTATCACTCTGGGTGTAAAGGACCCATAAGTAAAAGTATCGTTCTAATTTTTATTATTATATACATAACACACGCAAACCTCTCACAGTTTCACAAAGTGTCCTTCTTCCGAGAATCGTTTTACCTACAATAAAAACAAATATCTATTTTGTGGTTGTAGGACAAAAGGTCGCAGGTCAGAAGGTCGAAGGTCAAAAGGTCGAAGGTCAAAAGGTCGAAAGGACAAAATATCGAAGGGTCAAAAGGTCGAAGGGACAAATGGTCGAAGGGTCAAAAGGTCGAAGGGACAAAATGTCGAAGGACAAAAAGTCGAAAGGAAGAAAGGTCGAAAAGGTGAAAAGTTGAAGGAACAAAAAATAGAAATTACAAAAAATTGCTGATACAAAAGGTCGAAGGAACAAAGGGTCTAATTGACAAAAGTTGGAGGCTTTTCCTAGATTCTGACATTCTTTTAATCATAGGCTTTTCTTTCGAATTTTGCATATTTGTATTCATTTTCGATTTATCTAGTCATATTTCATTGTTGTTTTTTCTTCTTTTAATCATAGGCGGCTGTTCTCTCAAGTTTACATATTTATTTATTTGTTTACGCTTGATAATATTTCATTATTGCATTTTTCCTTCTTTTAAACATAGGCCATTCTTAAAAGTTATACATTTATAACATTTTTTGCTTTTTAAGTGTAGATATTTCAATATGAATTTTGCCTTTTTTCAGACAAGGGCTGTAGAGTTATCATATTAAGCAAAACATGTTGCAGTTAAGTTAAAAAAAAAAATTTTCATATAGCGATATAATTTCTGTCATTTTATATATTATTAATTTTTGCAATGAACATTTCTTCTCAATCCATTTAAATACTCATATTGCTTATGAGTAACGCAATACGAAAAATATTTACGCTGTACGTCGTCGCGCTGCAGATAATTCAATAAGTTCAAAATCCGCTTCTCGTATCTTACAAATCCTGGCCCTTTCAGTTTTACAATAAATTGCATCCATCCTTCATTATTGCGATATCCGTTCACCCAGAAAAACGTGCAAAACTTCAATCTTTCTGTATAGTGAAATGTGCTCGATGTAATGATTCGTTTAATGAAATTCGGCCAATTATATATTGGACCACTCGTCCTGAACAGTGAAATAAATATCCGATGAATATGAATTTTTATAGTAAGCCTTAGAGATCAAGTGCAAAAAGTTTGTCATTTTTATCTGAAATTTGAATTCAACTTAGTCTTACTTTTCTAGTGGGTATTATTCAGTGATAATAATATAATAATTACCAACCTGGTGAAATTATGCGCTTGATTCTGCTGGAATACGCGTTATTTGCGTTGTAGTATGCTTTTGAGGCAAGTGTCAATAACACCAAGCAGTTTATATGTTGCTATGGAAATCTCAGGAAAATAACAAAGTAAGCGCCTGGAAAAAAATCTTTCACACATCATTTCAAGATGGACCACGAGCAAGATCAGTCAAACCAGATTGTGTCGACTACGAACTTTCGGATTCGTAGCAGGAGTTCATCGATCCGTTTGAAAACGATCAAGAACTTCAAGTCACCGATGAAAAAAATATTGAAGATCAATTTTCGGCCTCCGGGATCTGTGATCTGGCCGAAGGAGCATCCAGCAGCGGAATGAAAGAAGAGATACGAAAAGAACCTCAGCCGAATACCTCACTACGGAATACCGATCCGGAGATAGAAATTCTCCAAACGAACAAAGGATGTCCACTGTTGGTGAAAGGTGGTTATAGTTACCATTTAAACAAAAAGGTAAATTCAAATCACAAATCTTAAATTTATTTTTTTACCTGGCCGTAATAATCTGAAATTATTATTGCTTATTTGTTTAGCATGAAGAAGTACACTACTGGTCATGCGTGAAAAAACGAAGTAAACAACAGCAGAAACGTTGCTACGCGACAATCATAACTGTCATTGCCAACGGAAAGCGTATAGCTGAAAAAGAATCCCATCATAATCACCAACCGAATCCATTTACCGTACAATGTCGACAATTACGAACGGATCTTGAACATCGTTCCGAATCTTTTCGCGAAGTGCCTTCCTCGACGATTCGAGAATGTGCTAAAAACGTTTCTAGCGAGGTAATGTGTGTTATTAACATTTGAATTAAATATTAGCCAACTGGGAAAATTAATCATTACAGCTGCAAACCATGATCTCAAAAAAGCACAACGCAAGATTTGCCAGCGCTCGCAAAAAACTACTGAGTACCCTGCACCACCCAACGTCTTCACCGAGATACCGGAAAATAAAAAAATACTTTAGATGGTGAGGACTTCTTGTTGGGGGATATGCTTAGCGGAAATATTCTTATTCTTACCACTCGCGACAATGTTCGATGCTTCTCCATCGCTAAGATGTGAGTGTTGGACGGCACATTTTCCACGGCGCCTACAGGATTCAAACAGATCTATTCAATTTTGGGATGTGTCAGTGCTGGCAATACATAAAGGTACTTACCGTTGGCATTTATGCTCCTGCCAAACAAAACGGAAGAAACATATACGCGGGCATTGGAGGAATTGGCAAATATTGCTGAGGGTTTAGGTGTTGATCTGGATCCTGAAGTGGCATTAACGGACTTTGAGCGTGCAGCTATCAATGCCATTAGGACTGTGTTTCCCAACTGCCGCCGTCAAGGATGCT
This sequence comes from Armigeres subalbatus, assembly GCF_024139115.2. Taxonomy (NCBI): domain Eukaryota; kingdom Metazoa; phylum Arthropoda; class Insecta; order Diptera; family Culicidae; genus Armigeres; species Armigeres subalbatus. The sequence goes on along the minus strand of NC_085139.1, from coordinate 34,258,430 downwards.
TTTTTCACCTCACACAAAACTTTTTTAAGAGAATTCAAAGCTGTGGTCTGTCCCCGGTTTACGCTAAAGATAACGCTGTTTACATGACATTTAACAAAAATTGAAGCTCTAGCTTTCGTGCCATTAGAGCAGGTGAATGAGGCATTCGAAATAGTTTCAAGCAGTGCCCCTCAAGCAATGGAACCATTTCTAAAGTACGTGGAGGAAAACTACGTACTTGGAAAAATTCGAAAGAGGAAAAGTGACTGAACCGCTGTGAGAAGCAGTCCATTTTTTCCTCCCGCACTATGGAATGTTTCGAAATGCGTTTTGGATCACCAGCCTCGAACAACAAACAGGCTTGAAGGATGGCATAACAGGTGGAAGACCGTTTCCAACGATGTCGGTTTCTACCAAACGGTGGAAAGCTTCCAAAAGGAACAGAAGGTGACTGGAGGTGAAATCATGAGCGTACTACAAGGAATAATAGCGCCTAAACGAAACCCCAAAGAAATAGAGAAAGACGACCAAATTTTTAATTTGGTGTCAAACTACTCCGCTAGTAATATTGCGGACTATATAACGGGAATAGCATTAGTTTTTAAAAAAATTGAACATAGTTTTATTATTATTGTTCTAATGAATTTAGTTAAGTAGTTGACTCAAAAGAACTCCGTCTGTTTGAAATAAAATCTATAACTCGTAAACATAGCATATGATTAATAGAATAAAATCTCAATATTATGCACATTTGTCTTTTAACTTTTTATCCCTTCAACTTTTCGTTGATTGTTGATAATATCAACCTTTTGTCGCTACGATATTTTGTCCTTTCGACCTTTTGTTCTTCAAGCTTATGACACAGTGTAGCTTAGAGCTTTTGTATATTCGAATTTTTGTACATTCGATCTTTTGATCCTTTGACCTTTTGTCCATTCGATCTTTTGGCATTTCAACCTTTTGTCATTTCGACCTTTTGTCAATTTGACCTACAAACCTTTGTCCTTTGACCTTTTATCCTTTCGACCTTTTGACCCTTTGACCGTTTGTCCTTCGACCTTTTGTCCCTTCGACCTTTTGACCTTCAACCTTCTGACCTTCGACCTTTTGACCTTCGACCTTTTGACCTTCGACCTTTTGACTTTCGCCCTTTTGTCCTTTCAACATTTTTTTCCTTTCGACCTTTTGTCCTTTCGACCTTTTGTACTTTCGACCTTTTGACCTTTTGACCTTTCGACCTTTTGTCCTTTCGACCTTTTGCCCTTCGAACTTTTGACCTTCGACCTTTTGACCTTCGACCTTTTGACACAGATTCCTATTTTGTTGCCAAAAACTATGACGTGACTGAGTTCCGGAAATTTGATTTCAACTTTTTATTTTCAATTTAAATTTGGCTTTAACTTTTCAATCCATTGCTTCATAATCTGATTCGGAAAAAAAAAAACAGATTAATCCACCTAACGGTGACGATGCCTTTCTCGATTCAATCGTTTGATTTCGCCTTGATGTTATTCATATAATAAATAATTGCCTACATTACGGCTCTTGCAAACGCAGTATATCGAATCAACCAACCAAGCTTATATGGTTCAACACACCATTTTCTTCATAACTTTTGAACGCATTGACCGTGATGAAATTCAATAGTGATCAACTAGGGTTTATCCTAAGTCGAACGCAACTTGTTGCGAGAAAATCTATGGAGAATTACTATATGAAAAAGTGTCGATTTATTATTATTTATTCAGACTAAGGCCGAAGTGGCCTGTGCGGTATATAAGAGTCTTCTCCATTCGGCTCGGTGCATGGCTACACGTCGCCAACCACGCAGTCTACGGAGGGTCCGCAAGTCATCTTCCACCTGATCAATCCACCTTGCCCGCTGCGCACCTCACCTTCTTGTGCCCGTCGGATCGTTGTCGAGAACCATTTTCACCGGGTTACTGTCCGACATTCTGGCTACGTGCCCGGCCCATCGCAGTCGTCCGATTTTCGCGGTGTGAACGATGGATGGTTTTCCCAACAGCTGATGCAGTTCGTGGTTCATTCGCCTCCTCCACGTACCATCCGCCATCTGCACCCCACCATAGATGGTACGCAGCACTTTCCTTTCGAAAACTCCAAGTGCGCGTTGGTCCTCCACGAGCATCGTCCAGGTCTCGTGCCCGTAGAGGACTAACGGTCTATTTAGCGTTTTGTAGATTGTCAGTTTGGTACGGCGGCGCACTCTATTCGATCGGAGCGTCTTGCGGAGTCCAAAGTACGTACGATTTACAGCCACTATGCGTCTCCGAATTTCTCTGCTGGTGTCATTTTCGGCAGTTACCAGTGAGCCCAAGTACACAAATTCTTCTACCACCTCGATTTCGTCACCACCGATGCAAACTCGCGGTGGGTGGCTCACATTGTCTTCTCTTGAACCTCTTCCTATCATGTACTTCGTCTTCGACGTGTTGATGACTAGTCCGATCCGCTTAGCTTCCCTCTTCAGTCTGATGTAGGCTTCCTCCATCTTCTCAAAGTTACGTGCCATAATATCTATGTCGTCGGCGAAACCAAATAGCTGGACGGACTTATTGAAAATTGTACCACTCGTGTTAATCCCTGCTCTTCGTATTACCCCTTCCAAAGCGATGTTGAATAGCAAACACGAAAGACCATCACCTTCCCGTAACCCTCTGCGGTTTTCGAAGGGACTCGAGAATGCCCCTGAGATTCGAACTACGCACATCACCCGATCCATCGTCGCTTTGATCAACCGTGTCAGTTTATCCGGAAAACCGTGCTCGTGCATTAGCTGCCATAGCTGGTCCCGATCGATTGTATCATATGCGGCTTTTGAGTCGATGAATAGATGATGTGTGGGCACGTTGTATTCGCGGCATTTCTGCAGTACTTGGCGAATGGCGAACACCTGGTCCGTGGTGGAGCGTTCGCCCATAAAACCCGCCTGGTACTGCCCCACGAACTCCCTTGCAGTTGGTGCTAGTCGACGGCATAAAATTTTGGAGAGTACCTTGTAGGCGGCGTTCAGCAATGTGATTGCGCGGTAGTTGCTACAATCCAGCTTATCACCCTTTTTGTAGATGGGACACACGACACCTACCATCCACTCCTGTGGCAAAACTTCCTCCTCCCAAATCTTGGTAATGACCCAGTGCAGCGCTCTAGCCAGTGCTTCACCACCGTGTTTAAATAGCTCTCCTGGTAGTTGGTCAACCCCAGGGGCTTTGTTGTTCTTCAGCCGGCCAATCTCCTCCTGGATTTCCTGGAGATCCGGAGCCGGTAGAATTATGTCCTGCGCGCGTTCTCCCAGGTCCATCACCATACCGCCATCTTCGTCTGCCACATCGCCATTCAGGTGTTCTTCGTAGTGCTGCCGCCACCTTTGGATCACCTCACGCTCGTTCGTAAGAAGGTTTCCGGTTATGTCCTTACACATATCAGGCTGTGGCACGTGGCCCTTACGTGAACGGTTTAACTTCTCATAGTGTGTCGATGTAACTCTAAAATGACAAGACTTACAAAAAAGTGTTGTATGGCGGACTGTCGTGTAATTCCCAGAAGTTTTTTGGAAAAATATCCAAAAAATTGTAAACCGATTTCTACACTGAAAAAAATTAGTTTTAGAAATTAAAATCGATATTACAAAAAAACTCATCTTAGAAATCGATCGATCTTCTGCAGATAGGTATTTCAATTATCTAACTTTTCTGGGAATAATGTTCCTGTGACATATTTAAGGAAAAAAAGTTTTTCTAACAAAAACTTTTTCCATGTCCATATTGAGAGAAAATTTATTAGCGTGTTTTATGCCTACAGCGCCAAATATAGGTTTAGCAGCCTATCATCAACCAACGACACATTTTGGAAGTATAAAAATTTGTTTAGGAAGCAATTGAGCATAATCTTACATTAATGTGGACCAACATTTGAAAAGGGTTTGTATTTTCTGTGACTTTTTGTATCGAAGTAACTTGAAAAAACAATTGGGTCCACAAAAAAAAACAAATAATTGCATTGATAAAAAAGAGTACTTTAGGTCAAAGTGAAATACTTGTACTGTTGGATTTCTCTGAAAATTATTCATTCATTATCCAAAATGCTGCTCATCATTGGAATATTTTCCTGGCAACAGTACATCCTTTTGAAGTTTACTTTAAAAAAAACAGTAAATTAGAAAACGAAAACGAATGCTTTATTATAATATCAGAAGTAATGACCCATGACACAAAAGCTGTCCACTTATTCATTTCAAAATTAATTGACTTTTTGAAACAGTCGATCGATTTTACAAAAAATACTTTTGTGTCTGGTGGAGCTGCAGCACATGATACAAATAAAAAGAACTTTGCAAGTATGTGCAGTTTCAGTTTAAAACATGACTCAGAAGCCGAATAGCACTTTTTTGCAACATTGCACGGAAAAGGCCCTTGCGATGCTATTGGTGACACTCTCAAACGAATGGCAAAACGAGCAAGTCTTGCCAAAGATTATGGAAATACTATTAAGACTCTTCGGGAGTTGTACGAATGGGCAGTCACACAAACAGACAAAAATATCACTAAATTACATTACTGTTGTATTATGCAATACTCAACAATGGCAGAAGAGTTTGATTAACTTTTCAAAAAAGCAAAAACTATAACTGGCACACAAAAGTTTCATTCTTTTATACAAATCGCTCATAATAAAATCCTGGCTAAAAATATTCCAACGCTGATGAAGACCCAAAAGTTTTCAAATTGTTCGAGTAAATTAACAAATTAATGAGCATTCAAATAAATGAGGGTGCTTGGTGGCCTTGTGTCACTGCTTCTGCCTCATAAGCAGGAGATTAAGGGTTTGATCCCTGGCCCTTTCCAATTTCCTATTAGATAATTTCGTTAATCATATAACTCAATCTCTTTGCAAATCAAATTCTCATTGCTAGCAATTATGATTCTAAATATAGAAGTGTTATAAAAAAGCTGCCTGTTACTTAGTAGCAGTAAATAAAATGTAAAAATAGATTGGTATTCATTTGTACCCGCATACGAATGCTATATACGGTCGCTATGCTCGTGCAGGCCTCATACAAGTAAGAATGTGTGAGGTTGATGTGCGGGTAGCGATGGTGTGGTAGACGTGTGCGTGGTATTAGAATCCAATAGCATTCAAATTCTAATTGTAAAAATGAATCCCATTAGAATTCACTTTAATACTTTCTCATTACTCTAGTACTTCTAATTCTCATTCATATATTCCTATCCCATAGATCGCATCACTTACCAAAGTGAATCCAGATAATATATCCCTTCATACTAACACAATATCCTATCCTAAGACTATCGTGGAGATGCAGAGGTATACTCGGTCTCTAGTAGCAACGAGAGTTGAACTAATAATCCTTCCTTCCCTTGATGACCGTAAGGACGTGGCCGGCGCCGTAATTGACTTAGTAAAATGCATTGAATTTCCGAAATTTGCACATTGAGAATGATAGCTAAACCCAAGCTCCATTCAATTGGTTCCCTGTGCAATTTCGCAAGTTCTAGTCAATCACGGAGTAGCAACTACGAATTGTACGGTTATCCTGCTCATGCTCATGCTCAAATTAATGAGCATTCAAATAAAAATAAGAATTAAATGTAGTACATAACAAATAAAATTGAAGATTTTTTTTTTAATGAGAAAATATTATTAATATGAAAAAAATGCGATAAAGCTATACCAATTTTAATCTTCACATTCATTGATTTATTTTCTCGGTGAACGAAACGCTCTTTTATGTTTCAGATTTTACAGTTTAGACAAATTTATAATTGTAAATATTGTAATTATTGTAAACCACGTTAGATCAGTGGTGGATAGGGTGCTTTTCATGCTTGCCTGAATATTGAGTTGATCACAATTCGTAATGTGTGGTAAATTATGTAACTTATTTTTGTAGATTTTTTGAAAAAGTGTTTTTAAACTGGGTTTTTTGTTAACATACAACAACTGTAACTGCTATTTCAAAATGGTAGACACATTAATAATGGGAAATGGTCATCGTTGATGGTTGGGTGTCGTGATCATTATCCGTCAGTTGTCCCCGGAATAAGTTGCCATTTACAAATTCAAGTCAAACCAGGTCGTGCAACACCTCAAACTTTATGATTTCACAAAGCAATGATAGGAATAATATTTTTAGGGTTCCTGGCCCACTCGGATTCAATCCGACCACATCGGTCATAATCCGGGCACCTACGGAATGGCCATTTTCTAAATTGATTCAAAATAGGTCGTGCGACACCTCCTACTTCATGATTTTAAAAAGAAATTATGGGAATCATATTTTCAGGGTTCCTGGCACTCTTGGATTCACAATTCGGAGACCCACGGAATGGTCATTTTCTAAATCGATTCAAAATAGGTCGTGCGACACCTCAAACTTCAAGATTTCACAAAGCAATGATGGGAATGATATTTTTAGGGTTCTTGGTCCACTCGGATTCAACCCGTCCACATCGGCCACAATCCGGAGACCCACGGATTGGCCATTTTCTAAGTCGATTCAAAACAGGTCGTGCGACACTTCAAACTTTATCATTGTACAAAGCAATTCCAAGGATCTTGGAGTACTACTGGATGAAAAACTCAATTTTGCTCAGCAAATTGTAGTAACGGCTGCAAAAGCATATGCTTGGTTTCATAAAGCGCAATACGCAGCAGTTCACCGACGTTTATAGTTTGAAGTCACTCTACTGTGCACTTGTACAGATACATTCTTGAATAGGGTGTGCTGGTCTGGGCACCATATCAGGCCGTTAACAGTAACCGGATTGAACGAATTCAACGGAATTTCCTTCGTTTCGCTCTTCGCTTCCTGCACACCTAAAAATAATCATGTAATTTTAGGTGCTTTGACACCGACATATACGAGCGTCATTTTTGACGTAAAATTAGGTGGTACTTTAATTTTACATCACAACTTTATTGACAAAAAAATTGATTGATCAGAACGAGAATCGAACATAAGTCCGCAGAGTGAGAGCCTGGCACGCTACCACTCAGCTATCTCCGTTTCTTAAATAGAGATGATCGAAGTAAAACTGGTTCCACGATTTGCACTGAACAAGTATTTCACTGCATGAAGTCATTAACTGCTTGTGCGTTAGATGCGTTGCAGCGGGTGCTGTGTTTAGGTTCCGTGACATGTAATTTTAAATCATCTGACATTGAAAAATATACGATTCTGTTTATGTCATGTGGTTTTGTGTCATTTTATTGCAATACATCATCTGTAATATTCATAATTTTTTGGTGTGTGCCATGGAATGATCCCGCTCGTTTGCCACCATATGAGCATCGTTGTGCCTTGGTACATCTGCCAACTTTGGCTAGCGGGAGGATTCTCTTGCAGCGTTTATTCGTGTTTGACATATTAAGGAGCAACTTCGACTGCTCGGAACTGTTGAACAACATCGATCTCAACGTTCCGGCTAGAAATACTTGACGTGCAGAATTCCTTCATCTTCCTGTTCATCGTACTGTTTTCAGGCAAAATAAAAATTGAGTTCTTCGACCACTTGGGTTTAATCCTGCCACATCGGTCACAATCCGGGGACCTACGATATGGCCATTTTATAAATTGATTCAAAATAGGTCATGCGACACTTCAAACTTCATGATTTTACGAAGCAATTATGGGAATGATATTTTTAGGGTTCCTGGCCCACTCGGATTCAATCCGGGTACACCGGTCACAATCCGGGTACCAACGAAATAGCCAACACCATTCCCATTCCATTCAATTTAGCGAATGTTTATTACATAGGTCGTCTGGATTGTGGCCGAGGTGACCAGATTGAACCGAAGTGGGCTGAGAACTACAAAAACATCACCTTCATCATTGCTTTGTGAAATCATGAAAATTGAGACGACACACGACATATTTTGAATCAATTTAGGAAATGTACATTCCGTAGGTCATCCGGAATTTGACCGATGTGGCCGGATTAAACCCAAGTGGTCAAAGAACTCTAAACATTTTCTTTCCATTATTGCTTTGTGAAATCGTGAGATTTGGAGTGTCAGACAAACTATTTTGAGTCAGTTTAGAAAATGGCCGTAGGATCCTGGATGGTGAACGGGCCAGGAATCCTAAAAATATCATTCCCATCATTGCTTTGTAAAATCATGAAGTTTGAAGTGTCGCACGACCTATTTTGAATCGATTTAGAAAATGGCAATTCCGTTGGTACCCGGATTGTGACCGGCCATAAAAATAGATTTTCTGTTGAATTGAAAATCTATTAGGGGGAATGACGGCTTTGGCAGGTTTTGTTCTATTATTGTCAGGGGGGTTTTTTATGACTAACTATGCTCAAATTTTACATAAACATTTATGTTTATGTTCATGTTCATGTTTATTAGACCTCTTCATGTTTTAAAAAAGTATCAAAAATTCGTCCGGTCAGCCCACAATCACAATTCTAATGCTAGAATAACTCTTCTGTCAAATTTTCAGCTAATTCGGATCAAATTTCGAGGTGGCTCAAGTCGATTTAGTGTTTTTCGGCTATTTTCAATTTTGAAAAAATCTAACGGGAGATAGAAACGCCAAAAATCATCGCAACATTCTCTAAACGGTAGCTTTTGGTTTGCTCTACAAGTCTTGTGAACATTGCGATTCGTTCCGTTTTCTGTTTTGGCCATGTAAAAGTTATATTCAAGGTTTAAAGTACATAAAAACATTGTAACAAATCATTCCTTACTTATAATATTATTATTTCTTTTTTTTTTCTGGACATTTGAGTAATATAACTGGTAATGTGCGATTTACCATTAAAATCTTTAAAATCAAAAGCTGAGCATTTGTCGTAAATCTACACTTTAAGATTTCGTCAAACAAGTTGTTCGAAGCTTTGATTTCACTTGTTACTACGACGCACTCGATGGTTAAAGCATAAAGACATATGGTGCAATGAATCAAATTCGGAAGTCGTTTGTTATAAGCATCAAATATCATCGAAAACCAATGCGTCTTTGTTAGAATAACTTGTTTGAATAAATCCTAACGTGTAAATTTATGACAAATGTTCAGCTTCTGATTTTTAGGAATTTAACGGTAAATCGCCCATTGGCAATCATATTACTCAAATGTCCAGGGAAAAAAGGAGGAATAATAATATTATAAATAAGCAATGATTTGTAATAAACGCAAGAATTTTGTAGAGCAACGACTTTTAGGGGAAACAGTGTTTTATGTACTTGAAAGCCTAAAAATCACTTTTACATGGTCAAATCAAAACGCAAACGGAACGAATCCCAATGTTCGCAAGACACCAAAAGCTTCCGTTTAGCGATTGTTGCGATGATTTTTGGCGTTTATATTTCCCGTTAGATTTTTTTTTAAATTGAAAATAGCTCAAAAACACTAAATCGACTTGAGCCACCTTGAAATTTTATCCGAATTCGCTGACAATTTCACAGAAGGCTTATTTTAGCAAAATGATTGTGATTCTGGGCTGACCGGTTCAATTTTTGATACTTTTTGAAAACATGAAGAGGTCGAATGTTCATGTTTATGTTTATGTTTATGTTTATGTTTATGTTTATGTTTATGTTTATGTTTATGTTTATGTTTATGTTTATGTTTATGTTTATGTTTATGTTTATGTTTATATGTTTATGTTTATGTTTATGTTTATGTTTATGTTTATGTTTATGTTTATGTTTATGTTTATGTTTATGTTTATGTTTATGTTTATGTTTATGTTTATGTTTATGTTTATGTTTATGTTTATGTTTATGTTTATGTTTATGTTTATGTTTATGTTTATGTTTATGTTTATGTTTATGTTTATGTTTATGTTTATGTTTATGTTTATGTTTATGTTTATGTTTATGTTTATGTTTATGTTTATGTTTATGTTTATGTTTATGTTTATGTTTATGTTTATGTTTATGTTTATGTTTATGTTTATGTTTATGTTTATGTTTATGTTTATGTTTATGTTTATGTTTATGTTTATGTTTATGTTTATGTTTATGGTTGTCTTAGCACATGCAGTCAGTATTGAAAAGCATCCTGGAAATGTCGGTTGTATTCCCGAGCATTTTCTTGTCTGCATTAATATTTGCAGCATATTGTAAATATGACACAGGTATTAAAACGGCCAGGCCCACCGTGCAGGCTTGAATTTGGGAGATAATCCATACCTCCCCGGCAATCAGATTATTTAGTAATAAATAACATGATCAATGAAGAGTTTTGAATCTACGAAAGTAAGAAACGGGGACAGTAGTCGTACCAACTGTTTCACATTCGAGGGGAAATATGATTGATGAATCGTTGGGACACAGTTTTTAGTCTATTGCCCTGATTTATTCACTGATGGGCAAAAGTATTCGCATAAATTCAAATAGATTACTATGAAAACATGACGAATACTTATGTACATCAGTGTTCATATAGGTCTAGGTTTAAGCGCCATTACTCACTCTCTGGAACGAGAAAAAGAAACAAAAGTGATGAAAACAAGCGAAAACTCATAAGACGATAAAAATATACCACATTTTTACTTACAGAATCTCCATATTTTCCGTGCTTGGAATCGTTTTTTTTTTAATTACTCCCGTCAAAACACAATCTATTAAAATTGCTTACCACAAATTTTCGTGAAAAGTGTGTGAGGAGTAAGAATGGAGAAAATTGCATGATATCATCTCATCAAGCGAAAAGTACGAACCCTGCATAGATATATATATTTATATATCATCTTCTTCTTCTTCTTCTTATTGGCATTACATCCCCACACTGGGACAGAGCCGCCTCGCAGCTTAGTGTTCATTGAGCACTTCCGCAGTTATTAACTGCGAGGTTTCTAAGCCAGTTTACCATTTTTGCATTCGTATATCATGAGGCTAACACGATGATACTTTTATGCCCAGGGAAGTCGAGACAATTTCCAATCCGAAAATTGCCTAGACCGGCACCGGGAATCGAACCCAGCCACCCTCAGCATGGTCTTGCTTAGTAGCCGCGCGTCTTACCGCACGGTTAAGGAGGGCCCATTTTATATATCAATAATATACATATATCAGGGTGGCTCAAATTAGATGCGCGGCTACAAAGCAAGACCATGCTGAGGGTGGCTGGGTTCGATTTCCGGTGCCGGTCTAGGCAATTTTCGGATTGGAAATTGTCTCGACTTCCCTGGGCATAAAAGTATCATCGTGTTAGCCTCATGATATACGAATGCAAAAATGGTAACTTGGCTTAGAAACCTCGCAGTTAATAACTGTGGAAGTGCTTAATGAACACTAAGCTGTGAGGCGGCTCTGTCCCAGTGTGGTGATGTAATGCCAATAAGAAGAAGAAGAAGATGATGTTTGGATATTTCAGTTGGTTGTGCTAAACTCATTGGAAGTTTATATGGAAAAATGTATGCAGAAACATCCAAAAACAGTGAATTGCAGTTGGACGGTACAACTGACGATGAAGAACTATGATACTCATTCAGATCTTGAAGATTTTAATACAGATTGTTAAGCAGAAAACCGCGAGAAGATTAGAGTTTGCCCGGCTAAGTTATTAGCATTTCTCTGAAGAGGGGTTTGAGCAAATTTCGTTTCTTTTACCTTTGAAAAGAAATAAATTTACCCCTACAACACTCCAGTAAAATGCTAATATCTTTGCCTAATAAACTCTAATCTTCTCACGGTTTTCAGCATAACATTCTGTATTTAATTCTACAAGAGCTGAATGAGTATCATTGTTCTTGATCGTAAATTGTGCCGTTCAACTGCAAATCACTGTTTTTGGATGTTTCTGCATACATTTTCCCATATAAACTTCCAACGAGTTTAGCACCGCCCAAACGTTGACCGATTTGGCTGAAATTTTGTCCAGAGCATCAGGACATCAAATGGAACCAAATAAGAAGGCAGCCCATCAAAAAAATTGTTTTTTTGAGCCACCCTAAATGCATAGAATATTTTCCATCGTTCTATGTTTCAGAACTTCAATGTATTGAAACAGATTTTAAATTGTATATCACACATACGATCAGACGTTTTACTTCTGACGATGCTATTCGAGCGAAAACATCTACAATTGGTTGATTATATGTTTATGTTTATGTTTATGTTTATGCTGAAACAGGAGTAACTTAAAGTTGCCGTTATTTTAATGAGTGAACTTAGCTAAGCTTAGCCTCAAATGACTGGATATGTCAATGGTGATTGTACATTTCCCCAATAACCAGTTCTCATAATGCAATTTCCTCGAATATAACAATTCTCCGATAGTAAGAATTTTCTTACAAACACGTCAATGCGATCGGCTGTACGCGTCCAAACAGAGCAGCGTTCTAAGTTTGGTTCAAGAGAATGTCTGCTTGAAGGTATTGAACAGAATCAGTTGAAGTTTCTTTGATAGTATTGGATGTTCTTGATTTTCCAAGATGTATTGTTAAATTATAAAGTACAGTGTTTCCTAAGGTAGTTTTATTTACCACAAACAACTGCATGCACATAAACGGAACGCCATTATTATCGTTTATGCACAGCGTATCCAGTGATGAACTTAATTTTAAAATTAAAAAATTACTTAAATAAAGTTTAAAAAACACGACGAGCCCGGTGGTCTAGTGGCTACCGCTTCTGCCTTGAAAGCAGGAGGTCGTGGGTTCAATTCCAGGCTCGCCCATTTCCACTTTGTATTTCTATCTTAGTTCTTTCTGTGTTTCACGTTCTACCAAAACGATTCCTACTGTTATAACCTTCCACACAATCCCAAAAACCTCCCGTGGCACCTATGAGAGGTCGTAGAGGTCTCTGCATCTTTCTTAAACAGGTGTCCAACTAACCATCCTTCCCCTTCCTCAGCATTCGCAAGGACGTGGCCAGGACAGATCTCGACTATTGGAGGGTGCATTGCTTTCATCTAAGAGATAGTGATTAGTCCCAAATCAATATCTGTGGTAACGGATGAAAGTGATGCTACTCTCGTACTATAGTCTTGGCTTGTACCACCTACGAATTTGTGCGAAATGCTCAATGCTAATGCTAAATAAAGTTTAAAAAAAAACAGCGTGTATTTTCTAAATGAACACAATATTTGACCTTATTGGCGATATTGCATTCAAATTTCCAACAAACTTGTTAGGAAGAGGGTCATTTAGGCGTGGAATAGCGTAAATTTCCGAATCTTACGTGCTGTTTACTTTACATATTGTTTTTAGTGCATCATTCCTCCAATTCTACATTTATTTATTTATTTGTCATCAATCAAGCTTGTAGACCGTATTGTTACATTAAGATCATATAATACTAAACTAAATGTTTTAGTTATAGATTACAATATTATGATGTATAAATAATTGTACAATAAGATATGTGACGATTACAAAAATACAGTTTTAATTTTGATTTGGACATACTGAAGTCAATTGCATCGCAATGTTTGTTCCATAATTTGGTTCGAGGAACAATACTTTGGATAATTTATTAAAAATATTTGACGTTGAAGTAACTGCTGCGATGGGGTGTAAAAAAATATGTTTGTTAATAGTTCATTGGAATCGATTTGTTTGTGTAACTTAATTATTTATAAATAATGTCATTGCTAACTCACGCTTATTTCCTAAAGTTTGGATATTAATTAAGCATACAACGAGCTTCGTATGATGGCAAAGGAAAATCAGTACAACTTAGCTTTCGAAGTGCATATAATAAAATTTGTTTCTGGACTGACGCAAATGCGAGAAAGGCAGTATCACCATTCGGTAATTTAAATTGGGTTTTTATTGTATACTATTACCCTGCGTTGCTCGGGTTTTGGCGTTCAAAATGTCAATTTATGAGTTTTTTTGCGACGCCGCACTCTAGATCATATTTTGCGCGATCGTTTTGGGTTCCCTCACAACTCGTCCCAATATTGTATTTTCACAATATTCCAAGTTTCACCCTAAATTCCACTAACTCTTAGTATTTATAAACACAGCAGAACTCAAGACGAACCGATTGGTAAGGAAATTTTGCAAATCGGCCCATCCGGTAGTGAGTTATATTGCCTTAAAAGAAAAAGTAAAATCAGTTTTACACTACCGTCGTCGGGGTTGACAATGGGTCAAATGGGGGTGAGAATGGGTCATCGCTCTCACCGGCAGCCTGGAGGTTGTAGAGCAAAATCGTTCAAAAAGGTCTCTTATATTTTAGTATTCTTGCCCTAAAATACATTCAAAACATTCTACATGCATTCTATGTAGTTGAAACAGTGACCCATTCTCACCCCCATTTGACCCATTGTCACCCCCCAATGACGGTATATATAAGATAAGGTAAGATAAGATAAGATAAGATAAGATAAGAAGAAGAAGAAGAATCACCGAAGTTATAACAACATCGTTGGCTGTTACGCCCTTTTCAAATGTTGGTCTAGATTTTATATAGTACATCACGCTATCAATGTTTGTTACATTGTATACGGAATAACATTGAAATTTTCGTAATAACATTGATAACAATAATAATAATAACAATTGATAACAATAATAGTAATAACACGTAATAACAATAACATTGAAAAATTCGAAAAACATTGAAATTTCAGAAGTCACGGAATAAAAAGTGCTTTATCCTCGTGTTGAAACCCTACTAAACAAAGGGCCGTTTGTTTGTCAGTACCAATTGCAACGCTCATCACGTTTTCCACCGTGCGTAGGTAGTACCTTCATAGTTATAAAGTAGCCACTCCACCCACCCAAGGATAATAGCGCAATTTTCAAAAATGTCGAAACATAAGTAACGCATCATGCAAAAGGCGTACCTGCTGGATCTGCAGCGTCGCACGATCAAGAGCACACAATAGACAAGGGTACGGTCACCGTAAATCGTCACCCTGCTTCAGCAACGCCCAGCCATAAAAACGAGCAATTAATCACTCCAAGCACGGGTGACGTCTAGTTAGCTAAACGTGCCCCCTGAGCTTTGATGCGATGGACACCCACGAAAATCACTTTCATTTCGCGCGAATGAAAAAAAAAACGGTTTTATTGCATTTTGGCAGTGCGATTCTATAAACAGTAGCCGACGACGTCGCCGTCGTAAAAAAGAACTAATGTTTTACCTTTTTTTAGCACAATAATAAAAGAAATGAAATTTTATGAACAAAAACGAAATTATAAAGTAAAATTCAGAGAGGTCCGACTCAATTCCCAAAAAAATGCTCAAATCTAAACTAAACAAAGCATACCTAATCTAAACGAACTGCCACTTTTAAGTTCAAATTTTGGTATAGACTAGAAATGAGACAATGCCTAAAATTAAGTTCCTAGGTTTTGCCCGGCTTCTGTTCGGAGTCCACCCTATGCTAATTTTACGATCACGTCAAACCACCCAGCCTGCAGCCTGACACTGGCACGCTTTTTGATAAACACCTGAAAAGACCAAAATGTGTACGACCAGAGGGCAGAAGACAGCTTAGAGACGATTCAACGAAGCAACCATTTCTAATGAAGTGTTTTTGTCGTCACCTATGCCTGCTGTGCGATGGTGGTGACCACACAGTTGTGGCACGGCCATCAATATTGTATGTTAATTTTGTCCCTATTATTGTTGCGTTTTTATCGGCAATGATTATGGTAAGCATTTGTACCGGCTCTCAACTATTATTGTTGCAGAAATTTATGTGTGCATTTTGCTATGGTTTTGACGGTTGTCATCGTTCAACGTGGAGGGTAGGGCGGTTACCTCACATCATCGTTCAGACAGACAGTCGTAAAGTTTTATGACGTTCAGCTTGATCGACTCGAGTGCAATCATATGATTATGTAGATATCAGGGAAATTACCTCATCACCCGTAGAAATGTAGAGAGAAATTATATCCACCGAAAACCGCAAGTTCCTCATTTTAGCTGCACAGTGATCTACTGACCCGTTTGATGTAATTCAATACAAGATTGTCCCTGGCTGAAGGTGGTAACGCTTATTTACATGTAATACTATATCTGTTATCTATCATCATATTACCACCTAAATTACCATTACCTAGTTGCAGTCAGGATGCCTTTATTGGGGAGTTATATGACTTGCCAATGTCCCCAAGTCAGCCATTTGGGATTTTTGTATGGAATTTATGCTCGTTTGTTTACGTTTTGCACTGAAAATGAACTTTCAATTCCCAATTGCGTTCACCAAACGCAGATATCGCGCGGTAAGTTAGCTAAGCTAAATTATATTTTATTAGGCTTAATGTAGTTAGGTATTCCTTAAAACTTACAATTTTGATTGACCGATAACAAAGAAGGTGTGGATGGGTCACTGATTCTTACACGGTTACAACCATGTGTACCTTTTTTGTATCTTTATTAAGGAGACTTTTGGCCCTAGGCTGGCTCGTCTCCAACCATGTATGCCTATTGGAGTCAAATTTTGACTTTTCGCTCCACTCTATGCTTAACCGATTCAATATGGATGGGTCATATGTGACCCAAGACGAAAATCAGCTGTCAAAAAACAGTTTTAAAAGATAGAGCCTTGCCTTCTTTAGCAAAAATGTTCAAAATTAACTGATCCATCCAGGAAAAATATTGCACAGGTCAGGTTACGGGCCATACGATGATCTAGATTCTAGAGCATCCAAACTATCCTTGAGTTGTAATTTTGATGTTCTTAGGGATCAACACCATACTTTACCATATTCTTGTTAAATAATTATAATTGAAACGCTTAACGATGAAATCCTGCCCAGTGGTAAAACAGATCTTTAACAATATCTACAATACTCCAAACCATCCTTGAATTCAGATCTTAATATTCAAAACGATCAACATGAAGATCTTCGATGTCTCAACTATTTTTATGAGTGAGAATAGCTCCACGGGACTTCATTACACCACTACAGACAAACTACCAAATTCGTTCGACATCTACGACACTCCAAACTGTCCTTGAGTACAGATCTTAATATTAAAATCGATCAACATGATGATCCACGATGTCCTCATTAATTTTATGAGTTGGAATAGCTCCAAGATACCTCGTAACACCATTATAGACACACCACAGAATTCGATCAGTATCTACGACACTCCAAACTATCCTTGAATACAGATCTTAATGTTCAAATCCGGTGTCTCAACTATTTTTGTGAGTTGGAATAGTACCACGGGACTTCATTACACCATTACAGACCAGTTGGCAACTACTTGTCGTGCGCGATAGTCGTGTTTTCGGATAGCTCCCCAGACAACCAGAATGCATGCATAATAAAATTGTTTTTTTGTTATGCGATGCCTATGCACACAATTCTCATCGCATAACCAGTCGCGAAAACGCTTTTTACGTACAAAAGTGGAGGCGATATATGTGTATTTTTTACGCGACGTTGCACGGCAGTATATGCTATGTGTACGATTTTTATGCGAGTTCGTTCGTTATACATTGCGATGTAGTTTGTGATAACAAACTCTGTTTGACAGATAATCCGATTTCATTTGAGTTTGTTTGCAGGAATATGCGATGACAACAAATGAAACTGGAATTAAGTCGTAAAATAGCCTACTATGCGGGAAAACTCATAAATAAACTGATGAGCTTCGCACCTCAATGCGATTTTGATGAAATTTGGATCGGTAAACGATTTTATTCGTACATTCTTATGCGATGTGTGGTTGTCTGAGTCGCTACGTTCTTACGCAGCATTTGCATTTTTTGTGCATCCTGTCGCGAAACAAGTTTGCCTTCATTGCAAAATGTCTTCAAGCAGGCAAAACACGCTAATCGTCGATTTCGGTGCTCTTCCGAAACGAGCCACACTAGAACAAGTGAAGGAAGTTATCGAGGTTGATCTGAAGCTCAACATGGCAGATGTTAGAAACATTCAACTGCACAACTTGAGAAACTGTGTGCTCATCGAGTTGAACGATGCAGGCTTGGCATTACGACTGCAAAAAGAGCATCATCTCCGACACACATTCCGATATCAGTGTGTGAAGTATTCTATCCCTATATATGTCGATGGCCCCACTACCACAGTAAGGCTGCATGACCTACTACCATCTATGTCTGACACAACCATCACCCACCACATGGAGCAATATGGAAAAGTGATCTCCATACAAAATAAAGTGTGGAAGAACTTTTTCCTGGGGTACCAAACGGTGTCAGAGCGAAACGGATGAGGATGGAGGTGCAAATACCGTCGCGTGATAGATAACGAATTTACACTTGTAACTGTACGAAGCCCAAACAAACAAGTGACATCGAGTGAAGAAACTCAGCAAGAAAAACGAACAGTTTCGTACAACGCCGAACAACAGAGTAAAGAGATGGACCAAAATCGCAACGATACAGATACAGACAATGAGAACGACGACGACGCACACATCGACCCACAATGCGGGACCACGGCAAATAGACGGTTGTCGACTGGAACAAGTGAATCGAACGAGGCTAGATGCGAACAAGATCGGAAGAGATCGTGTAGTGATGAGGGCTGCGTGGAAGAACTACACTACAGCGGAGAAAATCTTCCCGAATCAGGATGGAAAGTATATAACACAAGATCGAAGGAAAAATTAAATGTATTGTAGCGTAGCAGGGATACTTTTTGATTTGGGATGAATGCACTCCAGCGATGTGAAATGCCGTTAATAAAAACAAACAAACCATTACAGACAAACTACATAATTCGTTCGACATCTACAACACTCCAAACTATCCTTGAGTACAGATCTTAATATTCAAATCGATCAACATGAAGACCTTCGATGTCCTTATTAGTTTTATGAGTTTTATGGAATAGCTTAAAGATATCTCGTAACACCATTTTAGACACACTACAGAATTCGATCAATATCTACGACACTCCAAACTATACTTGAGTCCAGATCTCAATGTTCAAATCGATCAACATGAAGACCTCCGGTGTCTCAACTATTTTTATGAGTTGGAATAGCACCACGGGACTTCATTAAACCATTACAGACAAACTACAGAATTAGTTCGACATCTACGACACTCCAAACTATCCTTGAGTACAGATCTTAATATTCAAATCGATCAACATGGAGATCTTCGATGTCCTCACTAGTTTCATGAGTTGGAATAGCTCCAAGGTACCTCGTCACAGAATTACTAACGCACCACAGAATTTGTTCAATATCTATGACACTCCGAACTGTCCTTGAGTACAGATCTTAATATTCAAAACGATATTCAAAACTATCAACTAGATCTTCGATGACTCAACTATTTTTATGAGTTGGAATAGCTCCATGGGACTTCAATACATCATTACAGACACATTTCAGAATTCGTTCAATATCTACGAAATTCCAAACTGGCCTTGAGTACAGATCCTAATATTCAAAACGATCAACATGAAAATCTTCGATGTCTCAACTATTTTTATGGGTTGGAATAGCTCATGTATGGTATCGTAGATATTCTGGAAATCTTATGACTTGTATATACCGGTGTAATGATGTCCCATAGGGCTCAAACTAACATACAAGCTCAAAAACCTATGGATTACTCTGTTGGCCTTGTAGACCTCCAATACTTGAACTTAATAATGCTTTGGAGTACCGTAGATATTCTGGGAATATCATAATTTTCATATGCTGGTGTAATGATGTCTCATGGGTTTTCTGCAACTTATACATAAGCTAAGTAGCCGTTGAATCTATATCTTGGTCTTATAGACCCCCAAGATCTGAACTCAAGAATGGTTTGGAGTACCGTAAATATTCTGGGAAAATTGTGTTTTGTATATACTGGTGTAATGATGTCCCATGGGGCTTCACCAACTAACACACAAGCCTAGGAAACCTATGAATCACTGTTGGTCCTGTAGACCTCCAATATCTGAACTCAAGAATGATTTGAAGTACCGCAGGAACTCTGAAAATGTTGTGATTTGATTATACTAGTGTAATGATGTCTCATGGGGTTGCTCCAACTATCACACAAGCTTAGGACCCTAGGAATCACTCTGTTGGTGTTGTAGACCTCCAATATCTGAACTCAAGGATGTTTTGGAGTACCGTAGCTATTCTGGAAATGTTGAATTTCTTATATACTGATGTAATGATGTCCCATGGGGCTTCTCTCTATGAATCCCTCTATTGGTGTTGTAGACCTTCAATATCTGAACTCAAGAATGGTTTGGAGTACCATAGCTATTCTGAGAATGTTGACTCTGTTTTTAAATACTGATGTCATGATGTCCCATGGGATTTCTACAGCTAACACACAAGCTCAGTAACCTATCAAGCACTCTGTTGGTCTTGAAGACCTTCAATATCTGAACTCAAGAATTGTTTGGAGTACCGTAAATATTCCGGGATTGATGTTTTTTGTATATACTGGTGTAAGGATGTCCCACGAGGTTTCTCCAACTAACACACAAGCTCGGGAACCTGTAAATTGCTCTGTTGATTTTGTAGATCTCCAAGATCTGAACTCAAGAATAGTTTGGAGTACCGTTGATGTTCTGGTAACACTGCGGTTTGATAAAAATAGTTCAATTATGTCTCAAGTACCATTTCCAACTAAATATTAGGATTGAGGCCACGTTGTTTATACAGATCATCAAGATCTGAGCTCAAGGAAGGTTTGGAAGCCCTAAAAGATCTCAAAAATCATAAAGGTTGTGTACAAGACACGACCGCCCGACGTAAACTACGTAAAACAGTTTTGTGAAATGAAGAACCTAGCAAGTCCCATCATTCATGAATATTACAAAATTGTTCTTTTGATTACTTTTGAGACAACACTGGTTTCGAGCAATATTCAAAACATGAAATTTGTTGGATATGACAATTAAATACTTACATTTTGAAAGTAACTGATATATTTATGTAATTAAGTCAAATTTGTAAAATTCTCGAGTTTTGTAGAATATGAGAAGTTTAGTTTTGTTTGTTTAATTTGTTAGGATTTTCACTTAAAAAAAATCAATTTCATTGTTGTTTTTTTTACTTTTCGAAAATCGAAAATCTTCTAAATGAGCTTAATTTAATTTGGGTGTTTCTATTGCAAATAATAATTTATCAGGTTAAATTGCAATTTTACTGTATTTAACCAATAAAATGTCAGTAATCAAGGATAATTACCATCAAATCGCTGAAGGCGCACCTCGATGAACAAAGCGCACTCGCGATTTCGCTACTGAGGGCATCGTTTTCATTGAACTGTCGCCATCGCCATTTGCACTTCGAATAAGATTAGTTTAGGATAAATATTTTCTTGTATAAAATTTTGGTTCTAAAAAGAACCGATTAACCTTCGATAATGCGCAATTCCAATCCCCATCAGCAAAAATAAAAATTTTAGTTGACTGCTACTGATATCATCCATGCAATTAAATTTTCTAACTAACCGAAGCTCTGCGTAACTAGTCGAAGTTTGTCTCCAATTGACCAATTTTATATTATTATTTTTCTCAATGGTACGTATTGGAAATCACTAATAGAACATAAACAAATTCAGAATCTTGCTAGAAGATTTTACTGAACGCCAAGAGTGTGCTGGTCACTAGTTGTTGCACTTTGGAAAAATCCTCTCAGCTGAACAACATTTTTCCAAGGTAATGATGGTCATCAAGAGAATCGATTTACTTTAAATGACTTTCATTCACTATCAGCAATTACCGCAGCTCTACCATTGACGACGCGACCAACATCAACGCGGCAGCCGTTGTCGCTTGGACCGCAACCGGGCAAAATTATCACTCTAGTGAGGCTGCCGTCCCGACTGTCGCTTCACCATCGTTGACTGCCGCCTATCGCTGTGGGACGCCTTTGTCGCTGGGATCGCTACCCAACGCCATGATCCACTCTCCGCCCGACAATCGCTTCCAATGCTGGCTCAAGGCTTCAAATGAAGCATCGTGTCCGCTCTCTGAGAATGCTCGAACAAAAATGACGCGCGCGTACGAGACACGAGTCTTTTATGCATAGAGAAATGGAGCGCTGGGCGGAAAGGACCGTAACTTATAGCAAACTGATGCCCGTGTTGGGGATGTTGGGGATGCAGGATTATTGATTTGGTCTGAATTTTTACTGGGTTTGGAAAGAATTAAAATTTCCATTAGTTTGACGTTGATAATCAAAAGTTTCAATAACATTTGCAAATTGGTGGAGAGTTTCCGATGCGTTTGATATATAAATCTCAAAAATCCATCAAAAGATAAAATAAACGTTTAAAATCTTACATGACTAAGTGACGGTCCCCAATTTTGAAATTTTCATCTTACACCCTGTATCAGAGCCTCCCCCTTAGACGTAGTTCACGTCAAAATGCGATCACATTACCAATTTACCATTCATATGAATATATTTACTCCAGCTACTCCCTCCGACGCACGCTTGTGATTGCACTTCCGACATCAAACTTCTGCAATGCCATGCGATTACATTTTGTGCTTTTGAGATGCAATTTTTAAGATTGAGATCCTTAAGATGCCATCTTTATGATTGAATTTTTGGATGTGTTTCGCACTTTGTATTGTCTGTTTCCTTGGTAACAAAACGCGCCGACCATTTTTTAGGCACTATCAAAATCGTCGCCAACATCTTTATTCTAAAACTAGGTTAGTTTAATTAGAAAATAATGTCAATCTGCATTAAAAACAGGGCTCAATTTTGGGAAATAATGTGATTATTGAGTATATAAAATTTTGTTCACAGTTGATTTGACATATCTTATGGCCATTTCTGCTGGCGACGATTTTGGCGTCAATTTGTTTTGCGACGATTTCAAATCGTCGCGGCCGATAAGGTGGGAAATTGATAATACATAATTACAAATAACAGCAACCAAACGATTGCTCGAAGCTAGAGAAAAAAATTTACTTGTTGCTGACAATAAAAACGGATGATTTCCTACAAAAGTACAGACGTCATCGTTGCGTCCCATCGATGATTTTGATTTTTGGAACGAATTTACTCTCAGTCAAACCGCCTTCCTCTCATGTAAAAGTTATTGCCCTTAAAAAGACCGTTTGATCTAATCGATGATCGATCATGCGGCTTTCAAATCACTAGCTCAACAGAAGCCAACCGTTAGTCCGAGTCTTGCGAGAAAATGGCATTCGAGTTCTGCTGACACCGATGACCCAAGATGATTTCCTTCATGTTGAATTTTCAGCCGCAACCTTTCCGTTGGAAGCGCTACCCACGCCATCGGTGGAAACGAATTTTCTCCAGCAAAAACGACGACGATCACCACCGATGCTGATAGATAACCGCTGGGGCCGCTTCTCACGAAATCTCGACCAAATGAAGCGCAACCCAAGTAACATTTTAAGTTTTATAACGCTCTTGAAGACCATAGTTTACTCTACAAGAGTGTTATAAAACCGGTATAAAACCAAAATGTTACTTGGGAACTATGCCGATTCTGGGACCGCTCTACCCTCCGCGCGATATATCGAACGAAATGGCTCACGCGCGTGGGGAAGCAGCTTTCATGTAATCAATAAAGTAAAACATTTAGCCACGCCCCTTTGAAGAGTGTTATGGTTGCAAATAATATTTGCACTCATACCGATAGCAAAGAGGCGGGACTAATGGGCTTACTTTATTGACTACAAGATAGGTGATTCCCGCGCGCGCGAGCCATTTTGTTCGAGCTGCCGCGGAAAGTGATCTCAGCGTCGGCATCGGTGGCGGTCGTCGGTGAATTGCTGCAACGTCAACACTTTACAGTAAGAATCTTGCGTGAGAATTCCACTTTTCGCCGACGACAGGCGAAGCGATAATTTACCGCTGAAACGCCTTCCATCCATGCCAATCAAAAGTTCATTGCAGCGTCTTTCTCCGAAGAGCACTTATGATTCCTATACCGACGGAATCTTAACGACTTAACTGTCTGCCGTAATGCCCAGTGATTGTGAAGAGAAATAATTTCGGATCAACTTCTTTTAGAACTAATTGTGATTTTCCAAAGAACCGATTTATCTTTAATAATGTGTGCTAATTATCACTCATAGCGACAGAACCAAAGTCGAAATCTTGCGTGAAAACTTCACATTTTACCGACGACAGGCAAATCGGCATAGTGATAAAAATCTGTAGCAAACATCAATACTGACGCTATACAATTTTCTTCAGTCATAATGCGAATCAATTTTTCCTTCCTTCCAACACGTGGTTGGAATTTAACTACCGACGTTAGCGTTGCGCTTGGAATAAAGTTCATCTCGGAACCGATTTCTTTTTCAATCATCAACAGGAAAAATACAAAGCTAGAGTCTCGCGGGAAAATTTCATGTTGTGCCGATAACATTCAAATCGTTGCAAACCCCACTTTAGTGAACAAATAGCTGTAGCAATCTTCCGCCAACAGCCTACGCTCGGACCGGCACTAATGTTATGATTCCGCTACCAATGCCAAACTATTATGCTTTGTTCTTTGAAGAAAGTTCGTCTAATGTCAACTTTTTCAATCACTAAAATCATATAACTCAGAATCACGCTAGAAGTGAAGAATTCCAGTGAAGAATTTTTTAGTTCCGAGCGGTTGCACTTTAGAAAAATTATTTCAACTTAATCTTTCTCTCAAATGTAATGGTGGTCCTGAAAAGAACCGATTCATTTCCACTTATGTGCCTCATTAACAGCAACCACTGGACTGCACGACCGCGATCCGATGATTCAGCTCTATGGACGCCGTTGATTGCCCGATCCGCGGTTTGGAACACGGATGTAAATTGTGCTGCTGCTGCCACGATCGCCACCAGCATCGAGTGAAAAATTTCCATCCCCACCACCACCGCTGAGATGGCCTTTTTCACTGGGACCGCTTCTTGGCGCCCTGGTCCGTTCTCCGTGACATCCAGAATGAAAATGACGCGCGCACGCGAAACACGGGGCTTTTTATACACAGGGAAAACGAAGCAGTGGATCAAAAGGCCCGTACCTTACTGCAATCTGATGTCCGTGTTGGGGATTTATGAACGGAATTGAATTTTTCACCCGTTTTGGAAAGAAATTACATTTTCAATAGTTTAATGTTGATAATCAATAGTATCAATAGAATTGGAAAATTGCTGGAGAGTTTCCGAATCTATTGATAAGCAAATCTCGAAAATCCATCGAAAGATAAAGACGCTATTAGCGTTTGAAATCTATCCTAATTTCGTGACGGTCTCGAATTTGGAAATTTCGGTTTTACACCCTGTATCTGAGTCTTCCCCTTAGACGTAGTTTACGTCAAAAAAATATTTTCCCCCATATTTCAACTTTGTAACACGCGAACAACAATAACACGCGCAGTTTGAAGTTTGTATGAAAATTAGAATAGAAATTCACTGCTCATAAATATATAACAGTCCCATGTAGATAAGAAATCAAGCAAAGCTATTAACCATCTAACGCGCAAGACTTCCTTTATCCGGGGTATTTTGATTACTTTTTGTAATTTTTAATTGTTTAGATTTTAAAAAGTTTTTGATATCGATCAATAATACATAAGGGGTCGTTCAAAAATGATGTCACAAGTTTTAGGGGGGGAGGGGGTCTAAGTTTTTGTGACAGTACATGTACTAGGTATACAAAAAAGCGTGACAGAGGGGGGGGGAGGGGGTCTAGAAATCCCAAAAAGTGGTGGACGTCATATTTGAATCGCCCCTAATAACTCTCATGCATGTTTGCATGCATGTATGTTTGCATGTTCCTCCTGAATTTCATGGAGACCCGTAGCTGAAAAACGTTTGTTATGCGCGCGTGCTCCCAGGTTCGTCACCATACCGTCTCCAGCTGCTACGCGTTATTAGCCTTAGCTTAGCTTTAGCTTAGCTTTAGCTTAGCTTTAGCTTAGCTTTAGCTTAGCTTTAGCTTAGCTTTAGCTTAGCTTTAGCTTAGCTTTAGCTTAGCTTTAGCTTAGCTTTAGCTTAGCTTTAGCTTAGCTTTAGCTTAGCTTTAGCTTAGCTTTAGCTTAGCTTTAGCTTAGCTTTAGCTTAGCTTTAGCTTTAGCTTAGCTTTAGCTTAGCTTTAGCTTAGCTTTAGCTTAGCTTTAGCTTAGCTTTAGCTTAGCTTTAGCTTAGCTTTAGCTTAGCTTTAGCTTAGCTTTAGCTTAGCTTTAGCTTAGCTTTAGCTTAGCTTTAGCTTCGTATGAGTCCGGAGGAATTTTGGAACAAATCAACGAGAGGGTCTGAAACAAATCATCCATAGATTATGAAGGTCATAGATTCCACAGATTCCCAAGGGTATCACTCAACGAAACCGAAAGA
The DNA here is from genome assembly GCF_024139115.2 of Armigeres subalbatus. NCBI lineage: Eukaryota > Metazoa > Arthropoda > Insecta > Diptera > Culicidae > Armigeres > Armigeres subalbatus. Next base: position 34,232,238 of record NC_085139.1, on the reverse strand, counting down.
AATCCTGAGTGATTTTTTTTTGGATTTCAGTTGGATGCTTCGATGATTCTGAAAAGAATTCTTTAGAGATTCCAATGAGAATTCCTCTCGGATTCTGATGAGAATCCTTCTTGGATGCTGATGTAAATTGTGGAGATTATCATGCTGCTAGGCCAGCGATTCTCAACCTTCTTCTTGGGAGGTACCCCTTCGTACGTTTGCGTTCATTGAGGTACCCCCTCCTTTTTTTTTTTTTTTCCTCGTTTGTCGGGTGAAGATCACTGCGTCCAGATTTTAGGACTATTGTGATATACCCTTTTGCTGTGAAATACGCAAGTTATCTCAGTAACATGTTTGTCACTGAGATACCTTGGTATCGACTGAACTCAAGACCATCTATTATTGATGAATAGAGATCCTGAGTTACAGTATGTGACTCCCCCATTCTGGCGAGACTAGCTTTATGAAGCCAACCACGTCCTTGGGGGATAAGATCCATATGTCAGCAGGCCCTAAAAAGGGCTACGTTGGGTGAGTGCACTGCAATAGCAGAGGATGTGTTCTGATGTTTCTCTCTCCTCGTCACAGAAGCGGCAATTTGAGGTTTGGATTGCTCCGATCTTTTGTAGATGGTATCTGCAGGGGCAGTGTCCAGTTATTAGACCGGTGTAGATGTTGAGATCCCTTTTGTTGAGACCTAATAGTTGTTGGGTTTTCTTGGGGTTAATCGTTACGAGCCTTTTGGATTGGCTCGTATGGGGAAGTGCATTCAGTTTGATGTGATTTGACTGACCATATATTTGTTCAGTTCCATTTTTACAGAGCAGTCTGAGATCCCGCAGAAGGGCTCAGGGCCAATGAACCTTTCATTAGATCCATTCCTGGCTAGCTCATCAGCAATCTCGTTTCCCTCTAGACCCGTATGTCCTGGGATCCAATATAGGTAGACTCGATTGCGTATAGATAAGTTTTTCAAAGCCAGAATGCATTTCCACACTAGCTTTGAGTTACAAGTGTAGTTATTAAGCGACTTAAGTGCCGCTTGGCTGTCAGAGAAAATACATATTTTTGCAAATCTATACTTTCTCCTCAGGCATAATAACACGCATTCTAATATTGCATATATTTCCGCCTGAAATACTGTGGGCCACTGTCCTAAGTGGACAGAAATTTTGTTGTAGGGCCATAGATTCCGGATCCTGTCAGATTATTCATTTTCGAACCATCTGTGAAGAAATTTATAGAGCCTGTTGGAACGCTGGGTCCACCTCCTTCCCACTCCTGGCGGGAAGGAATGAACACATCGTAAGGTAAGTCATAATTGACTACCGTTTCCATCCAGTCACTACAAATTCCTATTGCGGGATTTATGGCAAATTCATTTAATATGCTGAGCAGTGTTTTTGTTCTCTTTAACCTTAGAGCACTTTTTCCGCTTCCAGCTTTATGAATTGATCTAACCGGGGCAGGTGAAGCATTGCGTCTAGGGCCAAAGTGGGTGTACTACGAACTGCACCAGTGATGGCTATGCAAGCGGTGCGTTGGATTTTGTTGAGCTTAGCCCTTGCAGCAGCCTCATTAGTTTTAGGCCACCAGACAAGGGAAGCGTAAGTTGTCCTGGGACGGACAATGGTTTTATATATCCACATGATCATACTTGGTTTTAGGCCCCATCTTTTACCAAGGGTTTTGAACAAACCCAAAGTGTATTGAGACCTTTCTGCACAACTGATTGGAGATGAGAGTTCCAATTAAGCTTTGCGTCGAGTATGACACCTAGATATTTTACTTCACTTGAATAAACTAATTGTGTTTGATTCAAGAAAAGGGGTTTCAGTTGTACCTTTCTCCGTTTGGTGAAAGGGATAATGGAAGTTTTGTAGGATTTATGCCTAGTTGATACTTTTGACACCAGGAAAAGTGTGATTTAGAGCAGATTGCATTCTTTCCACGATAACACTTTCGAATTTGCCTCGTACAATAATGACAACGTCATCAGCATATCCAACCACTTCGAAGCCTCTTCTCTCTAAGCTGTCTAGAAGCTCATCCACCACCAGTGACCACAACAAAGGAGAAAGCACTCCGCCTTGCGGACACCCCTTGTTGCTTTAACAGTGATGTATGAACCGCTAAGCTCAGAGGAGATTTTCCGATTAGCTAGCATAGCATGTACCCAGGTAACAATGCATGGGTCGAATTTTCTCCTCAACATTGCTGACCCTATAGACGAATAAGAAGCGTTATCGAATGCGCCCTCAATATCAAGAAATGCTACAAGAGCAATTTCTTTTTGCATTAAGTGTTTTTTCGATTTTTGAACTACCGTATGTAGTGCCGAGATCGTAGATTTTCCACTTTGATAAGCGAATTGGTTTTTGACAAAGGCATTGCTTTCATAAATTTGTGATTTATGTACTCGCATAGTACCTTTTCCATAATTTTGAGCATTACAGAGGATAAACTTATCGGCCTGAATGCTTTGGGGTTGGTTTTATCTCTCTTGCCTGCCTTCGGAATGAAGACAGCCCGGATTTGACGCCAATCGTTAGGTATGTGCCCCAAAATCAGACTCGCCGTAAAAATCTCAACCAAGGGTGGAACCAGTGTTTTCTCCTCTTTTGGATCAACGCTGGAAATATTCCATCCATGCCAGGAGACTTAAATGGCTCGAAAGATCTCACAGCCCTCTCAACCCCTGGCCCGAGTGAAAGCTTCCTTTGCAACCTTTATTGCGTCTTTTTAGACCCAGAAACCCATGATTGGATCTCTTGTGGATCGGGGACAGCAATTGCAGTGCCTTGGTCGCCGGTGCTCGACTCAGGGATTGAATCAGGGAAGTGGATCTTTAACAATTCGCTCAGTGTATCGCTAGGCTCTACAGTGAGCGAACCATCCATCTTTCGAGGCTACCCACACCATTGGAGTGGTCTTTTGAAAGAGTTTTTGGAGTCTGGCCACTACGGGTGTATTCTCTATGCTTTCACACATTATAATCCACGATTTCCGTTTGGCTGACCTTATTTCTTTGTTGTAGTTCGTCAGGGCCTTTCTGTATAGGCTCAATCGCCGGTTCGCTTAGCACGATTGAACTCCTACGCGCAGTTTTCCTAAGCTTCTCAAGAGTTTTATTCCACCATGGAACGTCTCTACTCGAACTAGTTGATTTAGTTGGACAGCTCTCTTGGTATGCGTTAAGGATTTTGTTTTTAATGGATTTGGACGCATCTTCCAATTGTGTTATGGACTTGATGTGACTTTCTATGATGTACTCTTCGGATCGTAGGATAGCTGAGTAGGATTCCCAATCAGTTTACTTAGGATCTTTAAACGTTTTTTCCATCGTTAGACCCCCTTCCCATTCGAAGATGATGTGTTTATGGTCTGACATTGATATTTCTTCAGAAACATGCCAGTTTTTATTTTATCAGAGATAGACCGACTACATAGAGTCAAGTCCAAAACTTCCTGACGAATGGAGTTTTCAAACGTGGGCTTGTCACCAACATTACAAATGTCAATGTTCTTGGAAGAGAGAAACTGTAACAGGTACTCACCTCTGGTGTTTATATTGGTACTTCCCCATACGGTGTGATGTGCATTTGCGTCGCACCCTATGACGAAGGGGATGTTGTGTCGGTGGCTGTAGGCTACGAGCGCAGCTATTTCTGGAGGAGGATTTCGTCCACATCACCTGGGAAGTATGCCGAGACCACCAAGATCTCTCTACTCCCTCTGGCGGAAGGTACCTCCATCCTGACCGCTACGATGTCCCTTTTATGAATTCTGAAATTGGAAAGTATTTACAGTTGTTATGTAATAAAATAGCCGCTCTAGGAGAAAGCTGGCTGTCATCATATACCAACTTACATGAGTGTTGTGGAATACCTTGTATTCTGGATTTATTGACCCATGGCTCTTGAATGAGGGCCACGGTTAAATTCTCTTTGGTGAACCTCCGACAGAGCACACCCGTGGCGCTCTCAGCATGGTGGAGGTTCACTTGCAGAACTTTAGTCGCCATTTCCGGGGTTCCCGCTTTTTTCCGGACGACGACTGTCCGGCTTTGGATGTTGCGGATCATCAGGATGTCGTTTGGTATTACAGTCAGAGTTTTCTCTCTTCCCTGTAGCAACCTGGCCCGCCAGTTTCGGCTCTGTGGTCAAACTGTCGCTTTTGCACCCCTTTGCCCTGTTTAGATACCTTTGGTTTGGTACCACTAGAGCAGGGGTCGCATGTAAGCTTCGAGCTTTTCCTTTAGAGGCGGACAGACTAGCCTTTATGGTGCTTTTGGGGTGAGATTTACTAACCTCGCCTTGAACCGGAGGCTTCCTCAGATTTCTCTTGGGTCGGCCTTCCAGTTAGCCGAACCTCGCCCGAACAGGAGGCCTCCTCAGATTGCTCTTGGGTCGGCCTTCCAGTCGGATTGGCGGTAGCGGCAGTCGGTTGATCTGTAATCTTCCTTAGTTGGATTTCACCAAATCGGTAGTTGAGGGTGTATTTGGACTTCTTCAACTTCAACATGAATATCTTTCAGAATGGATCGTTTCACAATACGCCAATTAGTTGTTGTGATGTCATTTTGGCTTTCTATGAGAGCCTTTATTCGGTCGTCATCATAGCTGGAGCTTTGTGGGAAGAATGCTCGGATCATCTCTGGACGTGGAATCGCCACTTCGTCCATTGCCATCAGCTCTGCACCTTCCCAGGGTTTCATGGATGGGGATATTCTCTTTAACCACTCAGCAGTCTCTTGATCCTTACAGATTAGAACCATGTAACCGGACTTGTAGATGAGGTTGTTGAATTTGGGTTTTATTGGCTCGTTTCGCTGTTGAACTACTCTGAGCAGGAGTGCTTCTTGTAGAAGGTCTAGCTGGGCTGTAGTGAGTTGGACGGTGGGAAAGTCTTTGGGTATTATCCCGACCTTCACGCTTTTGGCCATATCACTGTAGTTGATACCGCGCGCGGTTTGAGGACTGTTGGGCGCGCTCTCTCGGATCCAGATGGTGCTTCACCCTTTTTTGTTTGGGGTCCTCTGTGGCGGATTTGTCTAGGTCGTTTCTCGAGCGTTTTGAGGAAGTGGGCTCGCTCTCCTTATTCAGGATTATGGACGAGGCCTCATTCCGGTCTTTCCCTTCTCCCGGAGAGTTCTAAGCTGCTTCCTCTGCGAGCGTGTGAGTGTGGGGATTTTCTTTCTCAGAGCACCCTTGGCTTCCGTAGAACCCTTGTTATCTTCGGATCCTTTGCTACTTGCTAAAGATTTTTGGGGGTTGATGATGATCCTTATACCATCATCTTCGTTATCTTCCATGTCCAACAGGTTGGAGTCGGTCGATGGGGGGTTGTAGATCTGGATCAGCTTTGTCGAAACATGTGCTGCTCCGGGAGATAGGCGTTGAGGGGCAGGATATTTCCATCTTCTCCTGCGAACTACTGAGTAGCTGGTCTTCGGTAAGGCCAAGCTGACTCAGAGTATTCTACACTTCGCTCTCACACGACTGAGAGAGGCAGTCGTCACCTTGAGGGTTGTTTGTAGAATTTGTACTCATTTTTGGTCCCACGAGTAGCTAGGGAAATAAATATCCGCTGCACCAGTGCCCCGCCGTAGTGCAGTAAGGGCTGCTTACTGGGGTGTTCGCCCTGGTGCACCCCAGGCTCCGTTCGCGGTTGAGCATGTTTAGAACCCCCTCAACCATTCAGCCCTCGGCACGGGTCGCATGACACCTTGGCATTGGGGTTTATCCATTTTTGCTTTACACGATGGCCATGAATAACAGCCATCGCAACCTTCCTCCTTTACCAGGGCTTAGGACCTAATAGAGGTACCCCCTATTTTTATCGCCCTTATGAAGCGTAACTAAGCGTAACTAATAATATTTATGAAAAACGATCCTGAAAACTAACGGGATATGTGGCTCTCCATAACTCACATAGTTCTATCCAAACTTTTGCTTACAATATGTGGTTTTTCATGAAACTTTTCAATTCAAATTATGTTTATACATACATCAAGCTTCCTACAAGACTTTGAAGATCCAAGCCAATTAAAAGGAGGTTTTTGACCCTCTTGCCTCTCCTTGGATCCTCTTGAAAGGAGGCTTCCGAACATCTTGAAAAATGGCTTACGAGCCTCTTGAAAAAAGGCTTCCGAGCCTCTTGACAAAAGGCTTCAGAACCTCTTGGAAGGAGGCTTCCTAGCCTCTTGAAAGGAGGCTTCCGAGCCTCTTGAAAGGAGGCTTCCGAGCCTCTTGAAAGGAGACATCCGAGCCTCTTGAAAGGAGGCTTCCGAGCCTCTTGAAAGGAGGCTTTCGAGCCTCTTGAAAGGTGGCTTCCGAGCCTCTTGAAAGGAGGCTTCCGAGCCTCTTGAAAGGAGGCTTCCGAGCCTCTTGAAAGGAGGCTTCCGAGCCTCTTGAAAGGAGGCTTTAGAGCCTCTTGAAAGGTGGCTTCCGAGCCTCTTGAAAGGAGGCTTCCGAGCCTCTTGAAGGAGGCTGAGCCTCTTGAAGGGAGGCTTCCAGGCCTCTTGAAGGAGGCTTCCGGGCCTCTTGAAGGAGGCTTCCAGGCCTCTTGAAAGGAGGCTTCCGGGCCTCTTGAAAGGAGGCGCTCTTGAAGCTTCCTCTTGAAAGGAGGCTTGAGCCTCTTGAAGGAGGCCTCTTGAGGCTTGAGCCTCTTGAAGGAGGCTTCCAGGCCTCTTGAAAGGAGGCTTGCTCTTGAAAGAGGCTGAGCCTCTTGAAGGAGGCTTCCAGGCCTCTTGAAGGAGGCTTCCAGGCCTCTTGAAGGAGGCTTCCAGGCCTCTTGAAAGGAGGCTTCCGGGCCTCTTGAAAGGAGGCTTCCGAGCCTCTTGAAGGGCTTCCAGGCCTCTTGAAGGAGGCTGGGCCTCTTGAAGGAGGCTGGGCCTCTTGAAGGAGGCTTCCGGGCCTCTTGAAGGAGGCTTCCAGGCCTCTTGAAGGAGGCTTCCGAGCCTCTTGAAAGGAGGCTTCCGGGCCTCTTGAAGGAGGCTTCCAGGCCTCTTGAAGGAGGCTTCCGGGCCTCTTCTTGAAGGAGGCTGAGCCTCTTGAAGGAGGCTTCCAGGCCTCTTGAAGGAGGCTGGAGCCTCTTGAAAGGAGGCTTCCGAGCCTCTTGAAAGGAGGCTTCCAGGCCTCTTGAAAGGAGGCTTCCAGGCCTCTTGAAGGAGGCTTCCAGGCCTCTTGAAGGAGGCTTGAGCCTCTTGAAAGGAGGCTTCCAGGCCTCTTGAAGGAGGCTGAGCCTCTTGAAGGAGGCTTCCGAGGCCTCTTGAAGGAGGCTTCCGGGCCTCTTGAAGGAGGCTTCCGGGCCTCTTGAAAGGAGGCTCTGAGCCTCTTGAAAGGAGGCTCTGAGCCTCTTGAAAGGAGGCTCCGAGCCTCTTGAAAGGAGGCTCTGAGCCTCTTGAAGGAAGGGGCCTGAGCCTCTTGAAAGGAGGCTTCCGGGCCTCTTGAAAGGAGGCTTCCGAGCCTCTTGAAAGGAGGCTTCCGAGCCTCTTGAAAGGAGGCTTCCGAGCCTCTTGAAAGGAGGCTTCCGAGCCTCTTGAAAAGAGGCTTCCGAGCCTTTTGAATGGGTGTTTATGTCTCTTGAAAGAAGCCTTCTGAAATACTTCCGACTCTTTTAAAAGGAGTTTACCGAGGCTCTTAAAAGGAGGCTGAAGGGTGGCTTTGGGCCTCTTTAAGAGGGGCTTTAAAGCTTCTTGCAACGGAGCTTCTCAGCTTTTAGGAAAATAGTCCTTTAAGCCTCTCAAATGGGGATAAATTTTAGTTCAGAAGCATATTCTTAAAATATCATTATTTTTTTAACATATTCTTATTTTTTGTTTCGATCAGATTTTCAAAATTTGTTCCTTTTTCATTTGGTCTATAACCTACGACTTACGGCATAAAATCTGTTCAAATTATTAATTTATTAGTTTTCGAAATTTAAATAAATACTCACTGACCGATACTCGATTGGGGTTTTTTTTTAGAAAGGGCTTATATACGCCAATGGTTTGAAGGCTTTACTCCTCATGATTTACGGTTCACAACATACACACTACACAGTTTGTGTCTTCACAAAAGTTTCAATGAAAGTTCCTCTAAAAAGTTGTTGTACACACCAAGCTCGTATTTCATTACTTTTGGAATTTATTACGTTATCTGGAAGCACCTGGCCATTATTCGTCGATGATCGTTTTTCTAAATTTATTATAAAGAATTTCCGCCCAAGGCTGGCTCGTCTCTATCTTGTGTGGCAAGTACAATGGATACACTATGCCCAGGGTGTCGAGAAAGTTTCCAACCCGAAAACATCCTAGACCAGATCGAGAATCGAACTCGCCTTCTCCGAATTGGCAATCCTACGCCTTTGCTCGCAAAGCTACTGGAGGCCCTAGTACAGATTTCCAGAAGCATTAATTCTGCACTGAATCTTTTGTATAGTAAATCTGCTAATGCCACTTTACAGAAACGAAAAGCATAATCACTTCCAACCACAATGGATAATGCATCGACAGCATTATAGATTAACCCAAAAAGCTCTCGATCCGTAACAGTCGTTGTGGTTGCCCCGTTAGTACCGTTTCTGTCGTATGCAAACGACACGGTCTCACAACGTGGAGGCGACCGGCAGCTGCTGCTGGGCCATGCAAGATGACTTAGTTCTGCTAAACCAACTCATCGTGATAAATCAACCCCGTGAAGATGAGCATATCCAATTACACAACTATCTATTTTCCCTCTTGCCGAGATGGTTGTTTTTATTGCATTATTATTGTGGAGTTGAACCTACTTTACGAAACCGAAAATCGGTGCCGTTGGCTTTCCTTCGCTGGGTCGTTCACAGACATATCGCGAAGGAAATATATACGTCGAAGCAAAATTTCAGAATCAAAATTGGTTAAGCAATGTGGAATTTTAAATAAAGCAATTAATCTTTTACAAAAATTGTCAACAGAAATTCATTCATCAAATGAAATGATTACGATAAAATCAAACCGCACCGTAGGCCAATGTATTCTGTAGATTTTTTCAAAAATATTTTTGTGTAAATAAAATTGCAGTTTTAAAAAACGGTACAACTCAAGAATTTGTTAAGTGTTAGTAAATCTATGCGCATTATTTATTTGTACACCTTTCATAGAAATTGTACTCTTGTACAAAACATTGAAAAACATTATGGAACTTTTATTCAGCTGTAGTCAGAGCACATAGGAAGCTTCGCATCACACCTCTTGAATGCAGAAGATGAGTCTCCAACGAAATGATGGGAGAAAGAAATTCCGTAACCAACCGTGTGTCTGCAAGCATCTGGCCATTGCCTCCAATCCGCTCAGTCTGTTATGTACATGAAGTGCCCGCCGCTCCGCTGGTGGCACTTTCGATGCTGAAAGCCAGTCGAAGAGATGCGATGATGATGCTACCCACCCCGATTAGAGGAAAACCCCGAAACAATCGGCAACAAACGTGCGTTATGCAATTCGATAAATGGGCTTGAATTTGAGCAGCGAGCAGGTTCCAACCCAGCGACGACGACACGAACGATCGAAAATTTCTCAACCTCCCCAAAAAGAAAGAAGCAGAGCTCGAAAAATGAAGTTCTTCGCATCTGTGTCGATCGATGTTTGAAGAAATCGAAATGAAATTCGATTCCAATCAATGAAGGTGGTGGCGGCGATCAAGATAACTGTCGAAACGGCTTGTTTGCTTGTTATAGACTAGATTGAGGCTATGAGATTTTTTTAAATGCAATTTTAATTTGATAATTTTCATATATTCAGATTACTATCTTGCATGTTCAAAGAAGTCTGCGATTTCAAAATTGGATTTTTGGATCTGATCAACCTTTTGCTTTGAGTTTCAGTTTCAAGTTTATGTCTATGTTAACTTTTCGTTTCACATAAAAGTTTTTTTATTATTCGTTATATTATTGCAATACACAATATCTCTCAGTGATTTTTTTTTCAATTTTGAAGAAAATTGCCAAAAGACCATTTTAAACTGTGCCGTTCTATGGTTCTCAGCCTCACATAATCTATCTTCACTCCTCTCTTGAAGTGCAATTGATTTACCTAGGAAGTGAAAAAACCAAACTAAAGAAACTAAAACGTTCGAAGCAGGAAAAGCTTATTCAATGAATCATTTAGTTATGCAAAATATCGTGGGTTTTTCGTTTGCTACCATCGCATTATCCAATGCACTTCCAGCATTCGCAGTGCAATGCTCCTTCGGTCGTTCGCGGTGTGAAGTGACTTTTACCCTTATCAGCCGTCGCGTCGTCGTCGTCGTCAGACCATTGGAAAGGCGAAAATTGCACTTAATTGGAAATATCCACAGCAACAACAACATTCGTGTGTCGCCGTATGTGAGGCACATTGCGGATGCAGGGCCAACTTTCTCTTTCACATCCCCCATGGTGCGAACCATAAAGGGGCAAGCGGTCTGCAGAACTTGTTTTTACCTTTCCTGGTTCGTCCGGGTTGGCCGGTTGTTGGCAGAGATGAAGATAAACATCTCCTCGATGTCTGATGGGCTGCTGGTGGGTCCCAATCGAACGGATTACCCGCTCAGCGAATGGCACACGCAACGACCTGTGCCACCAGTCAGCCCACCGTCAACCTTTTCATCAATGCACAGTGGTTCAATTGTTAGGTTAGGTTAAAAATGGCAAAAAAAAGACCAAATAAAAAAGAGTGAACTGTTCAAAACATTCAGAATTAGTCAATACATCAATATTTTTACGACTAAGGCCGTAATATTCGTGTCGCAGCATAGGCCCAACCTGAACCTTCTTTCAGCTTTCCATCAGAAGGCCGGCTCGTCGTGAATTCAGCTCTCTTCTTAAGTTTGCACTCTTTGCGCCTCCTACTCTTTTATTTATTTAGTTTACATCTAAACAGATTACCCCTGACCAACAATTTGACGTCACAATACACGGTTCGAGGCCGCATCCCTCCATCCTCGAATACGCCACACGCTCGCCAAGTCGTTTTGCATCAGGTCTGCCCACTTTGCTCACTGCGCTCCACGCCGTCTCGTACCTGCCGGATCGGAAGCGAACACCATATTTGCAGGGTTGCTGTCCGGCATCCTGGCCACATGTCCTGCCCATCGTACCCTTCCGGCTTTAGCTACCTTCTGGATACTGGGTTCGCCGTAGAGCTGGGCGAGCTCGTGGTTCATTCTTCGCCGCCACACACCGTCTTCTTGCACACCAAAGATGGTCCTAAGCACCCGTCTCCTCGAACACTCCAAGTGCTTGCAAGTCCTCCTCGAGCATTGTCCATGTTTCATGTCCGTACAGGACTACCGGTCTTATTAGCGTCTTGTTCATAACACATTTGGTGCGGTGGCGAATCTTTTTTAACCGCAGTTTCTTTTGGAGCCCGTAGTAGGCCCGACTTCCACAGATGATGCGCCTTCGTATTTCACGACTAACATTGTTATCAGCCGTTAGCAAGGATCCAAGGTAGGCAAATTATACGACCACCTCGAAGATATCCCCGTCTATCGTAACTGTACTGTACTGTACTGTAATGTACTTTGTCTATGCCTCATTCACCACCAGTCCAACTTTTGTTACTTCACATTTCAGGCGGGTGTACAGTTCTGCCAAATGTTCGGCCGACAATGTCCATGTCATCCGCGAAACAAATAAATTGACTGGATCTGTTAAAAACCATACCCCGGCTGTTACACCCGGTACTCCGCATGACACCTTCTACCGCAATGTTTTGCACACCATCCACCGTTGCTTTTATCAGTCTGATAAGCTTCCCAGTGAAGCTGTTCTCGTCCATAATTTTCCATAGCTCTACGCGGTCTATACTGTCGTATGCCGCCTTGAAATCAATGAACAGATGGTGCGTTGGGACTCGGTATTTACGGCATTTTTGAAGGATTTGCCGTACAGTAAAAATTTGGTCCGTTAAGCGGCCGTTAACGAAGCCCGTGCTGCGTCCTTCTGCTCCAGAATCTGCCTGCACTCTTCGTCGAACCAATCGTTCCGTCGACTTCATTCTCCGCTGCGTCGTTAATGGCTGCTTTGACTGTATTCCAGCAGTCCTCAAGAGAGGCCCTATCGAGCTCACCCTCTTCCGGCAACGGTGCCTGGAGATGCTGCGCGTATACACTAGCGACATCAGGTTGCTTCAGTCGCTCTAGGTAGTACCGCGGCGGTCGTCGATACCGAGCATTGTTGATGAAGGATAGTTTTGGCGTAGTTTAACCAGTGGTCAAAGTCGATGTTAGCGCCAGAAACCTCGCAGTTAATAACTGTGGAAGTGCTGAATAAACACTAAGCTACGAGGCGGCTCTGTCTCAGTATGGGGATGTAATGCCTGCAAGAAGAAGAAGAAGAATATGTCCTCACGTCGATAATGTCAGAGAAGTGCCGTCCATCAATCAGAACGTGGTAGATTTGTGATTCCGTCTGCAGTGATGATCTCCAGGTTTACCGATACGGAAGGCTGTGTTGGGAGTAGGTGCTGCGAATGGCCATATTCTTGGAGGCGGCGAAATGAATTAGTCGTAGGCCGTTTTCGTTAGTCAGCCGATGATCGATGAACTTTCCAATAGTCGGTCCAAACTCCTCCTCTTGCCAACCTGAGCGTTCAAATCTCCTATTATGATTTTAACGTCGTGGCTTGGGCAGCTGTCATACTCACGTTCCAGCTGTGCGTAGAATGCGTCCTTATCATCATCAGTGCTTCCGGAGTGTGGGCTATGGACGTTGAAGAACCGGCCTTTGATCCTCAACCTGCACATTCTCTCGTTGATCGGCCACCACCCGATCATGCGCCTTTGCATATCGCCCATCACTATGAAAGCTGTTCCCAGATCGTGTGTGTTGCCGAAGCTCTGGTAGATGGTATGATTGCCTCTAAGCGATCGCACCATTGATCTCTTCCAACAACCCCTTCTGCGGTGCTACGATCCCGAATCCACGGTTCTTGAGCACATCGGCGAGTATGCGTGTGCTCCCTATGAAGTTGGAGATATTTACAATTCCACGAACCGAGTTTCCAATCGCTAGTCGTTTTTCGTCGCAGTGGTCTTCGCCGTAGTTCCGGTCCGTACTCTCATGTTGATTATTCGTTGCGTAAATTAAGGACCATTCCTCCTCATTTCCGGTGGACCATGGTGCACAGTTTCACTTCGAGTCCCTCGCTGGCAATGATCAGCCGCCCCTAACATGGAGAACAGACGCTGTTGTAAGCCGCTCCTATGGAATACAGACGGTCAGTAAGATTTGCACCTCCGGAGAGGACCAAACCCCCCCCCCCCCTCCCCGTCACCCCACGACCCTAGTTCCCCCCGGGGTGGTTTCCCCATCGTCCCCAATGTTGCTTGTATGCCGGCCAGCACCACGAGGAGGTAGGGATAGGAGTTGCGCCTCCTACGTTAAAGCTAATTTAAGTTCTTACGTTTAAGGCTCCCTCAGACCTAAGCAATTTCATCACCGCGAGGTCACGTGGCATGTGTTTGGGGGAACCTTAAGTATTTTTCTCTCCTCTGTCGAGCCATTCAGTTGTCGCCTCGATCACGACTACTCGGATAATCCCTGGCAGCAACTTGATTCTCCCCATTCGGGGAGTTCCCGACGCAGAGGCTCCCCCGCAACCGACTGCAACCGGCAGGTCGCCTTAATGGATGACCGGTCGAGTGTCGAGATCGATTCAAACATTCCGGGTGGAGATAGCTTTCGGTTCAATGGGGCCCCGAATATCGCGGACAACTCAGATAGTTCCCCGACAAAAAGTTCCCCAGCGTTAAAAACTCCCGCCTCAACGAGAGAACCGTCGAGTGTCAATGTATAGTTTTGATTCAAATCCTGAACATACTCATATTCCGAATATTCGTTACATGAAGATTAATCTGAAACATTCAGTTATTGGGGGAAAGTGAGGAGACTTGATCCTCCCTCTCTGTTTGTTTTACCGAGAACCAAAGTAAGTAGTAAGTAAAAAGTAATTTTGTTCTAGTGCTAATATGCTGAACCTGAGTTGCGTGCTCTTGCCTAGGCAATGCGGTCGGGTCTGAACTTGACGACCGACTGGCAAATAGCTCACACAGACACAACCTCACTTGATCAATACAATTGCTGATGAAAAATGTGTGTAGCGGTAGCCGTCAGACATTCTAAATACTCACGCTCCTCTAATGTGAACGTGTACTATACACATGTGGAAGTGTTGGCTTGACAAATGGATTGCGAGTGATTTGACTATGCGTCCAATTTGGGAATATCGAACTCATACAGTAGCCGCTAGGTTGCGAAGGCCGACGGAGATCATTCGTAGCTTAATTGATTAAGCCACCAGTCTAGCGTAGGGGGGGTTCGAGTCCCATTGAAGGGAAAGTGGTTACCTCCACCTCCAATACATGCAATCAAATCAATATCTTCCACATAATGTTTATATTCACATATGAGTCTTCAAAACATCTTAAAGACATTGAAGTAAAAATGTAATCTGGGGTGTGGGAGGCAAAATGTCATTCAAATGAAATTATGTCAAATGACACGAATTTGTGCGAGTTGCTCAATGCTAATGCTAATGCTAAACTTTCTCACTCGCCGGTCCTCCCGGTGCGAACGCGTACCCAAACCCAAGCAGCGGTTAGTGCAGTTCATCGGTGGGCCTCGTCGCACTGTGGTCGGATATCATGGCATTAATAAATAACTCCTTAGGGTTGCCTCATAGAAGTTTGGTGTCTTCCACAAAGTTGTTGCTTGATAAGTAGGCCTTCATATGGTGTTAAAAATTTAGTTCGGAACTCTACCGCTAGGGGGCGCTTCAGCTAACTTTTTATATGAGCATGACAGGTTGATGGTGTCTTCTGCAAAGTTTGAGAATTTAGTATTATGAGCAACTCTTGCGAAAGAACCATTTTTGAAAAGGCTTTTGATTCTGAGATACAATGCCTTTTTGTTAAAAATGTGCTTTTATTCCCAAAATTTGTTTTTTTTTGGTTTAATTTTGTATCTATGTACAATATTTATTTTCGCATAAACTTTCTGTATCCCAGAGAGTAATATATGGTAGGGTCTGACCCGATTTAATCGACAAACAACCTAAAAAATGTCTTAATTATTGTAAAATATTTAAAATATATAGAAAAATCGGTTTATTTTCCCAATCCCTCCACATCCCACCAAGATTTTATCTCGGATAGAATCTTTGGGTTGTAAAGAATGAAATGGAGGGGAATTTGGTTGCAGAAACTTGCCGTAACTCTCAAACGACCTACTTTAATTTGTTCAACTGAATGATTTTGCGCTCAATTTAACATACGCCACAAATTTCTTGGATACAGTCCTACCATTACCATTTATAGTACCATGCAATAGAAATTTTCTGCTGGTACTATATTTTTCTTAAATAATAGTTGTAAACATTTTAATATTTATTTAACGTTGGCATACGAACTGTTTATACAGAACATAATATAAATACAATACATTAATCATCGAAGAACGTACTTATTTTTTTTCAGAACTAGGAGCTGTTTCATAATTTCCGGTGATGTTTCATGAGAGCCCATTTTCAACGCTTTAGATCTTTAAGACGAAAATAGAATATACTGACACCCGATGGTATACGCCAAATATACTGACACCCGATGGTATTTCTGACGAATCTTATCAAATACACATTTTATATTTTTTATGATTGGCACACTCCTCGAATTAGACATAGATTTACGGACAACGTTAATTAGTTTACGTTTTGGTATGATCTAGTCAGAGCTTGTTAAGAATATAGATAAAATCAAACCTTCTTGTTTCGAAATCCGTCCAGAGTGTACTAACTTTAACTTCAAGGGAACCAAATCTGTAGCGTCATTTAGTGATTTCTAAGCTAAAGACTAATATATTTTAAAATAATACTGAAAAATAACCAAAACGAAGCTCAGAAAGTTTATGTGCTCATTATAATATGAATTTTACGGCCTACTTTGATTGAATAAGTGACAAGGTTTCCGTCAAACACATGCTGAACTAAATAAATATTAAGGCACTGTGGAAGATTTACGGCAAATTTCTGCAACCGAATTCGCGTCCGTTACATTCTTTATAACCCAAAGATTCTACCCGAGATAAAATTCAAGCGGGAAGTGGAGGGAGTAGGGAAATAAATCGATTTTTCATCATATTTTTAAATATTTTCCAAAAATTAAAGCGTTCTGCAAGTTATTTCATGGTCCAACCGGCTTAGACACTACTATATATAACTCTCGGAGATGCATGAAAAATATGTGGAAATAAATATTTCACATAGATACAAAATTAAACTAAAAATAATCAAATTTTGGATAGAAACTCACATTTTTTACATAAAATGCATTGTATCTCAGAATAAAAAGCCTTTTCAAAGATAGTTCCTTCTCAAGAGTTGCTCAGAATACTGAATTCTTGATTTTTGCTGAAGACACCATCATCCTGTCATGCTCATATAAAAAGTTAGCTGAAGCGCCGCCCTAGCGGTAGAGTTCCGAACTATATTTTTATCACCATATGAAGGCCTACTTATCATGCAACAACTTTGTGGAAGACACCAAACTTCTATGAGGATACCCTAAGGAGTTATTTATTAATGCCATGATTTCAAGATATCCGACCACAGTGGCGTCGGTCGGCTTCCCCATGTCGGGCGAAAAAAGCATCAGCGGCCATGTGTGCAATGGACGGCATCATCTATCCGACCCTTCTTCTTCTTCTTCTTATTGGCATTACATCCCCACACTGACTGGGACAGAGCCGCCTCGCAGCTTAGTGTTCATTAAGCACTTCCACAGTTATTAACTGCGAGGTTTCTAAGCCAGGTTACCATTTTTGCATTCGTATATCATGAGGCTAGCACGATGATACTTTTATGCCCAGGGAAGTCGAGACAATTTCCAATCCGAAAATTGCCTAGACCGGCACCGGGAATCGAACCCAGCCACCCTCAGCATTGTCTTGCTTTGTAGCCGCGCGTCTTATCGCACGGCTAAGGAGGATCTATCCGACCCTAGTCTCAAGATTAATAGCCGATCCGAAACCGAAAACTCGTCAAGGTCCTCGGAGTCTCCATCGACCGAGGACTGACCTTCGTCCCTCATTTCCAAGCAGTCAAAGTCGGCTGAAAAACAAGGATCAACCTTGTTAAAACTTTATCAAGACCGCAAAGGACGAACAACAGGGCCGTTCGGTATCGTATCGCCCAAGCGCTGATTGACAGCAGACTGCTGTACGGACAGGAACTGACTTATGTATTCCCGTAATGCAGGGTAGATACCTTTACGTGGTGCATTACGAAGTAAGATCTACCACACTTTGCTCTAGTTCTCACTATTCTTGTTGATACTTATGAGTGATGATCGGAGAAGTATGAAACGACTATAATTTGCTTTTTTTTTTTATTTTTTTTTTACAATGTTATGGAAACTCATATGTGAATATGTACGTTATGTGGAAGATATTGATTTGAAAAATGTATTGGAGGTAACCACTTTCCCTTCGATGGGACTCGAACCCATGACCCTACAGTATAATTTGCTTTTAGATGACCCACCTTTTGCTCCTTTTGGATGGAGTCAATGGAGTAAATTATAATAACGAAACTCAATCTTAGGCTGGTTTCTGATGTGTATGAAGCCGACGACATGAACCTCCAAGATCCATCCTCACAAGAAGATGTAAAAATATGTTTGAACTTCAGTAGGGGAAGGTGGGGAGACTTGATCCCCGGGAGACTTGTTCACCCCCTGTTTTATCGAGAACTAAAGTAGTTTTGTTCTAGCGTATGTTTTAGTATAGCTCCTCTAGACAAATGACCGTTACGTGGTGAGTTATTTTTTGAATTGACAACCTTATTTATTCTGCAGGGCAGTTTGTATCTTTTGACCTTCCTTAAGATTTTTTTATTGACCACGCAAAATTTGAACAACTTTTCATAACAATGAACAAATGCTTTCGTTTTTTCACAGCACAAAGCCATAAATATGCCTAATGATCAGGGTTCGTATCGCTCACTCAATCTCAGGAGCACAGGATGCTCCCTCATGAAAATTTTCCGGGAGAAATCGCTTTTCGGGAAAGAAAAACAGCTTGGAGAGTGATAACCATTTTTCGCTCACTTCGATTGCCGCCAAACGTTGGTTTGCTCTTTTTCTTTCAAATTCGAGTCTTTTCGTGGCATCTTCAATGCAAATGGTAGTAGCTTATGTAGAACAAATAACCTAATGCTTTCATACAGATAGCGTGGTGGTGTGGCTAGAGTAGTCGCATCCCTGCGGCTATTATTGTTACTATTCTGGGTTCGAATCTCGGCGCAGCCATACAATTTTGTAATTGTTCTGCGATAATTCTCGCGAAAAGTGAGTGAGTGGGTAAAAGTGATGAAACGAAAAAGGATTTTCATCTAGGGTAATTGATCCGATAGTCGTGGGTGTTCCTATAGTTCCGGTAGTGTAGTTACTGTCGAATATACGCAATAAGCACAGCAACCCACAATGTATAAATATTTGTTAACCTGTCATTACGTGAAAGAGATGAAACAGTTTGGGATTTCTCAAATAATCGGTAAAGTATCATTGAAATACTATAATTTCTTCTCTGCTTTGCACCTATAGTTGCGGTAGTGTTCCTATAGTTACGAGTCCCGTATGAAAACAATGGGATTCGCAACTACAGGAACACGAATTAGAAAATATCGCAACTATTGGAACATTGCACCAATAATTGGAGGATTGATTTTAGGTGATAATGACTGGAACTGCTGCTATTGGAATACTTTTTAATCAAAATATAAATTCAGAGCTTTTGAATGCACTATTGAGGTAAGCGAAATAATGTATATTTTTTGTGTAAGCGAAGAAATAGTGGTGGAACGTGCTTAGTTCCTCCACTATTGGGTCTTTTACCCTAATAGGCAAGATTTTCGTCTATCATCCAAGACCAAGAGTAATTGTAGAGAAAGATTGATAGGTGACAAAAAGATTCTCCCTTGGCCCGAGAAACGCTTGCTTTGGTCTCATTGAAACGAAAAGTTGAAACCCTGCTAATGATCTGTACTGATGAAAATGTCAACATTCCATCAAAGTTTTAGGATATTTCGATTTGAAGTTATTGTCTCAATATGGGGACACTTGATCCCCATTTAGTCACCCATACACAAATTTGGCGAAAAAATTCAAAAAATATAAATCTGTTCTCAGGCTTCTAATTTTACTGGAGCGTTGTAGGGGTGAATTTATTTCTTCTCAAAGGTAAAAAAAAAACGAAATTTGCTCAAACCTCACTTCAGAGAAATGCTAATAACTTAGGGCCAATTTTTTCACCTCCGCTTAACTCTTAAGCGGTGCTTACCCATACGTTTAAACCGGGATTAAGCACTAAGCGGAGGTGAAGAAATCGGCCCTTAGCCGGGCAAACTCTAATCTTCTCGCGGTTTTCTGCATAACATTCTGCATAACAAGATCTAAATGAGCATCATTGTTCTTCATCGTAAGTTGTGCCGTCCAACTGCAATTCACTGTTTTTGGCATACATTTTTGCATATAAACTACCAACGAGTTTAGCACCGCCCAAACGTTGATCGATTTGGCTGAAATTTTGTCCAGAACATCAGAGCATCAAATAGAACTGAATAAGTGGGCGGTACATAAAAAAAAATTGAAAAAAGTTTTTCCCATACTAATTTGAGCCACCCTACTCCCCAGTCTCCCCTACCGATGCATGGTCAAAATCAGTATTATTCCACTTTTTGTTGAAGCCGAAACTGATTGAGGGCGCGCTTTTGAGACCTCTCTCAAAGGGTATAAATAGCGGTACCTTAAAGAGGCTAAAGAGGCCTCACATTAAGTTTGAGAAATCTATATACATAAAAATGAATTTCTGTCTGTCTGAACCTTATAGACTCGAAAACTAATGAACCGATCAGCGTCAAAATTTGTATACAGAAGTTTTTGGTGCCAGGGAAGGTTCTTAAGATAATTTGAGACCCCTCCCTGTTTTAGAAAGGGGGGCTCCCATACAAATGAAACCAATTGTAGACGAAATGAAGTTCGTCAGGTCTGCTATTATCGGAATAAAAAACGACTACTTAATTTCTTCTCAATAGAAATGGAGCAGAAAGACATGCACAAAATAAATGACACGGGTATACTACAAAAGTTTAATGTAGGGGAAGGGGGGGCAATATGCCCTAGCTAAGCAAACACTGCTCTATTGTCTTATTTGTAACGCTATTTATGTGTATTTTAACATTATGCATCAGTTAAACAAGATAGCTAGTTGATGCTATTCAAAAATTGTCAAAAATCTCAATCATATTGATAATATTCACATTTCAAAAAAGTGGTGATATTCTGTTGTCGAAAAACTCATGAGGCAAAACGCCTTTTAGCTGGTAGCTCCTAGGGAACAAAGTACCACGCGTCGGCGAATCAGCATTCTAGTATGGATAGTCCGTGGAGACGCAAGTACTTTGTAGGTTATTGCCACTAGGGCGTTTTGCCTCGCCAAAATGTTAGATGTTTCTTCAAAATGTGGAAATTTTCGGTTTTTCGACCTTCCCATGCACTATTTTGAAACTTTTTTCGCCTATCCTACATAATTTTAGATCTAGTTTTGCTACGGACATCTTAATGAGGGTAAATATAAGGGAAACCACAAAAGGCGTTTTGCATCGGGGGGGCGTTTTGGGGCCTCTTCCCCTAATGGATGCAGTGGTTCATCCCGAACAAAAAAACTGTTCAATAAAAAAAACTGACTTGGGTACAAAACTGACGGCGTTAACATACTCTCCCCAGTCTTCAACCAATACCTCCGCATAGCTTCCGAACTTCATCCTCCCACACTGAGGCTGCCTGCACCGAAGCAGGTGTCCTCCCATTTCGTCATCGTGTGCAAGTGGCTATTTGCCTGAAAGCTGCCGCATACGCTTCCGCCACATTCGGAAACCATAGGAACCCGCTCCTTGTTCAAGGGGGTAGGCTCATGCACACGATGGCCGGCGTCAGTCTCCCCCACAGCCAACATGAACAGCTCCATTGGGACGCGCTTTAAAAAGGGGACAACACTAGAGATGGGCGCTCCGCTCAGGAGCTGTTCCAAAGATTCGCTTCCTTACATTGGGCTGATGTGCCATGGATCTTTCTTAAAGAAGCCCAGCTCAGCAGCTCACTTGAAATTCACAGCAGCTCACATGGTCAAACACGCGCCTAGAGAAACTCCCTCAAGCGTACGCACTCGAGTACGCGCGCTGGTGTATTTTGTATAGCATAAACGAAAATACCACGCTCGCGGTACACAGCACAAGCGAGCTTGTATGAGCATTCCAGTCCAGTACCGCGCACGTGCTGATCGTTTATTATTTGCACCTCAAGCCAAGCGACAGCACCATCTAGCCAAGCAACAGAAATCATTTCTGCTGCAGAGAGGAATAAGAAATATACAAGCAAAAAATAATCTAGCTTGCCGTCTATTTCTTAACCCATACCCACATACTCGGCGCTACGAACGGACACACAAAAGATACCTAGTAGTGCGGTAGCGAACGAACCGTACCAAGCAAAAGATCCGAAGATCCGAACAACTCTCAGTTCCGCTCATGTTGTCGTCCAGCTCGAAATTGCTGCGACATGGAAGCGAGAGCTGCGCCACCAGCTCAGATCCGTGCGACACGGATCTCGATCCGGATCAGCCGCGACCGATTCTAGCGAGCGAACCGTGTGGTTCAAACGAACCGAACTGGGAGCTGTGTCTTGCACGGAGCAGATCTTTTACTTGCGACGGGTTTTCCCGCCAGCATACACTGCTACATGTGCACTCGGTTTGTTTGTAGCACCGTGCTCTGTTTTTTTTACTCTCTTTTTTTTTATTTCTCTCGCATTTCGGGAACCAATATAAATGAATGGTCTCGCTTGTATGAAAATGTTAAGGTCACTCCTGACAGAATCCAAGTTTCAAAGTGCTCGCGTTTTCGGGGGCACACCACTCGAAACGGAGGCGGCGGACAACTGTCATTTTTGTTGATTCATCTTTGCTGCGTCGCAGCATGCGTGAAAAAATAAAAATGACAGTTGTGCGTTGCTCCCATATCGAGTGGTGTGACCCCGAAAACGCGAGCAGTTTGAAACTTGGATTCTGTCAGGAGTGACCTTAACTACGCATGGTTAGAAGAGTTAGAAGTGCGCGCAAACGAGGCATTGATTTACTGCACCCAGTATGAAGAGAAAACTTGGAACACGTGATATGGTTCATATACATTGAATTATTCAAATTAACGATTTGAGAAACGTTATCAACAAAATGTAACTTAGAATTATGAATAGAAAATAATGTTGATTAAGTTTTTGTATATAAATAAATGTGATGGTTCTAAATGAATTACTACACTTCAAAACTAGACGGTCAGAAAAAGCGTAATAAATGTTATTAGTTTAAAATTGTCGGTTTTTCAATAGAAGTTATTACCTCACTGTAGCTTAACATTTTTAAATTTTCAAAGTGAGGTAAATAGATGAATGAATGAATAAATTAATGAATGACATAATTTTTTCAAATTTTTGAACAATAATTAAAATAATAATATTAACAATTATGTTTTAATATATGTAGCATTAAAGAACTGAAGAGCTGATCCAAGGAGCTGACTCTTTTCAATGAGCTGAACGGATCAGATCCGCTCACTGCAATGAGCTGTTTTGCCCATCTCTAGACAACACGGATCCTCTTCGAAGATCGGTCGCCTAGTTGCTAATCACCGAGTTTGGGGACCATCAGCATCGATACACTGACGGTTCCCTTTCGAGAGAAGGGGTCGGCTAAGGCGTTACTGGGAGCAACCAGACAGTCTCGGACAGTCTTCCTGCACAATGCAGCATCTTCTCGGTGGAAACCGCAGCTCTGTTGATTGCCGCTACCACCCCCTTCGACAAACCGGTCCTAGTTCTGACTGATTCCGCCAGTGCTATCGCTGCGCGCGCTACAAAATGACCACTCGAAACACCCATGCACACCTAAAAATAATCATTATAATCGTCAGCGACTTTTACGAGCGTAACTTTTGACGTAAAATTTGGTGATAATTTGATTTTACATTACAACTTTATTAACACAAAAATTTAAGGATTAGAACGAGAATCAAACATAAGCCCGCTGAATGAGAGCCCAACACGTTACCACCCAGCTATCTTCGTCTCTTGAAAGAGGGATGATCGAAGTAAAGCATGTTCCACGATTTGCTCTGAACAAGTATTTCACTGCATCAAGTTATCGACTGCTAGAGCATCGGGTGCTGTGTTTTAGTTCCATGACATGTTATTTAAAATCATCTAACATTGAAAAATATGCGATTTAGTTTATGTCATGTGATTTTGTGTTATTTTATTCACATACGTCACCTGTAATATGCATAATTTTTTGGAGTGTGGTTCCAGGCCATCCTCGCTAGCGAACAACAATTCAACCGTCTAAGACAAGTTAGGTAACTCCATTTAATTCCACCAATTATTTCGATATCTTTGCAGATTCGTATTTCGATATCGAAATAATTGGTGGAACTAAATGGAGTTACTTAACTCGTCTTAGACGGTTGAATACATTCCAATAAAAAGAGCTTAAAATATTTTTTCTGAACAACAATTGACAACCTTCGCCTGGATTCCCGGGTACTGTGGGGTACCAGGCAACGTCACTGCGGACATTCTGGCTGGATTAGGCCCCAAGACCGACGTTTCACAACATCGGTTCCCTCGGCTGACGTTAAAGCCTGGATCCAAAAGATCGTCAGCCAGGATTGGAAAAAAACAATGGGCTGCTTCCAGAACCACGCAATTGCGGAAGGTCAAGGGATCCATAGCACCCTGGAACGACATGCCCAGTCTCAAGGACCAGCAAGTAATCTCCCGCCTCCGCACCGGCCACACTCATCTGCGAAGTACAAAAATCAATGGAACATGTGATTTGCCGATGGTCAAAGTTTGACATTCATGACTTCAGCTACGGAATACCGACATACATACGAGATGCCCTAGCTGAAGATACCACTAGCCTATCTGTCCTCATCTGCTTCCTCAAAGATGGAGAACTGTACCACCAGATCTAGATCCAGCTTGGACTTTCCGGGCACCCCAACCCGGATATAAGTCCCACCCACGGAGGTGTGCAAGCCTCCCTGGTCTTCCCAGGGCTGTAAGCCCCCACGTTCCCCACAGTCCCCATGGCTGCGCTTACTCCCTAACTTCGCTAACATCGTCTCCTCATCTTGATACCAACCGACCAAGTCCTGTGTAGCAGGAATAGGAAAGCTGTCTCTCTCAGAATGAGACACGCTCTCTACGATTTTTTCTCTCTTGTGTTTTTAAATGCTATCTGAATATTGCCATCATTTAACTAAAGTTCTGATCAGTTTATTGCGGAAATCATCCATTCCGAATATTTTTTTTCGGAAGTCCTTCGCTCTGAAAAGTTTCCCCTTTTTCGGTCGGTTTTATGGACCGATGTTAAGGGGTAAGGTTGGGTTTCCTATCTGGCTGCAGCGATTGAACTCCGCAGAACAGCGCGACTCAACAATTTGGATTCTTGGACATCCGTACAGCTACAGTTGGCCACCTGGCCAAAGTTTATCGATGGAGACTTCCACCGCGGAAGACCGTGATCAAAGTCCGACTTAATTTTATCAACCAACCAATTTTTTACGTTTTTTAAACTGTATAGTAGGGTGCTACTTATTTTTCGAATGTTTCCGAAACCTGGAGTTCGTGTGCTTAAACTCTTTTTTGTGGCAAAAAAGAGTAGCCTCAAAATTTGAGGCCAAAATATTGAAGTTTAGAGGTCTGCGCGAAGTCCTTTAAGGTGATTTTTTGACCATAGATTTTCAGAAAAATAATCATAACTTTGGCATTTTTCATCCGATTTACAATCTATTGTAATTTTATGAAAATTTATAAAAAACTTTGTGGAACATTATATTTATTGAAAACAGCTCCAAATGATGGTAATATGCAGATTTTGATAAAAATTTCTTCTTTTTTAAGGAAAATCAATTTAACAAACGCTTTAACTTTGTCAAATATCAGCCGAATCCGGATATTTTTATATGAAATCAAGGAGAAGTTTGTATTCTATTTTTTCTTAAAACAAACTGAGTTTCTTAAACCGTTATTTGGCAAGGTTTAGACCAAATACAACTTTCGTGTACATTTTCCAAGGCTCTCATAGATGTGAAAATTTTCTCCGCAGCACAAAAAGCACGTGCTATCCAAGCATTCACTGCCAGAATGCACCACGTGGCGATTAAATTTTCAAAAATATCTAAGTAGCTTTTTTCTGGAGGTATGTTTTTCTTAGGCGACTATCTGGCGCGTATTTTTCGTTGCAATAAAAAATAAGCGG
Source organism: Armigeres subalbatus (assembly GCF_024139115.2). Lineage (NCBI taxonomy): Eukaryota > Metazoa > Arthropoda > Insecta > Diptera > Culicidae > Armigeres > Armigeres subalbatus. The sequence goes on along the minus strand of NC_085139.1, from coordinate 34,206,891 downwards.
AGGAGTAGATTTTTTATGAGCGGTATAATATAATTTTCTTTGTTAATTATTATGTACTAGTCGACCCGGCAGACGTTGTCCTGCATACACACTTAATTTTTTTCGCCGAGATCTCAGTATTTTTTGTTTATTTTCCCGAGGTGGGCACCGCCGATTTTCAGCAAACATGATTTTTGCCGAGATCTCAGTAAAAGTGACGTTTCAGTTGCTGAGATACGGTAAATATTTTGCCGAAAATCAGTAATAAACCAATTTTTCTGCCGAATTTCAGTTCTGAAATTTACTGAGGTACAGCGGTGCCCGATTTTGCCGAGCTCGAGAAAGAAAAACTTAGTGTGTAGTAGGCGAAAATGCGCGTTGTGAACTGCCCATACTAAGATTCCATACAAATTTGTCTTTTAGTTTTTCACGATTTATTCAACTTTACTAATTATTTTTGCATGAGGAAATATCATATAAACCCGTCGGAAACTGTAATGAACGTTTCTGCTGAAGGAATGAAGAAAATCCATCCAGCCGTTTTTGAGTTATGCGGATACGAACACAGACCATTTCATTTTTGTTATATAGAAGATTGTACTCTCTGCTAGCGGAAGGTCCCTAGGTTGGGCCTGAGGGTCACTTATTTCAGTGCCCATCCTAGCTAGTTGCTCCCTTAGCGCTGGCAATATCATGACAAGTGAAGGACTGAAGTTATTTCAAAATTCACAGAAATAAAGGGAACAAATAAAAGGAAAGCGGGAAAACCAGGTCCCAACAATGCTCGAGGAGGACTTGCAAGCACTCGGAGTATTCGAGAGACGGGTGCTAAGGACCATCTTTGACGGTGTGCAAGAAGACGGTGTGTGGCGGCGAAGAATGAACCATGAACTTGGATGGAGAAATGCGGCCTCGAACCGTGTATTGTGGCGTCAAATTGTTGATTCTGTGTTAGGGAAGATCCATAAAGTACGTCACGCAAAAATTAACGATTTTCAACCCCCCTCTCCTCCCTTCGTCACACTTTTTGTATTAAACCTCTAAAATTTTTGTATGAGTCGTCACGCTGCTCGGAACCCCCCTTCCCCCCTAGGAGCGTGACGTACTTTGTGGATGGCCCCTTATCTGTTTAGATGTAAACTAAATAAATGCAACTAGGTCCCAATGCACCATCTGTCCATTAATCTGTTATCCACGTCGTATATGGACAGCCCCTTGTCAAGATTCGACCCTGCAGTTGCTGGCCGAATAAGGAATAAAAATCGCATTTTTTTACGTTGCCAGAGTTTTTTTAATGTTTCGCTTTAAAGCTGACTATAAATCTTTCTAATGCAATTCGGTTCGGCATTGCTTCTTGCTATAATCTTTCGTTCAAATAATGCCAAAAACTCTCCAACTTATGACCTTCAGATGAACCACTGTGCACTGATGGGGTGCATATTTACTTGTTGCTCGATGGGAATGTATCCTCGATCCAAAAACGGAAAACCACAGCTGCAGGCGCGAAACGGCGTCGTCGAATAAAATGCTGGATATTGAAAGCCGGATCAGCTTGTTACATAACGCGATACTCGAATGAACTCTGAAACTGCGTATCTACCTACTTCAACATAACCGTACCCATTCACACAAATCATCCCCGTTACCCCTTGCTTGCGTAAAGCAACAAAACGCTTCCAAAGCCGTTGAAAGACTTGTTAAATCTATTGTAGACTCATGATTGCTGTGTTTGCTTCTTTATTTACGAAATTTTCCACTTTGCATCGGCGAACTCCCACGCCCTATGGCTTTCTTACGAATTATTTTCTCTTGATTGCGGCGCAAACGCGTCAATCATTGAAAAGGAACTGTTCAACAAATTCTACGTAAACCTTTTTAGCATTGAAAAATCGAATTCATATAGGGGGAAAGGCGGCTATGGCAGGTTTTGTTCTACCATTGGCAGGGGGGTTTTTGTCGATATGCAAAGAATGTTTAGGCCAAATTTGAGCCTAGTTAGTCATAAAAACCCCCTGCCAATTATAGAACAAAACCTGCCGAAGCCGTCATTCCCCCGAAATCAATTCGGGAGGATAAACTAGCATTTGTTTGAAGAAACCTTTTGTCAAAATAATAGTAAAATCATATAAATATTTGAAACATTGAAATGTTTAATTGATATATTAAAATCATTATCCAGAAATACAAAAAAATCTACATGCATAAATAATTTGCTTTCCGAGCCGGACTCCAAAGAAACCCTATCTGTGCAACGCAAGAGGGCACCATCAAACAATATAGGTTTTTAATTTCGACGAATCTCACACGCTGATGGAAGAGGCGCGCATGCCGCCCCGGTGGAAAATGTGTCTTAATTGCAGACGTTTTACCAAACAATATGCAGCCACAAAACTTCACCTCCCCATGTAGTCTCCGTATATGAGTGCTTTTTATACATTGCGCACACTTTGCCCATCGACACAATCGGTCGGCAAGTAAATCGCGGGCTTGTTCATAATGAAAATAATTAGAAGAGGTCGGTATGCTGCCCGCTACTGTTTTTGCTAAACTCTTCGGTGCGAGGAAAAGAAGGGCCGCTTTTCTTGATGATGGATATGTGCAAGTGCGGAAAATATGCTTGCGACGGAGTATGAGGCAAATCATGTAAGAAAAGAATTGAATCTGTGCCTAGTGAGCAAGAGTTGAATCATTTTGAAACGAGATCAATTTTGAAGTATTACTAATTGCAATTTTGAAGTAGACATGAGAAACATGAGTTGGTGAACTGATTGCATTGCTGTTCATTATAACGCCATATTTAAATTGTTCCCAATGATATAGAAGAAGTTACACCATATATAAATGCTTTTTAATATATGATTGTGTAATACAATTAATGGCTACTGCAGCAGTCTTCGAGAAAGGCTCTATCGAGCTCACCCTCTTCTTCTCACCCTCGGTCCCTGCCCTGTGTATTGCAGTTCTGGTGTGTCCCATCTACAAAAAGAGCGATAAGCTGGAATATAGCAGCTACCGTGCAATCATATTGCTGAACGCCGTATACAATATGCTCTCCCAAATATTATCCCGCCGACTAACACCAATTGCAAGAGAGTTTGTGGGACAGTACCAGGCGGGATTCATGGGCGAACGCTTTACCATGGACCAGATGTTCGCCGTACGCCAGATATTGCTACAAATTTGCACACGTGAAAATCTCAAGAGGAGCCCCATGGTGGATTTCCGATTTAGCTAAGCTCAGAAAATAGTGTAGAAGGAGTTGGAACAGGCACCATTCAGCAGGGACGGAGTCTTTCAAGTGGTTCGGAAAGCCTACAAGATCTGCTGAGCGATCCGACTGGAAACACCGTTGGACGAATGTTTCCAATTTGAGCGAGCCCGTCGGTTAAGGGCTTAAACATTTTGGCTGGTCCTACACACAGGACATTACACGATAGATCTCTTACTGTTCTCAATACCAAGAAGTTAGATAACATCAAGACCACTAACCGTCAAAGTTTATAGTTGATGCCTAACTTATATGAAAATTAAAAAAAAAGAGATTCATAGGCACAGTTTTCCACATTTTAAAGACGAAAATGTTCCGATGGCGAAATCAACAAGAATAGTGTTGGACCGAGTCAAACGCAATGCCTAAATTTGATTGCTTCGCAAGGGGGTTTGAGGGGTAGACTGCACAGATCAAAAAAAAGTTGGATCCTTTCTACTGGTTGTACCTCTTGGAGAGAATTCTGTCGGGCTATGTCACTTGTAGTTTAGTTTGCTCAAATTCATGCAGATCTGTCTTCAGTTTAGGCAAATGATTAAATTTTTATCACTTAGGAGATCAGCTGGACCCTTGTAAATTAGGACTGGTTGTGCCAAAGTTTGTGGTCATATTGGCTCACCAGCACTTCCAGCAAATTCTTTCGGAAATTTCTATAGGAAAAGCTCAGACAGTTCCTGTAAAAAATCTCCCGGAAATTCGTTCAGAAATTCTTCTCAGGATTCTCAAGGAAAATCTTACAGTAATTTATTAAGAAATCATTTTATCAATTCCAAAAAAAAATCGCTACAGTGAAAATTCAATGTTTTCGAAAATTTATCCAGGACTTCATTTGGAACTTCTTTCAAAAATTCTAGGACGAAACTCTAGGAATATCCGAACGAATTACAAAAGGAATTTCTAAAGGATTCTTCAAAATTATCTTCAAAATTGTTCAAATTCAAATTTTTTTTTTTTCAAGGATTCCTTTGGACATTCATCCAAGAATTCTTTTGGCATTTCCTCCAGGGATTTCTTTGGAAAATCTTCTGGTAATTACTTTAAAAATACATCTATAAAATTTTTGGGTTACTCCTCCATATATTCCTTCGAAAGTCCAAATTAGGACTTCTAATAATTCTAGCATATATCTTTCAAAAAATTTCATATGGTTTTCTTAGAATTTTCAGAAGACCTCCCGTAGAAACTTCTATATCCCTGTGAGAATGTTCAATGGAATCACTGGCGAATTTATTGAAAATCATTTGCAACTCCTAGAGCAGCTCCTGAAAGTATTTCTGGAGGAATTTACAAATGAGTTTTTGAAGAATTTTTCGAAGATAATACCGAGCGGATTTTAAAAAGTATTCCTAACAGAATGTTTGAGAAAATTACTAAATGAATTTCCGATGGAGTTTCTAAACGAATCCGTTAAGATTTTTTAAAGGTAAAAATTCATTTTTCATCTGTCCGTTCTATATTTATAGTTAGAATAAAATTAAGCCGATAAAACTATTTGAAAAATACCGCCAGACTATTTTTGCTTAAAAATGATAAATTGAAGGGGCAACGATAAAATTTTCAGAAGGTTTTAAAATCTTTTACAAATCCAAGGAGTTTTTAGATTTTTTTCATTTTAAAATTGTTTTTGTCTTTATTAGCGAGACTTTCAGCCCAAGGCTGGCTCGTTTCGTGGCTTAAAATTAGTTACGGAAACCAGTAGGACATAACTTCAAATAAATACTTGTAGCGGCCTATTCTTCGCAATAAAAACCCATATAGGGGAACTGTTCCGTTTTCCATCTCACTGAACACATCACACTCACATTAATCTCATCGCAAAACAGAGAAATACAGCACCAATCTTGTTGCTTTATTTTGCTAACATACGTGCTCACTGCTGAAAAAATCACAAAAAATAAACAAATAAATTAATAACAAATAACAAATAACAAATAAACAAATTCCTTTTCATTTCTTTGTTTTTGATGGGATGGAAAGGGGAGCTATGAGATGAAGTACCGATCCATTCCCCTACCAAGAACTTACATATTATTTACTACGCTTGAACTAAATAAGAAGTCAAGTGAGAATATTTGACAATTGACCTTTCCCGTCAAAAATTGTAACGCGTTTTCAGTCGATTCTTTGGCTTATTTAAGGTCAATTTTCCCGAAGAACCCATATTTTTTGAAGTCTCTAACTATTTTAAAAATCGAAAAGCCGAAAAAGTGCTGGACGTGTTAACCGGCCTGAACAATTCACCATATGTTCGTTCAAAATCGAACAAATGTTAGTCCATTCCTGAGACGGACTCGATCGACTAACTGAATCATTTGTTTAAGGCTAATTTTTGCCTGAAAAACACTCACGTGGACAGTCATATATCGTAATAAATTAGATTATTGAAATAACTTAGTATTTCAACTTACCTGAACATGCAATCATGCAAACATGCAAGTAACTTCAACGCCGGTAAAGCGATGGTCCCCTTCATACTTTGTGACCAAATAATCACGGAATTTTCCCAATTAAACAACAAACGCCAGTAACCAGTCGATACTAGAGGTCGATAAACTACAAATGCAACACAGCATTCCTCTTAAAGTTCCTCCAAAAAACTCATAGGACAGGTTAGGTAAAGTTCCTCCAACAGGAACTCATAGGAGTTACTCCAGAAATTTCTCCATGAACTCCTTCAAAAATTCCTCCGAACATCCATCTTAAATTATTGTCAACTATTTCTCCGTTAATTATGTCAACTATACCCAAGAAATTCCCTCATCTGCTCGGTGATTTCTTCAGCAATTCGCTAAGAAATTCCCTCAAAAATTTCTACATCTCCTTTCCCAGAATTTCCGTTGGGAAAACTTAAATTCTCAAATTTTATCCATGATTCAAATCAAGCGCGAGGCAAGCCCCACCCGACTCATGGCCCAGATAATCGTTCATGATTCGACTCGCGATTTGCATCATTGCATAATTTCTACGTGTTCTTCTTCGTAGAATTAAACGAATTTACATTCTTTGCTTAAAGCAATTGATAATAAATCCATACGTAAACATAAAACACGCGTCGATTAGGTTTTGGCGCTATTTGGAGCGAAATCATTTTTCGGTGAATGAGCGAAACAATGCGGCTCTGCATGAAAAACAAAAGCGCGATGCTTTCCCTACAGAATCGCAAGCGAGTTAGATTGATGATTGAGATTTGAGCATGATTCTGCCAACACTGCTTCCACAAAAAAATCACTCATAAATTCTCATGTAAACTCCTTCTGACATTATCTTCAGACTTACTCCAGAAATTCCACCTAGATCTCTTCGTTAATTACTTCCAGATTTTCCAGAATTTCCCTTTGAATTTCTTCAGAAACTCACGTGGAAGCCCTAGATAGCCTCCTCCTATTTACGTCCCGGGAAGTCTGTCGAAAATTCCTCCAAGAGCTCTACCGTAAAATTGTTAATGGATTTTTTTTCTCCCGGAAATTCATTGAGAAAATCGGCTGTGAAATCATCTGGCTATTTCTCCAGATACTCTCCCTAAAATTTTAAATTCTAATAGGAATTCAGGCGTTCTAGGATCAATTCTTTAGTTCCCTTCCCTTGGGCTGCGAAATGGTGAGTTGACATCCGGGAAGGGGCGCCTAACATAGCTCTGGTCCTCACAAGTTCCAATACTCACGCTTCCACGGGTCTTCCGATGACAATTGACCGCCAGCTAAGGGTTGCGTACTTAGCTGGTAGTGCAACCTGGGCACTGTTGTCCTTCTGACATCAGCTAGAGTGAGAGGGTGCGTCCTGTGGGGTCTGCCTAGGATGTGGTGGGGTTCGACAGTGGGCTCTGTTGAACTTCTATAAAAAGCTGCATGTGTCCCCAAGCAGGCCCTATCAAAGCGACCGTGTGCCGCTCAAAGCGCACTAGCCTAGTCCTGGTGTTGGGTAGGACTTTAAACAAATTTGACCCGACTGATCGAGCGTCTGTCCACCAAGGAGGTGCGGCTCCAACAGCGTCTGTTCTGGCATCCAGCGGCTGAGTATGAAATGCTATTCCCCGGAAGCTATACCTAAGATGGCAGCCCCATCCCGGTGGATAGGGAACCTTGGGCCAACAACCTACTGTTCCCGAAGCATCAATTTGTTCGAGAATCCGATAATGAAAGAATACGGACTGATTTTACGGCGACGACTCTTAGCGCGAAACAACGGACACGAATAGGAACATGGAACGTTTTAACCCTAGCCCAGCAGGGTAAATTGGCACAACTTGCCAATGAGGCACGCCGCATGAAGCTTGAGATCCTGGGACTGAGTGAAGTCCGTTGGCCAAACTTTGGAGAACACAGAACGCCGTCAGGACAAGTTCTGCTATACTCTGGTTTACGAGGTGAACACGCTCCCCGGCAACGCGGAGTTGGCTTCCTACTAAGCGCTCAGGCACACTCTGCGCTTATGAAGTGGGAACCTATAAGTGAAAGGATAATCGTTGCCAGATTTAGAACACGGGTCCGAAACCTTACTATAATCCAATGTTATGCGCCAACCGATGCTGCCGATCTGCAAGACAAAGAGAACTTCTACAGTCAACCCAATGCCGTCGTAGATATAATTCCGAAGGGTGATATCAAGATCTGTTTGGGCGACTTCAATGCGAAGATCGGATCCGACAACTCGAACCATGAGCGCATTATGGGACGCCATGGTCTCGGAGAAATGAGCGAAAACGGAGAGCTGTTCGCAGAATTTTGTGGTAATAACGACATGGTGATCGGGGGATCGCTCTTCCCTCATCGACCGGTTCATAAGGTCACGTGGGTCTCCCGTGACGGCTTTACAGAAAATCAAATCGACCACATCTGCATCAGCCGAAAATGGAAACGGAGCCTTCTTGATGTACGGAATAAACGTAGTGCCGATATCGCGTCTGATCATCACCTCCTTATCGGCGAAATACGCCTGCGCATTGCGCGGATTCGTCGACAGGAGGAAAGAGTTGGACGACGATTCAACACACGCCGACTGGAAGATGCCACAGTGAAACGGTACTTCGTTGAAGAACTGAAGACGCGTGCTGCAGATATTCCGGAAGGGGGCAGCGTGGAAGACCAATGGACCGCCATCAAGAATGCCTTCATCGCCACCAGCGAGAACAATCTGGGCGAACTACGCACCCAGAGAAAACAATGGATCACCGATGAGACCTGGAGGAAGATAGAGGAGCGAAGAGAAGCCAAAGCCGCGATAGAGCGATCGAAAACCAGAGGAGCCAAAGTCTTAGCCCGCCAACGATACGCGACTCTTGAGAAGGAAGTAAAACGCTCATGTCGACGGGACAAGCGAGCGTGGGCAGACTCTCTGGCCGACGAAGAGCCGCCGCAACCGGGGACATTCGCCTCCTCTACGATATCTCACGACGCTTAAGCGGGGCGATGATGAATGCAACGATGCCTGTGAAAGACGCGAATGATCAATTATTGACCGACCCAACTGACCAGCTGAAACGCTGGTTTGAGCACTTCGAACAACTTTTTCAAGTACCAGCCAGGCCATCACCAAATCGGCATGATCTGCCTAGGATCCGACGTATAACACGCGTCAATACCGAAGCTCCATCACTGCTAGAGATTCAAACAGCCATCCAAAGCATGAAATCGAATAAAGCCCCAGGGGTCGACCGCATATCAGCCGAGATGCTCAAAGCTGACCCCATGACATCCGCTCAACTACTGCATCGTTTATTTCATAATATCTGGGACACCGCAACTTTCCCTGGATGCAAGGTATCTTAGTAAAGGTGCCCAAAAAGGGTGACCTGACTGTATGCGATAACTGGCGAGGCATTATGTTGCTGTGTACCGTTCTCAAAGTTCTGTGCAAAATTATCCTAGCCCGGATTCAGGAGAAGATCGATGCGACTCTCCGGCGGCAGCAAGCCGGATTCCGTGCCGGAAGATCCTGTGTGGACCATATTGTCACGCTCCGCATCATTCTGGAGCAGGTCAACGAATTCCAAGAGTCCCTTTACTTGGTATTCATTGACTACGAAAAAGCTTTCGACCGTCTCAATCACGAGAATATGTGGGGCGCCCTGAGACGCAAGGGAGTTCCTGAGAAAATCATCGGCCTCATCGAAGCACAGTACGAGGCCTTTTCGTGTAGAGTGCTGCATAATGGGGTCCTGTCCGACCCTATCCGGGTCGTAGCTGGTGTCAGGCAAGGATGTATCCTATCACCGTTACTGTTCCTCATCGTAATCGATGAGATTCTGGTAGGTGCGATTGACCGTGAACCAAACCGCGGGCTGTTATGGCAGCCTATAACCATGGAGCATCTAAACGACTTCGAATTGGCTGATGACGTTGCACTCCTCGCGCAACGGCGCTCTGATATGCAGAGTAAGCTCAACGACCTTGCCGAGCGCTCCTCTTCGGCAGGTTTAGTCATCAACGTCAACAAAGCCAAACCGTTGGATGTAAACACGGCGACTCCTTCCAGTTTCACAGTAGCCGGGCAACCAGTGGAGAATGTTGAAAGCTTCCAATATCTTGGTAGCCAAATGGCGTCAGACGGCGGTACCAAGATCCACATAGGCGCACGGATCAAGAAAGCAAGGGCTGCCTTTGCGAGTTTAAGGAATATCTGGAAAAACAGGCAGATAAGTGAACGCACCAAAATACGAATTTTCAACTCTAACGTGAAATCTGTGCTGTTATACGCTAGCGAAACATGGTGTGTATCAGTGGAGAACACTCAACGGCTGCAGGTGTTCATTAACAGATGCCTGCGGTATATAATTCGGGCCTGGTGGCCTCACAACTGGATCTCAAACAATGAGCTCCATCGTCGTTGTCACCAGAGGCCGATAGCAACAGAAATTCGGGATCGGAAGTGGGGCTGGGTCGGCAACACTCTACGTAGGGGCGGAAACGAAATCTGTAAACAAGCATTAGACTGGAACCCAGCGGGACATCGCAGCAGAGGCAGACCCAGAGGCTCATGGCGGCGAAGCCTCAATAAAGAAATAAAAGAAGTCGACCGAAATCTAACCTGGCAACAGGTTAAAGCGATAGCCGGGCAACGCTCAGGATGGAGATCTTTCAAGTCGGCCCTTTGCACCACCGGAGGTGTACAGGATCCGTAAGTAAGTAAGTAAGTTTCAGAAAAAAGAATCTTTATATTTGGCCGAGAATATGTTGCAAAAGTGATCTAGTGGCCATGTTGCTAAAGAGATTTTCCCACGTCGCATTTTTTGGTCAGAGATGGATCCGAAACAAGCCAATAAATTAATATCGATAATAACCTTTTCGTTACACCTTGGTGTAACGAGACGAGGAAAATAAAATAACTTAGAAAGTTATCCCTTTTTTACATCTTTGAAAGCAGTTTTCTCTAATCTTTATACTCATCTTAGTGTTATGTACTCATATGTATAATTTCGAATTATAATAAAGGTTCCTCCAAACCGACTGTTGCTAAAGTCGTCGGTTTGTCGCTTTGGAAAGGGAGCGTCAATGGATCCAATAGAGTCGCAACGACAGTGACAGTTCCGGGCAACCCTAAAGCTTTTCCATAACATAAAATCCAGGGAAAATCCCGATCGACGCTTTTTATAGTAACATGCATAATTATGTACGATGTGTAATATATCTTTAAAACATTACTCCTACAACTGTTACGTAACTTATGGATATTCCAATTAAATATATTAAAATAAAATATTTCTCGCTTAACTTTTCAAAAGGACCTAAGTAACATTTTTCTTATGAATTAATTTGAATAGCACAATCAACAGAACAACATGAAAGCAATTGATTGCAGTATTCAAATCAAATCATGAAAAAAATGTTACTTAGGCCCTTTGGAAAGTTAAGCGAGATTTTTTTAAAAAGCATAGCCTCACATTTAAAAAGACGTTGATTTTGCTTAATGCTACATGTAGGCAGAGTGTAAAATAAACGAAAATTTTTAATGACGTCCACGTTTCTTCAGACACATTCATAGTCAGCTCTGGACAGTCAATATTCAGTTGAATATTAGTCATTGAATATTTATGCACATTCCAAAAAATGATAAATTATCTGAAATCTGAACACGTTTTAAGTGAGTTATTCACCACATTCAACTGAATCCGATTTTCATCCACGAGGCACTTTCAACGGTAAACAAGAATATGTATATACAATGTATGTATACACAATGCTAATTATGTTTTTTTCCGCACATAGTAAGCACATTTAGGGACAAATCAGTAGTGATTCAAATCGTTCGGGGCTGTCAGTTTGAATATGAATCTGAAACATTCATTTTTCCAGCAGCTGTTCTAGATTCATTTTTTATACCAGTCAAATGTCAAAAAATAAAACTGGTATAACGCTCCATTCTATTTTCTGCAGATTTGAACCACGATTGAATCACGAGATTCAAATATTTTCCAATTGTTTTAGTGTATGAATGCGTCATTTTATCTACGGATCAATCCACTTTGCAATAACGGCGCCTTTCTAGACGCCAACATGATGATTTCATTTAATTGAAAATTTGAAAAACATGAATAGAACACTGCTGGGGAAACCAGCGAGTTTGTTCTATTTGGCTCCAGATTCAAACTAGAATAGTGGTCGAAAATTTGGAATGAAACTGAATCACTCCTGATTTCACTTTTAGTGACAGTCGAATGAATGAGTTGGTGGAGAATCTATACCATTTCGTCGAATGACATTTAGTCGAAAGAACATAACGTCGAATGGACATTTGGTCGAAGGGACATTTAGTCGAAAATGTTTTTTTTTAATCCTTTAGAGACGCAGGACATTTGGTCGAAAGGACACTACGTTGAATGGACATTTAGTCGAAATCAGATTTTAGAATTAAAAATATTGGTACATTTAGTCTAACGATGTTCCGTAGAATGAGTATTTGAAAAAAAAAGAACTTCAGTCAATAACAATTAAATAAAAACAAAAAATAAATGGTTTATTGCGGTGTTTCTCATAATTATTGTCACATAATTATTGCTCCAATATATTGTAATATTGTCCAAAGAATGATGGGTTCATAATAATACGAAAACGGTGAATATTTCGAGAATATTCCCGACTGCATATTGACTTTGGTGTACTCGTACTCCTCTAACCGACTACATACCACCTGGTCAAAAGAAATTTAGTCGAATGATGTTTTGTCATTAGACATAACGTTGAATAGATCAGGTCATATGACTAATTGGTTGGAATTAAATTTTCGGCCAATAATTAACGAATTATGGTTGGAAGACAATTTTATACTGAGCTAATTTTTGTATACATATTGAGTGAAAGAAAGAGTATCAATGAAAAGAATAAGAAAACCATTTCTTTTCGACCAAATGTCCCTTTGACTAAAAGTCCTTTCGACGAAATGTCATTTGACCAAATGTCATTAGACTAAACGTCAATCAACGAAGTGTTCCAACGCCGGCTATGATGAAGTATTGGCAAAATAACATTGATATCATTGGTTTTTGACCATGTGCCGGAAAATTTCACCATCTGTACCTAATATTTGACTATTTCTGAAGGTTTTCAATTTTTCTATAATACACCAGGGTCTCCAGAAGTTTCTGTTAGCTCAGGTGAAAAATCCTCATTGGCATCAATATTCGTTTCTTCCGCTGCTGATTGAACTTCCTCACGTCCACTGAATTCCTCTAATCAGTTTATTCATATACAGGGGATGCACAAAATAATTAGGATAGGCAAATTTTGGGTAAAATTAGATGTGTTGTAACTATCTTAGTTATCATCAGATTTTGACAATTCAAACATGCCCGAACTAGAAAATTAATGCAGTTTGACGGTATGTCCATGGAACCGACTATGGCCAGCGAATTCCGGAGATATTCCGGGTTTTTCGGAGGTAGGTTCAAAACCGTAAATTTGAGGTGGATATTAGGAGAAGTTGTGGTTAAAAATTGATTAATATTAGTAACCACAAATGAAGTAGGGCTCTTGCTGATTGGAACCATATATTGAGATTTGGAATCGGACCAGAATCAAGTGAAATATGGCCATTTCTCTATAATCTGTTCCGATCGATACTTATCAAAGGGGTCAGGCCACAACTTCATTTGAATCTCGCTGTTTTATAGATCGTCCACTATGATTTTATTCTAGAAGGCCTCTAGTGTGTCAAGAATGAAAAACCAATTGAATAAACGAATCCTGGAGTCGCTGGGATGTCCCCGGGGAACCTGTGGAGGGTGACATTTAAGTTTCAGCACCAAAACCAGTCATTCGACGGCTCTTTTTCCATGGTTTTCGATCAGGAGGCGAAGTATGAATATAAATGGTCCATTGACGGCTCTGACGGCTTCCAGGATCTACGGATTGCCCCCGGGGAACCTATTGAAGGGGACATTTTAGTTTTACCACCAAAATCAGTCATTCGACGGCTCTTTTTTCATGGTTTTCGATCAGGAAGCGAAGTATGAATATAAATTGGTCCATTGTCGACTCTGACCGCTTTCAGGATCTACGGATTGGCCCCGGGGAACCTGTGGTAGGGGACATTTTAGTTTTACCACCAAAACCAGTCGTTCGACGGCTCTTTTTTCATGGTTTTCGATCAGGAAGCGAAGTATGAATATAAAATGGCCCATTGTCGGCTCTGACCGCTTCCAGGATTTACGGATTGGCCCCGGGAACCTGTGGAAAAGGACATTTTAGTTTTAGCACAAAAACCAGCCATTGGATAGCTCTTCATTCATGGTTATCGATCAGAAAGCGAAGTACGAAAATAAAATCGACCATTGGCGGCTCTGACCGCTTCCATGACCCAAGGATTGCCCCCGAGGAACCTGTGGAAGGGGACATTTTAGTTTTTACACCAAAATCAATCATTCGACAGCTCTTCTTTAATATAAGCAAAGTATGAATATAAAATTGATTATTGATGACTCTGACCGCTCTCAGCACCTACAGATTCCCCCCGGAAAACCAGTGGAAAGGAACATTTAAGTTGCAGCACCAAAACCAATAACTCGACGGCTTTTCGTGATTTTGGATCAGAAAGCGAAGTATGAGTATAAATTGGACCATTAATGATTCTGGCCGCTTCCAGGACTTACGGATTGCCCCTAGGGAACTGTGGAAGGTGACATTTTAGTTTTAGCACAAAACCAATCATTGGACGGCTCTTTTTTCATGGATTTCAATCAGAATGTGAAGTATGAACAAGAAATGGACCATTGACGTCTCTGACCGTTTTCTGGACCTAAAGATAGCTCACGGGGAACCTGCCTACTTCATACTTCACTTCCTGATCCAAAGCCATGAAAACAGAGCCATTGTATGACTAGTTTTCGTGCTAAAACTAAAATGTCCCCTTCAACAGGTTTCCTGGGCCAATCTGTAGGTCCAGAAAGCGGTCATAGCCCTCAATGGTCCCTTTTATATTCATTTCTCGATTACTAATCGAAACCACTAGAAAAGAGCCGTCGAATGACTGGTTATGATGCTTGAAATAAAATGTCCCCTTACACAGATTCTCCAGGAGCAATCCGTGGGCCTTGGAAGCGGTCAGAGCCGTCAATGGACCATTATATATTCATACTTCACTTCCTGATCGAAAATCGAATGACTGGTTTTAGTGCTAAAACTAAAATGTCCTCATACACAGGTTCCTTGGAGGCAATCAGTAGGTCCTGGAAGCGGTCAGAGCCGTCAATGGTCATTTTTAATTCAAATTTCGTTTCCTGGTCGAAATCCATGAAAAAAGAGCCTTCGAATGACTGGGTTTGATACTAAAACTAAAATGTCCCCTTTCACAGGTTCCCCGGGGCCAATCCGTAGGTCCTGGAAGCAATCAAAGCCGTCAATGGACCATTTTATATTCATACTTCGCTTCCTGATCGAAAACCATGAAAAAAAGCCTTCGAATGACTGGTTTTGGTGCTGAAACTAAAATGTCCCTTTCCACAGGTTCTTCGGAGGCAACCAGTAGGTCCTAGAAGCGATCAGAGCCGGCAATGGACCATTTTATATTTATGCATCGCTTCCTGATCGAAAACCATGAAAAAAAGTGTCGTCGAATGACTAGTTTTGGTGCTAAAACTTCATTGTCCTCTTCCACAGGTTCCTCGGAGGCAACCAGTAGGTCCTGGAAGCAATCAGAGCCGTCAATGGACCATTTTATATTCATACTTCGCTTCCTGATCGAAAACCATGAAAAAAGAGCCCTCGAACGACTGATTTTTATGGTAAAACTAAAATGTCCACTTCCACAGGTTCCCCGGAGCCAATCCGTAGGTCCTGGAAGCGGTCAGAACCGTAAATTGACCATTTTATATTCATACTTCGCTTCCTGATCGAAAACCATGAAAAAAGAGCCATCGAACGACTGATTTTGGTGGAAAAACTAAAATGTCCCCTTCCACAGGTTCCCCGGGGGCAATCCGTAGGTCCTGGAAGCGGTCAGAGCCGTCAATGGACCATTTTATATTCATACTTCGCTTCCTGATCGAAAACCATGAAAAAATAGCCATCGAACGACTGATTTTGGTGGTAAAACTAAAATGTCCCCTTCCACAGGTTCCCCGGGGCCAGTCCGTAGGTCCTGGAAGCGGTCAGAACCGTAAATTGACCATTTTATATTCATACTTCGCTTCCTGATCGAAAACCATGAAAAAAGAGCCGTCGAATGACTGGTTTTGGTGCTGAAACTTAAATGTCCTCCTCCACCGTATCCACCAGCCAATCCGTAGGTCCTGGAAGCGGTCAGAACCGTAAATTGACCATTTTATATTCATACTTCGCTTCCTGATCGAAAACCATGAAAAAAGAGCCATCGAACGACTGATTTTGGTGGTAAAACTAAAATGTCCCCTTCCACAGGTTCCCCCGGGCCAATCCGTAGGTCCTGGAAGCGGTCAGAACCGTAAATTGACCAGAGCCGTCAATGGACCATTTTATATTCATACTTCGCTTCCTGATCGAAAACCATAAAAAAAGAGCCGTCGAACGACTGGTTTTGGTGGTAAAACTAAAATGTCCCCTTCCACAGGTTCCCCGGAGCCAATCCGTAGGTCCTGGAAGCGGTCAGAACCGTAAATTGACCATTTTATATTCATACTTCGCTTCCTGATCGAAAACCATGAAAAAAGAGCCATCGAACGACTGATTTTGGTGGAAAAACTAAAATGTCCCCTTCCACAGGTTCCCCGGGGGCAATCCGTAGGTCCTGGAAGCGGTCAGAGCCGTCAATGGACCATTTTATATTCATACTTCGCTTCCTGATCGAAAACCATGAAAAAAGAGCCGTCGAGCGACTGGTTTTGGTGGTAAAACTAAAATGTCCCCTTCCACAGGTTCCCCGGGGCCAGTCCGTAGGTCCTGGAAGCGGTCAGAACCGTAAATTGACCATTTTATATTCATACTTCGCTTCCTGATCGAAAGCCATGAAAAAAGAGCCGTCGAATGACTGGTTTTGGTGCTGAAACTTAAATGTCGCCCTCCACAGGTTCCCCGGGGACATCCCAGCGACTCCAGGATTCGTTTATTCAATTGGTTTTTCATTCTTGACATATTAGAGGCCTTCTAGAATAAAATCATAGTGGACCATCTATCAAAAAGCGAGATTCAAATGAAGTTGTGGCCTGACCCCTTTGATAAGTATCGATCGGAACCGATTGTAGAGAAATGGCCATATCTCACTTGATACTGGTCCGATTCCAAATCTCAATATATGGTTCCAATCAGCAAGAGCCCTACTTCATTTGTGGTTACTAATATTAATCAATTTTTAACCACAACTTCTCCTAATATCCACCTCAAATTTACGGTTTTGACCCTTCCTCCGAAAAACCCGGAATATCTCCGGAATCCGGTAGCCATATATTTTTAGCTCAGAATGTAGGCACCATTTCAAGAAAAATCTGGGTCCTGAGTATTATACACAGATAGAAAAAGTTGTTGAAATTTACACGAAAGTAATGCACATAAAGAGAATGCCAAAAAGAGCGTAAATTTAAGCGATATTATCGCCTGAATGTATGCAATTTCCATTGCATTATGTCACTTTTTATATGATGTATGCTATAGAAACTGACATAATGCCATATAAATTGCATACATTTAGGGTGTAGTTGTTGGAAAATATCCATGTACGCTCAAAATAATGTAATTTTTCATGTCTTTATTTTTTACGCGCTTCTTAGTTTTCATTATTTTTTTCTGTGTACCGTTGTGTATTATACCAAATACAAATATGCATAAAGTACAGAGCATACAACAAAAATTTGGCTTCCGATTGGTTTTATAAACATTTTGCTACTCCTAAATAAACAAAAAGACAAAAACATTTTTTTTGTTCGAATTTTTTCGCTTCAATAGTACGTACACTAAATGAGGCAGGTATATGTGCTATCCAGGTATGGCTGTATTCAGTGAATGCGGCCTACAAACTTAAAACATTTTCCGTTTTGTTCCTTCTTTCTTCCGTCTTCCTTCTTTCTTATTATTTCTTTCTTCTTTCATCTTTCTTCTTCCTTCTGCTTTCTTCCTTCTTCCTTCTTCCTCCTTCCATCTTCCTTCTTCCTTTTTCCTTTTTCCTTTTTCCTTCTTCCTCACGTCGCACAACTCATTTCTCACTCCCCAATTCTCATTCGGCCTAACGACCGTTCGGCCTAATGACCGTTCGGCCTAATGATCATTCGGCCTAATGGCCTTTGGCCTAGCGGCCTTCGGCCTAATAACCCAGCATCCTAATAAACATATTTTATATAGTTTTCCTTTAAAAAAAACATCGAATATGTACAAAAATAGTGCTTGTAAAATGAACATCGCTTCTAAAACCCTTTTGGACATTTAATTTTTTTTTAGCTCCAGCACCGTAAATATAACCAATTAAGATAACAAGAGTATTTTGAAAAATCTGGTATATCTTTTGAAAAGCTCTTAATTATCAAAATAATAAAAAGAAGAAAAAAGTTGGGGAATGTCAGTTATTTCGAAATTAAATTTAGATATTCAAAGTTTTATCTAGGTTATTTGATATGGTTTGTTTCTTGAACTTTCGCTTTACAATTGCACAACTTTTATCATTAATTTGTGTAAGTTTGATACAAATGTTCATTTTGCCTGTATACATGCCATGTGATAAATAACTCTTCCTATAACGATGCAAACCAAAAATTTCACTATTTACCCCTGCAACATATTCGTGAAAGTTGTTCTATTTGCCGCTGTTTGAACCAATGTTATGATGGATTTATTGAGAACTAAAGCTGACGGAAAAAATGGTTGAAAATTACATCCGACCCTATTTTGACAGCCTCGTTTGATATTTTGGATAGTAATAGCTATTCGATCGGTCTCAAAACCAATATAAGCTCAGGTACCTTATTTTATTTCGAGGAAAACATACGCCAAAATAGTGTTTTAATCCAAATCTCGCTTAACTTTTTAAAAGGACCCAAGTAACATTTTTTTCATGAATTAATTTGAATAGCGCAATCAACAGAACAACATGAAAGCTATTGATTGCACTATTCAAATTAATTCATGAAAAAATGTTACTTAGGACCTTTTGAAAAGTTAAGCGAGAAATATAGCCAACTGTTCATTTTACCACCTCTTCCCCTAGTAGTTGGCATCGAAC
Organism: Armigeres subalbatus; assembly: GCF_024139115.2. Lineage (NCBI taxonomy): Eukaryota > Metazoa > Arthropoda > Insecta > Diptera > Culicidae > Armigeres > Armigeres subalbatus. The sequence continues at coordinate 34,188,035 of NC_085139.1, read as the reverse complement.
CCTTCACCCAGTCTAATTACTTTCAACTTGAACTATTTCTGATTACAAAAACAGTGACATTATGCAACCATTCATTCATGTAGGTTGGTCTTTCCATGTACCAGAGCAAAACTCATTGTTTTGTTTTACGATGGCTTTGGCAATTCAAATTATTTCACGCTTCATAGGTGGAAAAACTGAACCATGGTGATCTACTGCGGTGCGCACGAATTGTTTTGCATACGTGCTCGCAGCTGAAGAAGCTTTCCAAGAGCAATAAGTCCTGAAGCACTAATGAAAAGTTTGAAGTTTGCGCTCGAAATAATAAGCATGAAAATGAGCAAAATAATTGTCCACGAGATATCTCCTATTTTTTTATCGATATGGAATATGTCTTTCTTCATGGGCATAAATCCCTATTTTGATAACGTATAATCACATTTGATCTTCTTTGGAAGAAAAGTTTCGAAAATCAAGTATATCAGCTTACACTATTAACGAATTCAAATTCTGATAAGAACAGTATGTTGGAAAGCAGACCAAAATTCATTTAGAACTAGGAGCCATGAAGAAATTAAGAAAATAAATTCAACTACCAAGCAAATTCGTTAGGAAGGAAATCATATTGGGAAGAAAGATTTAATTTTCCAGTACATATTTCTTCGTGTTTGTTATTAGTTTTTTTTTTCTGTGTTAGCTATACAACTTGATCGATACAACAATCAAGTTTAACTTCAATTGATGTTTCACCTGTGTTCAGATGTTTTGAAAATTATTATCCAACTTTGGCTCGGTTCTGATTATTTGTTTGGTTGGCGTCGTGTCAATAGTTTGCAATCATTGCGATCTCATCGACAAAAACGAATCAGCCAGCCATGCGCGAAAACAATTAGGTGCCATTTTCTATGCTGTCACATTAAGTAATGAACATTAAAAGCAGTTCAATGGAAAAAAAATCTTATAGGTTTATCTACGAAAACTGCGAGTGGAGTTTTTCGAACAAAAATAAATTAATTCATCTTGATACATAGCGCGGATAAAGTTCAGTGCACCACAACGGTTCGATTTCGCACTTACATCATCGACCGCGTTTTTCTTTAACGTACGTACGTACGGTAGCTTTTTCACTCCATGATCGTATTTTGAAATTTCACCGTCGACGCGCGGCCAACGGCTTTTGTAGGTTAACAGAATTAAAGTTCAATTGCAAGGTTTCCCCGCGATCGGTCGTTGATTGAGATGCAATATGCATGCGCAAGCTGCACAGCACATTTTTAGCATCGAACCGAATGTTGCTATTTTCACTTTCGTTCAGGTCTTCGGTGGGTTCAATGGGTCAGAAGCGGTGAATTGTTCGGATCGATCGGAGTCGGCACCTTGAAGTCTGTTTTTCAGCATTTGTACTAAGTTTAGCTTTTATCGCCCTCTCTATAGATGAGAGGTTGATGAGGACGAGACAAAAGTGAGCCATTTTAATTTGAATTGATGTCTTATCCTTTTATGTGCATACATACATATACATTTTATACGCAAATATGCATATCGCTTTTGCCTTGTAAAATATGTTGGTTTTGTTTGATTAGAATTTCTCCATAATATTGGAAACCTGTAAACAGAGAAACCATCATTTTTTTATTGTTTGAATTCAATGACAAACCAAAAATACAAACGCCAACGATGAACAGAAATAAATTTGAACAGCGCGACATCGAGTCAAGTTTACCAGAAACGACTCGCGAATGCAAAATTAGCCGATAAATGCAATCGCTCTATGCACTTCTATGCATCACAAGCTACTGATTTATTTTTACACTTCAATTGACTCCTTATTGATTGGAAAATGTATTCAAACATATATGATGTAGGTATGCATATTCAATCCAACTCGGAAGAAATGGTTGATTAGATTGTATCTTTGGCCAACTATTGTCTATAATGACAACACGTGCATTATATGACTGCACTCATGTGATCATAATGACTTGCTAGCTCCGGGTACCCCCTAATTGTTACGAATGAAAAAACAACATAATTGAATGTACGCATTTCGTATTTTCGTATTTTTATGCAATTGAAGTACGAAAACACCGAAGCTGATCCGCATCGAAAGTGGAATTACAACTAATGAAACCTCTACGTTTTTGTAGCGCTGCGCTGCTGCTGCTGAGGCGGTGTTGCGTAATCCTAAATGATGCCCAATACTTTTTAAGACTCGAACGGCCATTCAATTCTCCCTCCACCCCTTTCTTCAGTAGCCATCATTAATGTCATCGAGGGAAATATACGATTTCGTCGGACATTATCCACAACGAACGGAAAAAAAAGCGGAAAAGCAGGAAAGAAAGACACAACTCCGGGTTGAACTGCAGGCAACTTACGGTTTCGTTCAGTCGATCTCGTAAATACCTAGCAAAAAAAAAATATAAACCAGTTTTGGTTGCAGCGCGAGTCGAAAGAAAGTGAAACTCGCGAACTAACGAAAAAAAATAACTTCCAAGACAACCGATCTTTTTATTCCACCGTCCATTGATGACGATGTATTTTTTGAGTCACGAGGAAATTTTCTCAGCAATAAAGCGTGCTCGTAATGGGGTTCCGTGGTAGATTATTCAAAAACAGTAGATGTCTGACGCTTTTTGGTTACTGAATAATTATCTTTTTGCATACGTATGAGACATTGGAAACCAGCCAACTTAAGTGGATGTAGTGGACAAGATTGGATTTAGGAACTATGATATAAATAATACCTAGGGTAATTCGCCAAATGTTGAACGGCTAATTTCTTAGCCTATTTTTGAACGCACGTGCATTTCTTATGGGAGTTCAACAATAGGCGAAAAAATTAGCCGGCGGTTTCCTCTAGTGATTGTCGTGACCCGGACGAGGTTCTAAGTTGGACCGTTCGTTGCCAAATACTCAGCAAACTGAAATCCGTCGTCAATTTGTTCTGACACCGACACGAAAAACTGTAAACATCTTTGCGTTACCTCTATACACGCTGATTTGAGGTAATAATAATAAATAAGTGCATTTCATTGTATTTTTATCATAGCTCTTTCCTAAATCCAATCTTATCCACTACATTCTTCCCCTCCTCTACTCTTGACGTAGAATGCCAATATTGCAAATATATCAAAGATATTTGCAATATTGGCATTCTAAGTATAAAACATCTCAAGAGTCAGCGCGTATAAAGGTAACGCAAAAATGTTTACAGTTTTTCGAGTCGGTGTCAGAACAAATCGATGACGGAGTTCAGTTTTCTGAGTATTGTTGCGACGAACGGTGGGGCTTAAAAACCTAGTGGTTTTTAAAAGTTTGTTCAGCTCCCAGTGAACATCGTGGTAAATCTTTTGGAATATATGTGTCATCGGAAACAGGTAAACAAAATATATGTGCCAGAGAAAAAAACGGAAGCAAAAAGAAAAAGTAAGAAAAAATGCCAACGTCCTCGGTAGGCTCCTTGACGGAAAGGCAGAGGAGTAGGCCGGGTGACAAAAAAAGTGCAAAAACATGGCACAAAAAAAAACTAGGCCAATTCCTAACATTGTAGTAGAGAAGAGGAGAAAAAAGCGCAACTAGAAAAATCAACACTGAAGGCTAATATACGTGATCGATGAGCAAATAAAAACAAAACAAAATATGAAAAAGGGTAAAAAAGAATTGCATAATGAATAAAAGGATCAACACTGTATTGATTGGAAGATTGGTTTGGATTGGATTTTGACTAGAACAAGATAGGATTAACATTGGGTTTGGATTGAGATTGAATGGGAACTGGACAAAATTTAGATTTGAATTTGATTTGGTTGAATTCAGATTGGATTTTGATTGAAATTGAAAAGAACCTGGATTGAATTCGGATTTGGATTTGATTTTGTTGAATTCAAATTGAACTTGGATTTGTGTAAGATTTATATTAGATTTGAATTAGATTTGGATTGCACTTGGGATAGATTTGGATTGGATTTAGATTCGTTTTGGAATGGATTTGGAATGAATTTGGATTGGATTTGGATTTGGATTGGATTATTTTGGTTATTAATTTGGATTGCCTTACCACGCCCTTCTCGGAAGGTGGGAAGAGTCAACTTCGCGCCTGCTTCCCTCTGCACGACTGGTATCAAGAATTATGATGCCACGTGCACCCCAAATTGACCTCTCTGCGACAGGGTCTATTCGCCGACACACAGAGGGACTTGCCGACGCGGTGCCTACGCCTCCCCCAGCCTTGACGAGGACCCCTTTCCGTCCTCGGACTCGGAACCCCTCCCGGTTGAACGACGCCGCGAAAGCGACGATACCATATTGTTCTTTGCGCGGCCACTTGTTCGATAAAAGGATCGAGTTCGACCACAGAGCATGACCACCGGTATGACCCATGAAGCCGACTCCGATCCCTTGGACCACCTCTTATTTGCGCCTGAACTAGCCATCCTTGAGTCCACGCGCCACCTTCTGTGTAGCTCCGAGACGATTTGGGCGATAGCCGATAAAACGGCGTTCTAGCCAACTTCATCTTTACACATCCTCCGAACTAGGTTGTCCGGGGTAGTGTTCTGACCACATGTGGCAATCATGTGGTCACTCATTGCACGAAAACGTGAGCACGCCATTTCCTCTAAACCTGGGCACACCGAACACTCGGGCGAGGCCGAGCAAGCCAGCTGCGTTACCTGCACTGTGATTTTGCAGCACGCTTAAACGCCGGGCACATCGAACCCCCCATGGGGTGCTTGCTGTTCACAGCTTTGCTGGAATAAATCAAACAATTGGGAGGGTTCGTGCAGCATTGTGCCTTATGTCCCTCCAATCCGCAGCGTCGGCAGAGATTGCTTCTGTCAGGGCCTTTGCAGTCACATTGCTTGTGCCCCGGTTCCAGGCACTTGAAGCAAGCTTCGAGTTGCTCGTATATGCCCACAGGGCACACCGACCATCCCACCTTGACACTCCCTAACTTGACTACCTTGGAGGCGTCCGCTGCAGATAGCCGAACCAATGCTACCTGCGTCCCTGCCGGACCTTTCCGTAGCCGAACGGCTGCGGTGGGCGTCTCCACTTCACACTGTCGCCGCAGTGCCATAACGAGCTCTTCGACTTCGGTGATCTCGTCCAGTTCTTTAACCCTTAGATTCACCTCCGTCGTGAGTGCCCTCACCTTGACCATCTCGCCAAGGACTTCCTCCGACAACTTCTTGTAGGCGGCGCCCTTTTGCGAGACGCCCCGCTTCAGCTCGAGGATCATCTCGCTTATCCAAGTACGTCTTATTCGACATACGTCGGCGCCGAGTTCACCGAGCTTGACGTCACTCCTCATCGCATTCAAGACGTCCAAGTACTTAGCCTCGTCCGTCTTGAGGACTAGGGCATCGCCCCTGGCGCGATTGGCGCCTACCCTATACTTCTTGCTACCCTCATTCGCCTGGGCCTTCTTTTCGGCACTTGACGTCTTCGGTTTCCTCCTGTTCTTGACCAGGGTCCAGGAGGCGTCATCCCCTCTATTTCCCTGGTCTGGTGCGGCTGAGAACTCTCAGCCTGCCGTAACCCCTTACCACCGTCTTTCCTGTGTAGACGGACCTTTCCAGGTCCTTCCTCACCCGGTTTTGGAGGTACCTGGCCGGGGTTCAGCTTCCCAGCCCCACAACCCTTGTTCGGGGTAATAACCCTCCGCGTTTTGGAGCGGCCCCCAGGGAGCTCATCCCCTGGAGACTGTCTACCCTGTTTTTGTATCTGCTCCGTTGGAGCAGTAACCCCCGACGTACCCGCAAATACTTGAGCCTCAGTCTGGGTAGACTTTGGTACCACCGTCTTCGCCCTCGGTCGATTCGACCTTGCCCGAGTCCGCGAATCCTTGGGCCTCAGTCTGGGTAGACCTCGACTCCACGGATTTCACGGGTTTACACTTGGCCGTCCCGACCGCCCTCTCCAGCTTGGCGTCCAGCATCGACTTTCGAAGTTTCTGCAAGCTCCTCTTGAGGTCCTTACTGATATTATGCTTCGATGACGCAAAGTCGATGATGGCGTCCAGCTGTTCCGTCGCCACCTCGAAGGCCGAAAGCTCATCGCGCTTGCGGTTCAATGCCTTCACAAGCCATCAATAACCTCCACAAACCGTCAAAAACCTCTACCGGCGTTTTTTTAGCCGAGATGAAGGTTAAGTGACCCACGCTGGCGCTGCGCACTGAGCTGCCGACTATTACCTCTGGCCTCCTAGGCGGAGACCTGAACAACCCGCCTCTTTCGAAGGGGTTGTCGCTTACACTACTACCACTAATTGAAGAATTGATTTGGTTTTCCATTTTGGTCCCACGAGTTGCTCGGGAAAAGAGGTCCACCACGCCAGAGCCCAGCATGACGCGGTAAGGGACAATTACTGTGGAGGGTGCCCAGGTACCCCACAGGCTCCATTAAAAGCCTAGCTCATTATTTCACCCCCCTGGCCATGCCTCCCCTCGGCACGGGTCGGTTAACGCCTTGGGATTAGGGGTTAGAGACGATGGTCCCCCTAACTCGCAGTGGCCATGGGGAGGGATCGTCAAGCCCTTGGACAAAGTCCCTGCTTCCCCAATGTCTGTTTGTGTGTATGTATATATGTGTGTATATGTATGTGTGTATGTGTACAAAATTTTGTAGACACACTTTTTGGAACTTAGCATTGGCCGAATTAAGTTATGGCTAAAATACTATTTTCCATGCGCAGAACACGCTAAAAAACACTCACTCATATTTTTTAATATTTTTTTTTTTTGCACGTAGAAGGCACCAAAACCGCTACGTGGATTATTCAGGGTTTTGTTTCTTAAGACCCCTTTCTGCCTTTTTCGTACACGAAGGGTACCGAAAGGCTATATGTGTTCGCTCCAAAAGCAAACATATTTGGTACTTATACTTAGCCGATTTTCTTGCAAAAGGTTGGAACAGAAAATCCTGATCCATTGTTTCTTATTGGAAGTTGGTTGGATCGAACGATGGGCTGAGCAGTTTTGGGTAAAATACAATTTTTATTTTTTTTAAATCACTTGATAATGTTTGGCTCATTTTGATTCGATTTGCTAACAACAAGTTGCATTCGACGTGGAATCCTGTCTTATTTATTTACTAATGTTTTTATTGGCCTCAGAATGTATGGCCAAAACATTATCTTTTCATACCAAAAAAGGCGTAGATAATTTGGCTCATTGTTGGCACCAAATCTCAACCGATTTGCTCACAACAAGTTGCATTCGAATGGGAATCCTGGGGTAGCATTGCGCACCTCGACTCGAAACCAGAGGCGACTCGTCCATATGTTCTACCTTTTCATGGAACAGGTAACCATTTTTAGTTCAGAAGTAGGAAAGTTAATGTCCTTACAATAAATTTCTTCGCAATTATTTATTAGGGCAAATAATTACTCAGTAACATTTTTAAACAAAGATTCACGTAATGTTTCCAATGATGGTTTAATATATAACGAAACAAAATATTGCGTAGACAGATCAACTCAGACAAGATCAGTTAAATATGTGTTTCTCCGATGAATAACAGCACACCACATCACATAGAAAGCTTTTGCCAGTCGTACGATTCATAAAGAACCAACAGCAGCGCTGGCAGAAGTAAAATTTAAAGCCTGCGCCATGACGAAAGTTTTGAAATAATTTCCTCCTTGGTATGCTCACTCGTTCTCCGCGCGCGTAGAACCAGCGTGAGCGTTGCCAGCTTTCTTCGATTCCTCACATCATCCTCTTTCGCAGGCAAAGCAGGCACGTTTAGATGAATGTTGTGCGTGCTATGTGCGCAGGAGTCCAACCCGTTCGACGCGCTGCGAGAACAACCAACGACGCGACGTATCTTCGGTTAGACTCGGTCGGAGTGCCGGGCTGTGCTTTGCCGAAAGGCGCACCGCGACCGCACACGCTTTCGTTCATACTTCGATGATTGGGAACGTTTTGTTTTTTTTTCTCCTGATGATTATGCATCATAAACAATTCAGCATCAAGAACAATATTAAATTAATGTTTGAGTTTTTAAAAAGACTTAAAAAATTTGATTATTATAAAACATTATAAAATTGAATTATTGAATAATGTTTTTTTTTTTTTCAAAATAATCAAAATCAATCAACATAGAAAAAAAGGCATAGTTTTCACTAAATTTGAAAAACTAAATAACTCTAAAACATTTCAGTGGACTCAATCTGGGGTCGCATCAAATGCATTAAACGCAATAATGGTTAATTACATTTCCTTCATAACAACAAAATATGTGAGAGTTTTTAAATGCTAGGGGCGATGGGTCCTGCGCACCCGAATGGTGGAAAGAGCCGATTTGAAAGATCTCTATTCTGAGCAATATCCAGTTATCGTCAACTGTTACCAAGTTAGATTTCGGACGACTTGGGAGAGTTTTAAATTTTAAGTGCATCTTAATTTGAAACATTTTTAGAACAAAAGAGATTAATTTAGTAGGGAGATTAAGAAGCTGTTTATTGTTTTATAAATCCTTTCTGTTTAAATTGTTTTTTTTTTCTAATGTTTGGTTACGTTGTACAAAAAAAGGTTATAAAATCAGATCAAATAAACAACTTTCATTCGAAACCTCAGCTTGATGTATATTTTTTTAGAAGGCCGGTAGAACAGGTGTACTAAAAGTTCACGAGACGCCCCTGCTCGAAACGAGCAAACCATGCAAACTGTCATACGAAAGAGCTGTCGAAAGGAATGAGGCTCCTATTTTATCATTTCCTGTTCGAAATTGTCGGGTCGGATCGGGCAATGGACTCGAAAGTTATGGCCAAAATACTTTTTTTTTCCATAATACACCAGATAGTCACCGATACCGCTAGGTGGCTAATTCGATTTTTTTCCTAAATAAATACTGGCTAAACCACTGCAAATAAAATAAAACATATTTTTTTCGCCATTTAGGGTCTGTCTCATTTGGAGAATTAAACTGAAATTAAACTCAAAAGTGACATTTCAATAATTCTAGACCAACATTTGAAAAGGGCGTAACAGCCAAAATTTATTCCTTCTGATTCTTCGTCCACATATAAAGCTTTATATGTAGACGAAGAATCAGAAGGAATAAATTTTGGCTGTTACGCCCTTTTCAAATGTTGGTCTAGAATTATCGAATAACCCTGCTGGCAGAGCAAGATTACTTTTGACAGATATCGAATCATTTTGCATCGATGTCTTATTGGAATTGCTGGGTAGCACCAGCCATTCTTATGACCGGGTTATTTGCTAATTTTCGAACTGTCACTTTTAATTTTAATTCTCCAAATGAGACAGACCCTTAATAACCAGAATGAGGAATAAACACCTCGAGACGAGCCAGCCTCGGGCTGAAAGTCTCGATAATAAATAATAAAAAAAAAGGAACAAGCATCTAGCCAATTTGTCCCATCTTGTAAATGACCGGATATGAGCCCTAATTTAAGTAATGAGCAGTAATGTAATTTCTATAATTTCTCAATGTCAATGAGAGATGTCATTCGATGTAGAATTTAGAAATTTTAATTTTAAAACAAAGCACATCATCTATTCATGAATGATTTTCATGAGAAATAAATCAAAGAGCGTGTTTTCATTTGGTCGCCTGGGATAGAAAAAGGCGCTTTGCTCTTATGACAATCACGACCTTTTGCAGTACTGGTTATGAGTTCCTATATGCGGTCTTTTTCCATATGGGACAACATTGATATTTTTTCGACTTTTTCCAAACAGGCATTCTTATTCAATAATTACATTCGATAATCCCATGATAAATATGACTATTACAGATTCTAGCTCGAAAAGGACGAATTTTCAGATGGGACCTGGCATGCAATCAAAGACAGTGTACAAGTGGGTTCGTACATAGGGCCCGGAAACAGAGCGAAATTCTCTCTGAAATAACCGGAAGCTCTAAAAAAATCAGGTGAATGTTCTCCGTAGTTTCTTTCCTGAAGTACCTCCTCCTTTCCATTCATACTTATAGCCAATTATCTGTATCTCCCACAATAATCATCAGGCTTCGAATTTACTATTGTGAGGGCCGATCTGCGTAGGCTTGCTCTTCAGTAAAAAGAAATTGGTCAAATAGCAGTCTCCAATGTGGCTAGACACGTCATTCCCAATACATTTTGAGCTGGGACCAGTATCAGCAAATTCATTTTCTGCTTACCCAATCAGATGTGCATTAAGATGTGAAATTGAAACCACCACTTCAAAGGAGGACAGTTGTTGTTCTATTATCGCGTTCCGTATTGCTCACCGTTGTCGCGTTTGATCTCCTCCAGCGCATCATTATAAGAGGTAGCATAATTGCCACTTGAAAAGCAGTTTCCTGTTAGTAAACGCCTAACCGTAAATTTACGCTTGAGAGCCTCCTCCATTTGTCACCTTCTTCACTGTGTACACTTTTCTTCGATCATATTTCCAAACCCAAATTTAGCTTTGTATAAATATTATGTCTTCATTTCCTCGTTGCGTCATTTTCAGCAGCCTAGCTTATAGCTACTTCCTGTTCGTGTGAAAATGATTGAATCACGAGCGCGGATTGAAAACGTGATGGCTAAGAAAACGGACGGCACCGGACAAACCCTGGGCCGGAGCCTGTGTTCAGTGAATCGTAGAAATTGTATTTTCGAGCGATTACGGGTGGGTATTTTTTACGGAAGGAAGGCTCTATTCCATAACGTAACGTAAGAACGGTAAAACTCGTAACTGCAAAGCGGAATCATGTTGAAGGTGGTTGTAATCGATTCCCCGTTCCGGTTTAGGTAATTTTTGAAATGAATAACCTTAAAAATGTATTTTGAAATTCATAGTTTGCGGATTACGAAAGCCATGTAATGTGTTGCAATTGCGCATATCTCTCCCCTAAGCGACAGGTCACATCCGATTTTCCTAAATTATCTATAATTTTAGAGCCTCAATTTAGAGCTTGCTCATTAATAAGCCCAGCAATTCGAAAGTAAAAGCCGGTAAATACTGCATGAACAAACAGCAGTATCGATGCCAAGAGAGAACTTTTAGTAAACATTTACCTTTCGTCAGACCCCCACTCCTATGTATTTATGTATTCGTCCGTGGGGTTGCATTGTGTCACAAAGATAAACCGCGAAAAAAGAAAGTAGGAGATCACGTTATTGTCGCGATCCTACACACAGAGAATGGGTTGATGCGATGTGCATAATACGTCTCCGAAGCCGGCTCGAAGCTGGGGTGCTAAATACGAGGATGGCGTTGGAACATGATGAACGGCTTCATTTGGCCGTTTTTGTTGCGTTTTCGCTCTCACAAATCGACGATAATCAACTGCCAACATCTACTTAATAACAAACCGGTGGTAAACGTGTTTTTCCTTTCTGGAAAGCTTGGTCTTTTCTACTTTTATTTTCATGGTTTTCACCTTTTTCGCCCAAGATTGTTCCCATTTGTTTGGGTACTTTCTTCAGTCCTGAAGAGCAGCGGTGAGCAAGTGCAGAAGTTGATCAATTTCTTTCATTGAATCATCTTGCGATTTTTTTTTATTCCTTTATTTATTTGATAGGCACTCTGTGTTACTTAACCGCTACTGTGCCGAGATCTACTGTGGTATTCTGCAGCCAGAATCCACACAGAATCTATTTTTAGATTTTTCCATTATTCATTGTTGTTGTCGTTGCTGGTCCATCTCGTCGTGAGTCCATTGTGTTCGTTTTGTCCATGTCGTGTATCCAATGATCATTGCATTGTCCGGTTGCCATTTATCCGGGTAACGTTGGAGGAATGCCTCCGAGAAGAACAAGTTGTCAGTCGTCATCAGGCAGCCCTGACGGTGAGGCGTGCACCCCAATACGCCACCGCAAAGGCTGCGCGTCCGGCGACTGACGAGGGTTTTGGTGGAGGGGCTGGGAATCGAACCCATGACCATTCGCTTGAAAGGCGAACGTGTAGCCAACTACGCTACGGGACCCCCCTATATCTTGCGATTTCTGACAGTCAAATTTAAACAAAATAATGAAGATATTACTGATAGAAACCAAACATCAAAAAAAGAATATGAGAGCTTATGATACGAAAAAAGATTATAAGAGTCAGGTCACATTCATTCAAAGCAACAATGATGTTATTAACTCCGAATAGTTTCTCTGAAACATCTTGTATTGCTCACAAAAAAAATAATTTTCGAAATGTCATCCTTATGTTCATTTCGGGAATTAGGACTGCTCTTACTAAATACAATCAATTTCTATATCTTTCTTGAGTGCAAGAGTCAACATTTTTATATAACGAGTGGAAGTTTGTAAACTTGCGATTTTCTCCGCAACTATTACCCAAGCTAGGGGGGTTATTTTCTTCCGAAACGGCAGACGAACTTAAATACACAATGCGGTAAAGAAAGGGTAGAGCAGCGACGGCCGCACGTAATAACCCTTCAGGAGGGCATGTTTCGCTAAAATGATTCGGCAGTACGCGATCATCGGACCCAATACGAACTCAACGTAAAGAGATAAAACAAAAGCGACTTTATTTGCTGGTAATTTAGCGAGGAAAAAAATATTATGAAGTCACTCGCGATCGTACGCGTGTTGAACCGCTGAACCATGCACCAATGTGGATGTCACGTGTGGGGCATGGAAGGCGGAGATAATAAAAACTTTCTACCCTTTGTTTCCCGTCAAGCGGCTGAAAGCGTTATGTTTGGGGTCGTTGCTTGAATTCATGCGAGACTTTGTTTTGGTGGATTAATTCAGTGGATTTTGAGTGAGCGCCGTTGAGTTTTGTATTCATATTATATAACCACTGACTTGGAGACTTGTTTGGCGGGCGTGAAATATCTCAGCGGTTGTTTTTTTGTGTCAAAGTGGCAAAATTTTGTAATAGGGCAGCGCCATTATGTTGTTTTCTGCGACCCATAATTTCCATAATGTATAATATAAAATCAAACATAATGGGTTGGACCGGTTCACTCACATGCATCGATGATGTTCAATTAATTCAAGTTTCCAGTTTTTGTATGTTGAAGTTACGTATTAACCTTATTTTTCAATTCTATTTGAATACTGCGCATATTTGATACTTGATAAGCTACTTGAAGAGTTTACACCGTATAGAGTATCCTTCGCAGTGCTGAAAATACATTTCAAAAGAATTTGCCGCGGATTTTCTAAGTTCAGAACAATTTCCCGTGGAGATTCGAAAGAATTTCATTACATAATGCAGTCCTATGCAAATACAGAATAATATACTGTAGAAATTTATTTATTCATTACCAGACTAAGGCCGGAGTGGCCTGTGCTGCACATAAAAGTCTTCTCGATTCAGCTCGGTCCATGGCTGCACTTCGCCAACCACGCTGTCTGCGGAGTGTCCGCAAATCATCCTCCACCTGATCGATCCACCTTGACCGCTGTGCACCTCGCCTTCTTGTTCCCGTCGGATCGTTGTCGTGAACCACATATGTACTGTAGAAAGTCAGATGAATTTATGATAAAATCCGTTTTTGTCGTTGTCTGCTATTGCCGCGATTATGGGGAGGGGGGGGGGGGGGGTTCAAGCTTTAGTAAGCAGCAGGGTTTGCAGAAATCGCTCTCAATAGATAACGAACAACGATAAAAGAGGGGCAAAAACTGTTCCGAATCATAACAAGCCATGATAATAAATTTATCAAACTTGAACCCAAAAAAAATCTGCACGTTGTTTCCACCTGAAAAAGTACGTTGATTTTTTTCCACCTGAAATTCACGTAACTTTTACCTGATTTTTTGATAGAATTATCATTCTACGTGAAACTCAGGTGAGCTGAAGCATTTGCAGCTACGTGTGCACGTAAAATGTACCTGAAAATTCAGGTGGAAACAACGTTTAGATTATTTGGAGTATGTATACATGTGCGAAAAAACAGAATCGGATAGGTAGCCCCCACAGAAAAATGATGATTCTCGCTTTGCTTTCGCTCCTTTCGTGTTGGTTACTGCACAGCTGTGTAGAACAAGTTGAAATGCATAATCAGAGCCAGCAATCCCCGCATTTGGAGCTTCCTAAAAGAAATTTATCATGGGGTATAGCCTCCCGAATCAGTTCTCTATCATGACAGCTTGCGAAAAAAGTCTCTCGCGGTATGCTACATATCGTATATGTATACAGAGATAATAAGTGAGAGACTTGTTCTTTCTCTTTAGGATTCCTAATCCCTTATTATTTATTTATTCAGACTAAGGCCGAAGTGGCCTGTGCGGTATATAAGAGTCTTCTCCATTCGGCTCGATCCATGGCTACACGTCGCCAACCACGCAGTCTACGGAGGGTCTGCAAGTCATCTCCACCTGATCGATCCACCTTGCTCGCTGCGCACCTCGTCTTCTTGTGCCCGTCGGATCGTTGTCGAGAACCATTTTCACCGGGTTACTGTCCGACATTCTGGCTACGTGCCCGGCCCACCACAGTCGTCGAGAACTACCGGTCTAATGAGCGTTTTGTAGATTGTCAGTTTGGTACGGCGGCGAACTCTATTCGATCGGAGCGTCTTGCGGAGTCCAAAGTACGTACGATTTCCAGCCACTATGCGTTTCCGAATTTCTCTGCTGGTATCATTTTCGGCAGTCACCAGTGAGCCCAAGTACACAAACTTTTCCACCATCGATGCAAACTCGCGGTGGGTGGTCCACATTGTTTTCTCTTAAACCTCTTCCTTTCATGTACTTTGTCTTCGACGTGTTAATGACTAGTCCGATCCGCTTGGCTTCCCTCTTCAGTCTGATGTAGGCTTCCTCCATCTTCTCAAAGTTACGTGCCATAATATCTAAAGCCTGTCCACGTTAAATTTCGGACAATGAGATAATATCCAAACGTTTTTCAGCCATTTTATCAATTTGGACGAAGATGAAAACGTGCTAAATGTATCACATAAAGCGGATAGATTCAGCTATGCGAAAATTGATCTTCTCTGCGGTTTGTGAAAATTTTAAAAAATCGCATTGGAAGATGGGTGTCCGAAATTTAACGTGGACAGGCTTTATGTCGTCGGCGAAGCCAAATAGCTGGATGGACTGATTGAAAATTGTACCACTCGTGTTAATCCCTGCTCTTCGTATTACCCCTTCCAAAGCGATGTTGAATAGCAGACACGAAAGACCATCACCTTGCCGTAACCCTCTGCGCGTTTCGAAGGGACTCGAGAATTCCCCTGAAACTCGAACTACGCACATCACCCGATCCATCGTCGCTTTGATCAACCGTGTCAGTTTATCCACAAATCCGTGTTCGTGCATTAGCTGCCATAGCTGGTCTCGATCGATTGTATCATATGCGGCTTTGAAGTCGATGAATAGATGATGTGTGGGCACGCTGTATTCGCGACATTTCTGCAGTACTTGGCGAATGGCGAACACCTGGTCTGTGGTGGATCGTTCGCCCATAAAACCCGCCTGGTACTGCCCCACGAACTCCCTTGCAATTGGTGCTAGTCGACGGCATAAAATTTGGGAGAGTACCTTGTAGGCGGCATTCAGCAATGTGATTGCGCGGTAGTTGCTACAATCCAGCTTATCGCCCTTTTTGTAGATGGGACATACGACTCCTTCCATCCAGTCCTGCGGCAAAACTTCCTCCTCCCAAACCTTGGTAATGGCCCAGTGCAGCGCTCTAGCCAGTGCCTCACCACCGTGTTTAAATAGCTCTCCTGGTAGTTGGTCAACCCCAGGGGCTTTGTTGTTCTTCAGCCGGCCAATCTCCTCCTGGATTTCCTGGAGATCCTGAGCAGGTAGAATTATGTCCTGCGCGCGTCCCCCCAGGTCCATCACCATACCGCCATCTTCGTCTGCCACATCGCCATGGTGCTCTTCGTAGTGCTGCCGCCTCCTTTGGAGCACCTCACGCTCGTTGGTAAGAAGGTTCCCGTTTATGTCCTTACACATATCAGGCTGTGGCGCGTGGTCCTTACGTGAACGGTTTAACTTCTCATAGAACTTCCGTGTGTTATTAGCGCGGTACAGTTGGTCCGTCTCTTCACGGTCTCGATCTTCCTGCTGACGCTTTTTCCTCCGGAAAATCGAGTTTTGTCTGTTCCGCGCTTGTTTATATCGTGCCTCGTTCGCCCTCGTGCGGTATTGCAGCAATCTCGCCCATGCTGCATTCTTCTCTTCTACTAACTTCTCACATTCGCCGTCATACCAGTCGTTTCTCTGATCCTGGGGTACCATGCCAAGTGCAGCGGTTATGGTGCTACCAATGGCGGATCGAATATCTCTCCAGCCATCTTCAAGAGATGCTGCGCCTTGCTGCTCTTCCGTTGGGAGTGCCACTTCCAGCTGTTGCGCGTATTCTTGGGCTAGTCTACCATCTTGTAGCGGCCCAATGTTAATCCGCGGCGTCCGACTTCGACGCGTGTTGTACACCGTCGAGAGTTTTGAGCGCAGGCATACATTCAATGAGGTAGTGATCGGATCCAATATTCGCACTGCGGTAAGTGTGGACGTTCGTGATGTCAGAGAAGAATTTACCGTCGATTAGAACGTGGTCGATTTGGTTTTCCGTTTCTTGGTTAGGTGATCTCCATGTGGCCTTGTGGATATTTTTGCGGGGAAAGAAGGTGCTTCGGACTACCATTCCGCGGGAGGCTGCGAAGTTTATGCATCGTTGGCTGTTGTCATTTGATACGGTATGCAGACTATCCGGTCCGATGACCGGTCTATACATTTCCTCCCTTCCTACCTGCGCGTTCATATCGCCGATGACGATTTTGACGTCCCGCAGTAGGCATCCATCGTATGTCTGCTGCAGCTTTGCGTAGAACGCTTCTTTCTTGTCGTCGGGTCTCCCTTCGTGTGGACCGTGCACGTTGATGATGCTATAGTTGAAGAAACGGCCTTTTATCCTCAGCTTGCACATCCATGCGCTGATTGGCTGCCACCCAAACACACGTTGGCGCATCTTACCCAGCACTATGAAGCCGGTTACCAGCTCGTTGATGGTGCCACAGCTTTGGTAGAAGGTAGCCGCTCGATGTCCGCTTTTCCCCACTTTCTGTCCTGTCCAGCAAATCTCCTGCAACGCCACGACGTTGAATGTTGAATGGGATGTAATTCATCGTAGATCATCCTGTCGTAACCTGCGAAACCTAGGGACTTGCAGGTCCATGTTCCAAGAATCCAATCGTGATCCTGTATTCGTCGCCTAGGTCTTTGCCAATTACACCGAGACGTATCATCTCTTATATTGTTCGTAATTATTGGTTTTCCAGGCGGCTTATTGAACCTACGCAAACCTCCTGTCTCATCGGAGAACCGTCGTGTCAGGTCTGTTTTGTGTCCCATCTGACACCAGGTCTTGGGCTTGTGCGCTTTGAGCGGCACACGGTCGCTTTGGCGGTGCCTACTTGCGGATACATGCAGCTTTTTATAGGTATTTAACAGGGCCCACTGTCAAGCCCTTGGACATAGTCCCTGCTGTCCGTGCCCCTCCGACAAACATCGATACTGATGATAATAATGATGATGATACTACACAGAAAAAAAATCCATGGTAACAATTACTATTTTGTAGACTACGCAATGTTTTCAGAACAACCACAAATTTTCAGTTAAATTAACCATGCATTCGGACAAATTCACCACTGATTCAGTTCATGTAACAACATTCCACCAGGACCACAGTTGATTTTTACTACGCGCATGGTAAAATCAAACGGGTTTGTTGTCTGCTGAAAATCGTCGGTGCGTATTCTTAAATTAACCCTCGGAATGGTAGTTTCGACCGCAACATTTTTTTGCGTGTACCATCTATTGTAGCAAGGCACCTACCGATAGCACTGGCCATATTTGACAAACGATTTGATCATGCTTATATTAGTGTTTGTATTTCATCAAACTCCTGTATGAAGGGCCAAAAATGGGTGGGGTGGTTCCATAAGCAGAGGTACTTGTGCGAATCCACGGGATGAATAGAGAATCTCCTTCCAGAAGAAAGTTCGTACATACAATAAAATAATCTAGCCCTCGTTTCCAAGATCGACCCAATAGATGGGGAGAAGAGCTCGCCCTTTTTAGCATTAGCATTAGCATTGTTACGGTGTAATTCGTAGATTGGACACTAGTGATACTCATGTTTTACTTTTGAGATCCTTATCTAGAATGCTATCAGAAATCAAGAAGGGGAGTGGTCCTTGATTCCAGTCTTAAACAAAAATAACAAAAGCATGAGGATTACTACTCCTGGCCACGCCCATCTTCACCGTAACTAGGGAGAGGAAGGAAGTGTTGATGTAGTACTTACTTAACGAGAGGCCACCGACTTAGCGACACCCTCATAAGTACCACGGAGTTGGATAATGAGGAAGGTAATCGTTGGGTCAGGATTTGCCTGTAGCTGGCAATGTAACCGTGGTAGATCTTACCCCGTAACACACCACGCAAAGGTGTCTACCCAGCATTACGGGTGGTAGATGGGGAGAAGAGCTCGCCCTTTATCCACGAAATGTTAACAATAGGAAGTTTGCAATTCCACTCTTCTTATCCAAATCGTTTCAATCGGGTGCCGTGATGGTTCATTTATATTTAATCAAGTAGTTTTAAAGTAGATTAATTATGGAATACTCTCACCAATTTCCGTGCGTGAAAAACACAATTCTTTCATCGTTTGTCCTAATTGGTTCAGATGTTTTCTTCATTAATATGCTTTGGGAACATATTCCGGTTTTGAGCCAATATTTTGGAGGACACACAAATTGATCGTTTGAACGATAGACTTGAATCCTAGAAAGATGAGATAAAAGGCGAAGGCCGTATCAAACATTATAACACAAGAGTTTTAATTTAAAAACCAATTTGTGTCGCGATTTTGTCGGTTATGGAACGTACACAATACACGGTCAAACAGTTTGACCAACATTGACTCCACCTCTCGTTTATTCAAACATCCATCAAGTTTTACCAAACAGCGACACGAACAATCAATTTATTCGACCAACAATATCACACACGAACGACCGAAGCGCCAACTTGAGCACCAACAATCAAACAATATATGGGGCCATGGGGGTTTGTGCAACTTCACTACAAATGCTCAAACATGTTCGGCAAACCTTGACTCCACCCCCGATAACCAACCAAAATCAAACCGTTTTAATTTTTTCCAACCGAGCCGCCAACTGTCAAATGGTTGGTCGAACAACTTCACACACAGCGATGCCAGATTTGAAGACATGTCTTCAATTTGAAGACATTTCAATCTCTGTGAAGACATTTATTTCGTGAAGACATTTTGAAGACTTTTCGAAATATTCGAAGACTTATCTACTTATTTGAAGACATTTGAAGACAATCAATAAGCCAGCGAATAGAAAATACAATTTTATTACTTACTTATAAACTCTACGACTTCTATGAAAATCATATAAATATTACGCACTTAACCTTGAGTTGTGCGCTGGTTAAAAAAATCCCGATGGCAGCGACGTTTTTGACGTGTCTGTAAAAAAATATTTCGATCATTACATCGAAGCGTAATGACCGATCTAATTTACGGCAAAAGTAAACTGATTTTTTCTATGACTTGATTCAATCTAATCAAACGGTGGGATAGAACCAGATTTTTTTTAAATGCCTTCTGAATTCATCTGATCTTTTTGACATTCCTCTGAATATCCATCGGTAAACTTTTTGAATTTTCTGTGGATTTAAAAAAGAATTGTCAGTGAAAATTTAAAAGAATTTTTGGTGTAAAATAAGAAGAATTTCCGATGAAAATTATCAGGAAAAGAATTGAAATTAAAAATTCAGTACAAATTATCGTGGAAGTAAATAATCCGTAATAATTCCATAAAGAAAAAATAAAGGAAATCCTCCAGAACTTTCTTCCTAAAATTCTTCCTAATTTCCACAAGTTCTCTTGAACTCCCAAAATAAATCCCTTTTAATTTCCACAAGAAATTTGATTCAAATAATTTCCATAGGAAATTCTTACAAATGTCGACAAGAAATAAATTGTTCTGGTGTTTAATAAATATTTCTCAGACTTTCCATGGTAAATTTCTACACGAAAATCTTCTTAAAAGAAATTCAGAGAAATTCAAAATAAAATCGGTGGAATTTTAATTTCAAGACTCAGTAGAAAATGAAAACATGTTACTCATCTTCGTTAAATTATTCCTTTGGTAATTCTTCTAGAAATATCTTTGGAAATTCTTCCAGCATTTTCTCTGAGAACTCCTCTATGAATTTCTCCAAAAAAACGTTCTGGTATTCTTTCTGTAACTTCTCATGAACCTTCTCCAGGAATTTGTCCGGAAGTTTGTAACAAGTGTCAGTGTGTGGTCCAAGAGTGGTGAGATTTTCGCGTTTTGTAGCACTCGTTTTAATTGTTTTAAAAAATATGAAAATGTTTGTAGTTGTTGAATGTTAAACGACCCAACAACTCCCACAAACCACGAACGCAGCCAACGCTACACTACCCCGTCAGTGCTACCGCTACTCACCACCAGGGACGCCGAGGAGAACATCGAATGGGCGTCCATGGGGGTGGTGAATTGGGTGGCGAACTGGGTGGTCAGCATGTTGGAGCCTGGTGATAGTAAAGAATAATGGTTGATTGGAAAGGAGATAAAGTATAGTTTTTGCAAAAGCGGAGAAAAGAGTGGAAAGTTGAACACTAGACATCTAGGTAGTTACCGTGGCGTTCAAAATCACCGAATGAGATTCACCCCATTCCATAAGTGACCCTAAATGCCATTTTATATCCCCCATTGTCCCACCAGGACCACGCGACCTCCAGGAATTTACCCTAGGAGCTCCTCCATAAGATCGCCCAGAAATTCCTGCGAAAGTACATTAATGAATTCCTTCGGAAGATTCTCCAGAACTCCTCCGCTAGTTCCTTCACGAATTATTCCTCCAGCAGTTCTTCCAGCAGAATTCCTCCGGAAGTTCCCCCAGAAATACTTCCGAAAGTTCTTCCAGGAATTCCTGCGGAAGCTCCTCCAGGGATCCATTCGGAAGGAATCTATGACAAAAGGTCGAAAGACAAAAGGTCGAAAGGACAAAAGGTCGAAAGACAAAAGGTCGAAAAGACAAAAGGTCGAAAGGACAAAAGGTCGAAAAGACAAAACGTCCAAAGGGACAGAAGGTCTAAAGGACAAAAGGTCGAAAGGCACAGAAAGTCGAACGGGACAAAAGGTCAAAAAAGACAAAAGGTCGAAAGGGACAAAAGGTCGAAAAGGACAAAAGATCGAAAGGGACAAAAGGTCTATCAAAAATAAGTTCATAACAATTTGGGTGTATTCCAAAAGAATTTATGAAATGCATTTAACTTTAAGCAGAAATAACGCACTCATCTAATCAATCAAAGTTGAAGAATGAGCAATTTTCTAAGAAGGAGTAATTACTATAAGACAATATTATGAATATCTAGATAGTTCTGAAATAGATAAAAAAAAGATTGTTAATAACAAATGAATAAAGCTTGTATTTCACAAGACAGAGTTGCCCTATACCACGCAGGCGCACGCATTGAAAATACACCGGCGTATAGTACACGCCGGTGTATTTGATCGAAGTGACATTTCTTCTTCTTCTTCTTATTGGCATTACATCCCCACACTGGGACAGAGCCGCCTTGCAGCTTAGTGTTCATTAAGCACTTTCACAGTTATTAACTGCGAGGTTTCTAAGCCAGGTTACCATTTTTGCATTCGTATATCATGATGCTAACACGATGATGCTTTTATGCCCAGGGAAGTCGAGACAATTTCCAATCCGAAAGTTGCCTAGACCGGCACCGGGAATCGAACCCAGACATCAGCATGGTCTTGCTTTGTAGCAGCGCGTCTTATCGCACGGCTAAGGAGGGTTAGTGACATTTAGAAAACTCAAACATCCATCTATTACTGGAACTCATTGAATGATTTTCATTTAATTGTTAAAAATTGTAAAAACAAAAGAGAAGAGTTTTTGCTAACTGTGTAGGGCAACTCTGAATCAATGTCGATTCTCTCCGTTTCAGTTTCTTGTCAATTTCAAACTTATGTCCCTTTCGAACTTTTGTCCCGTTCGACGTTTTGTTCTTTCCACCTTTTGTCCTGTTCGACGTTTTGTCATTTCGACCTTTTGTCCTATTCGACGTTTTGTCCTTTCGACCTTTTGTCCCTTTCGACTTTTTGTCCTTTTCGACCATTTGTCCCTTCGACCTTTTGTCTTTCGACGTTTTGTCTTTCGACCTTTTGTCCTTTCGACGTTTTGTCTTTCGACCTTTTGTCCCTAAACCATTCGGAAGTTCCACCACAGAGAACAGACGTTCACCTTCATTCGCGTGCTTGTGTAAAGTTTTTACTGGTCATTTTGAAGTATGTCGTTATGCATCCGGTGCGCGGTGCTAGTGTGCTGATAAATATGGTTAAAATTTGCCGTGTTTTACTTTTTAGCGCTAGTGTTCACTTCGAATTGCTCCTAGTCTCGCTCCTAGGTGGCAGCACTACATTGTTTATGTAGTGTATGCCAATGCCATCACTTAGTGAGATTGAGTTTTTATGTCGGGCAGCCTGCGTTGGCGGCGCTGAGGTGCGATTTAAATCTTTACACACGTTTTTACCGAAAATTTGTTCGAGGATCCATGTCTGTTCTCTGTGGTTCCTCCATGAATTCCTTCGTAAGATTCTCCAAAAATGTTGCCGAAAGATTCTCCAAGAATGCCTTCTGAAGTATACTATGGAATTTTTCTAGTATTTCCTTCAGATTTTTTTTCGGAAATTTCCGCAGAAATACCTCAAGAAGCTCCTCTAAGAATTTATCCAGAACTATCACCAAGATTTCCTCCAGAAGTTTCTTAAGAAATTTCTTCAGTAGTCACACCGAAAATTCCTTAAGTTGTTTCTCAGGAATATCCTTCAGAAATTCATCAGGAAAATCCCTCCGGAATTTATCCTGAAGCCTACATAAACTTCTTCTTATGTTCTTCCAGGGAAACATCCTGAAACCTCCTTCCAGCAGTTCCTCCGGAAGTTCCTTCAGAAATTTCTCTAGAAGTTCCTTCAGTAAATCCTTGGAATGTTCTAACAGGAATTGCTCGGGAAATTTCTTCATGAGTCCTCCAGAAGTTATTAGAAGCTCCATCCAGCAGAAATTAGTATGAGTAATAAGATGCTCCATCAGGAATTTATCCAGAAGTTGCTCCAAAAATGTATCCAGAAGATCCTTAAAATATTTCTCTGAATGTTTCTTCAAGTATTACACGGTCAATTTTGAATCCCTACAGGGTATTCTTTAAAAAGAAATTTGGGAGAATTCCACGTTGAAATTCAGTTAAAAAAATCCGGTATAGTTTTAATCAAAGACTCAGTAGAAAATCCAGGGGAAACTCGTTATACACTCGTTATACACTATTGAATTCTAACAAATGTTGAAAAATAGACATTATTCCACATTAGTTAAAAAGGAGATGTTTTTTTTATTCTTAGAGTTTGTCGACTGGCTAAGGGAGATAATCATAATTTTAATGTTGAAGACATTTGAAGACATTTTTAAACAACTATGAAGACATTTTAAAATATCACCTGGCATCCCTGTTCACACACGTTCAAACAAAGCTGCAACCGAAGCGTTTTCTTGGGGGCAGAGTCAATGTTCGTCAAACTGCTTGACTGGTGCACACATGTGTACGTTGCATTACAGGTAATCTATCAGATTTAGAATTCTGATAGTTTACCTGCAGTGAGCGATCTGATAAATAATTTTGGATCAGATTAATAATGTACAGAGGAAAATTAAAATTCATCAATTTTACAATCAAACCTTCATGCCAAACATTGTCAAATGCTTTCTCTATACAGTATTCCCCCGCTTATCCGGACCTCGCTAGTCCGATGACTCGTTAGTCCGGATCTCGCAAATTCGGAATTTTCCGGATTAAAAAGTATCAACACCCATTTAAACACATTATGCTGTCAGTTTTTAAATTTGTGCTGTGATTTTGTTTTGGTTCATTTGTATGGATTTGACAGTCGGATTAACGAAAGAAACCCCGATAGTCCGGCCCGGCCATACATTTGTCGGATCAGCGGGGGTATACTGTATCAAGAAGAGCAACTCCAGTCGAATGTTCTTCAGATTTGTTGAGTCGAATTAAATTCGTAACTCGTAATAACTCAAGACAAAATTTTCAAAACGACTTATCTGCTTTTGAAAACAAAGATTCAAACGACGATTTGACGAATCTGATAGCTCTCCCACGCAAACCAACATCATCAACAGGTAGCGGAGTCCTTCACCTACTTATTGATGGTGTTGGTTTGCGTGGGAGACCTATCAGATTCGTCAAATCGGTCAAATCGTCGTTTGAATCTTTGTTTACAAAAGCAGATAAGTCGTTTTGAAAATTTTGGCTTGAACTTATGAGTGAATGCCTATGGCAAAAACCAAATTTCTCAACAGCAAAAATAGAATTGTCATTAATATGAACCATCATTCTATTTAAAATAATCTTTTCAAACAGTTTGCTTTTTGAAGAAAACAAACTGATTGGACGATAACAGAAGCCTCAGCTGGATTTTGGCGTTTTTCCATGTATCAGGGGAGGTTGCCAAATGAAAACATTTTTGAAATAGATTAACCAAAAAGAATAAAAAGCTCTCAGAAAGTTTTTTGAAAAGTATGTAGAAAATATCATCATCACCTGGGGCTTTCATATGTTTAAATTTTCTAGTAATAGATCTCACTTCCTCCAAATAAGTTCCCAACGAAGGGTCAAAAACATTCTCTTGATTGAGAATGTCTTTGAAGCTCCGTGTAACCTGATCCTCAATAATTGACCAATTATTGGACTAGTGAGACCTGGACTAATTTTATTATACACTAGTCAGATTTTTACTTTCGCAAACGGTATCGGAATCAGTAGCTACAAATAGCGCTGAGAAGCACTGTTGAAATTAAAATAGCTACGGGTAGTATTAAAAACTTCTTCAGCAAATATAAAATAAAGCCGCACAATGCGGTCTGATTTCATTCAACATTGATTCATGGTTTCCGAGTACCATTAAAGTGGCTCGCAAATTCTCTCAACAAAATTCTTCTTGGCCATATAATTGCAATCAACGCACGTAAACGTGATTGATTCTGACTGAGTCCGTCAACTTCCGGTAGTATTGCAATTGATGGTGACGCGACAGAGAATTCTAAATTATTAACACGAATCCACCTCTTGCTGAGTCTTATGAACTTCTATCAAGAAACATGTCGTGTCGTACAGTCAATACCCGAGCAAAGTCTGAAAACATTAAGAAAGCATATAGAAAACATATTTTGATATAGATATCAAATTGAAATCATAATTTGTTTTCAAATATGAATCATCATGACTGATTACATATTTTGATCTCATTTTGCTGTTGATTTCTAAATTATATGATCTGACATCAAACTGTGTACTTATTTTGTTATCGGAACCAATAACAAAATTAGTTTTCGATTTGCTCTCATCGATAGCAGGAATAGTTTTCGATTTGATATCACAGTAAGATTTTTCTGCTGTAGATTTTGATCTTTTAACCGTTAAAACGACCAAAATGATATCAACCTGAGTTATCAAAATTAGGCGATTTCACAACAACAAAATTAGTTATCGATTTGCTCTCAAGCTTTGCTCGGGTAGTGGCCGTATTTTGAAACATTTGGCCTAACTTTACTGGTGTTCTGCTGCTGCTAATTCCTATTACCCAGGTTTTTTTTACACGGTTTGGTTTTAGTCGATGAAAACCTTAAGAAACTCATATGAAATGAATTTGCAACTATAGGAAAACAAATGAAAAATACCGTAACTAATATTCCAACAGCTCCGATATTTTGATGTATGTTGTTAGGAGTCTAGGTACTTTCCAGTAGAAACGTTTTGTGTTCCATAATGATTTCTTGGACTCCTTAACCCTCTCCCGCCCATGGTGTCTGTAGAGAACTATCAAATTTTGCACCTTCCTACCTTCAATGAATTGTTTCAACTACAAAAAACATCTCTATGGTTCCAATTAACTGCAAATCAATTAACTATTGATTTACAATCAAAAACATCTTTTCGTTTTCCACTAATTTTAGCATGGCAAATAACTTTTGTTCTAGCATTTTTTTGAAAAGTGATTCCTTCCCATAGAAATACTTTTCAAAAGTCGTGGGTGGGACATGGTTAAGTTCATTTGAAGTTCATACAAATTGCAATAGGTCGGAAATACTGCCAAAATACCTCATAAACTTTTTTTATTGACCCTTATAGATATCTTGAAACTTTTAAAAACCTTAACCATGCTCCACTATTGGTTTATCCTGTTTTGCTGAAATTTCTCTGTCGATGCATTACACAAGCAACCTACTCACTGTAATAATATTTATGTGATCATATTATATGTATTACATTTGGTTACCTTTTTCACTCAATATTCCTTAAAATTGAAAGTATCACTTGAGTGCTAAAGTATTAATATATCAATTCTGCATGCACCAATGGTTGATCATGATAATAAAATCTGCAAACCGTAAAGAAATCAATGAATGCGTGATAAAATCATGTCACTATTGATTTGAAAAACTAATGCTATTATCGGTGGAACTAATCACAATTACAAACACCGGTCAAATTAATTTAGCACAAACATTCGAAACAAAAATTGAATTAAAATCAACAACTCAGTTCTCAGTTCTTGATAATATGAATTTCACCCGCACAAATCTATCCCAACACTATCCTTCGGGTGATCTTGAGGCAGTTCCGCAAGATCGCGTGCCTCAATGAACATCTGCACATGGCATGAAGCTTCCCATCGAGTTCCACCCCACCAACCATCCACACCAAACCCGTTCGGTTCAGTCTCGTAACTCCCGTTCAGAGAACCCACATGTGCACCCCAACGAACGGTTATTTCGATGATGCGCATTCGAATCTGGCGCGGACGGTTCAAGTGGTGATGGCGGTGGTGGTGATGGTGGCCCCATGGGAAGATCTCGCCGCAGACAGTAAGAGAGGGATCACGAGCAGCGGTACAACCGCCGCCGTCTACTTTATAAATACAATACCCGAGTCTGTTGAGCTCGTCAGTCTTCACTTGCGCTTTCTTGGTGGCGCACCAAAAGCCCCCATCTGGCCTTTCCCTATCGTCTTGAGCCAAAAGTGTTGAAAGAAGAACGGGGTTAAGTGACTCTGACCAAACGGGTGTGTTCGAGTGTGCTGAACTTTCTCTATTGCACCATCACTCAACAGCAGCAGAAGAAGAAAGTGAAATCCGTTCCGTTTGAACTTTGCGTTTGCGCCAATCAATCAAAATGAAAGCAAAACTGAATTATCGAACCGATCACGGTTTCGAAAGTGACATTACCTAACAAGTGTGCTGTGAACCCGGGCGTGCCCGTTCAGAATGAAATTCAAATTGAAAACGTATACGATTTGTGAATCCTGCCCTATAGCACCGACGTCGAGTATGTGGCCCTTGGACGGCAGGTGCCGCCGAAGATCTCGCTCAAGCGGACCCCGCTGGAGGGGATGTGCCCCTCGAGGGAACCACCGCCGTGCGTTCCGGCAAGCCGGCGCTATCGGACGCACGATGGGACGTGCAACAACCGGCGCAGGCCTCGCTGGGGCTCGGCGCAGATGCCGTTCCATCGGTTTCTGGCACCGGAGTACGCGGACGGAGTGGAGGCGATCAGGTGAGTGATTTTTTTCTATCTTTCATAAGTGACCGGGAATGGGTAGTTTAGGAGGAAGTGATATGTTAGGACTGTGGCAGATTAAGGTTTCTGTGCCTACATAAAATGAAATATTTTAAGGCCGGAAAATGAATTTCAGTCAAAAATAATAACCTCTTTGTAATTATGACAGGCAAAAAACAACTTTTAGTCTTCTATTCTGAACTAAACTTTAAATTGAACTAACTATTGAACTTAGACTGATGATTTCCAGTCAAGTCAAAATTGCAGTTGAGCTAAAATGTTTTCATTGGACAGACTTTTAGATGAAATATCTATCTAAGAGGTATTTCAAGACAAAACATATTTGACCATCACAGAGTAAATATTCTTAAAATAATATCTTTAGTGCTTCTAATTTATTAAGTTTGATCATGCTTATAAAGATGTTTGGCGTGAAAAGTTTTTGTATTTGAACTAAGTTTCAATCAATATTTGAGCCACCGGCCGCCGAGTTTTTAACTAGTAAGCTTTTGAATATTTTTAATCTTTTAAATGCTTCAAGACTACACCCAACCAGAGGATGGCAATTTTGAATACAGTTCTGCATCAGAACCATACAAAAACTGTATAATAATAAAGCATATACGATTTCGGAAGATTTTAAAACAATTGTTGTATTGAAATCTAAAAGATTTGTATTATTTTGATACAATATCTGTATAAAAAGCTCACGGAATTGTATATGCCAAGATTTTATACAAGAATTGTCAGAATTGTGTTTTGGGTGTGCGAATTTAAAAAAAAACTAAACTGAGATGTCGCAAAACACTGATCCGATACTGGGTGATCGAAATATAATTGACTGTAAATATTTTTATCACAGAAGCTAAAATAATTTGGCCAAGCGAATTTATAACACGAATGTCTTATGATTCTCCGTGCTAAAAAATGATTAGTACCGGTAAATATGCCTTGGTTTCGCAAAAAAAACATTATTTTTATCTGTCAGTTTTATACACACTTCAATCCTAGTAGGCTCTATTTTGTTCTGCACAATCATAATCGACTCTACTTTTTAGACTTTTTCTGAAATGATTGAATCAATTGAATTTGTTTACAATTTCAGCGACGATCGTTAATATAACCAAGGATTATATTTTTGTTGTTTCAGAGAGCATTCTCAGCTACAATGGCATATGTTAAATATTTTGAACGAAGACAGATTGAAGTAGCTTCGTGAAAATCATTATTTCCAGCTCTACTATAGATTTTGAAACTTTGTCTAGATCAAATATGGCTTTAGGTTAGAAATCTAATGTACAAGAACTTCATAAAGATGCTAAAAGTCCCTTCGTTGCCTCCAACAGGTCTTTGAACTCAATAAGGGTCGTATTTAAGTAAATGAACTATCGGTAAAAACGATAGTCTCTAACAGGATAAATGCCTACCTTTTGATTAGTTTCTACTCGAGAATCTTTATTATTTACGCAATCGTTTTAAACCGCAATACCTTAACCACATCTTCCTTCTCGGCCTCATTTCCAGGCGAACCATTGCCAACGCACCTCTCCCATCGGCACGCTTCGTCAGCCTGGTAGTGCACGGAGCCCGCCAGGAGGAAGCCCCCGTCACAATGATGCTGGCCCTGTGGGGTCAGCTACTTGATCATGACCTAACGGCAACCGCCCAACCCCGCAGTCTCAACGGTTCAACCCCACGGTGCTGCGGGCGCAATGACGAAGGTCTCCATCCGTCCTGTCTGCCCATCAAGGTGCCACTGGACGATCCGTGGCTGTCGCCGCTGGGCGTTCGCTGTCTGGAGTTCCTCCGATCTGCACCGGCCCAGCGACGTGACTGTCTGCTATCCTGGCGCGAGCAAACCAACCAGGTCACGTCGTACATCGACGCCTCGCCAATCTATTCGAGCAATCCGCGAACCTCGGACAACGCACGGATCTTCCGCAATGGCATGCTTCTGTTTGGAAGGGGACCGCCCAGTGAAGACGTATGCTTTCGGGCGGCGCTCGCCAACCAGTGCATCCGTCCTGGAGATGCTCGAAGCGGCGAACAACCTGGACTGCTTATGCTCCACATGGTCTGGGTCAACGAGCACAACCAAATCACCACTCAGCTCTCGGACATCAATCCGCACTGGAGCGATGAAAAGCTGTACCAGGAAACCCGTCGAATCGTTGGAGCCATGTTCCAACACATCACCTACCGTGAGTTCCTTCCAATCGTTCTAGGCAAAGAGGTGTGCCATTTGTTCGACCTCGACCTGGAAACGAGTGGATTCTACACGGGATACGATTCGAACGTGAATCCCACGGTGGCGAACGAATTCTCGTCAGCAGCGTTCCGATTCGGACACTCGTTAATCCAGGGGTCATACATGCGAGCCGACAGACATCACCGGTTCATACCGAACAACGTGACGCTGCACGAGGAAAGCGCCGAAGGAGATCTTGGTGGCCCAGGGTCCTTGCATCGGTTAGTGCGAGGGATGGTCAACCAACGTGCACTGAAGCGTGATGAGTTCATCACCGCGGAGTTAACGAATCATCTATTTCAGACTAGAAGTAATGTCGGAACCCAACAATTTGGATGGGGATTGTTTTTTATAATGGTTGGTTCGCTTTTTTGCAGGTTTCCCATTCGGATTGGACTTGGCAGCGATCAATATACAGAGGGGTCGCGATCATGGAATACAGCCTTACGTCAACTGGCGAATACCTTGCGGGTTGACTCCCATCAAGGATTGGTCGGACTTGGATCGCGTTATGGGCCCAGCATCGGCCTTGCGACTTCGTAAAGCTTATCGCTCAGTTGATGATATTGATCTGTTTGTCGGTGGTCTTGCCGAACGTCCGGTCGTGGGAGGTATCGTAGGACCTACCTTTTCCTGTATCATTGCCCAACAGTTTGGCAATCTTCGTAAAGGGGATCGGTTCTGGTACGAGAACCCTGGGTTCGAGTCCTCGTTCACACCAGCGCAGTTGGAATCCATCCGCCAAGTTGCCTTCTCGCAAGTACTTTGTCGGGCACTTGGAGGTGGAACGCTACAACCTCACGTATTTTTGCCAGCTGACGTCGTACAGAACGAACGATTACCTTGCGACTCGAAACTGATGTCACCCATTGACCTAGAACCGTGGACCGAACGAGACCCTTTCTCGAGACCCAACGACGAGCCAAACGCCGAACAAAGTGACAACGACTTGATTGCAGCACAAACATTTTTCTCAACTAGTACGACCCGGAAACCCATGAAGAACGCTAACATCATAAACAAAGTCGACTTTATTCCAAACGGCAGTACAGGACACCAGATACCTTCGAACGGACAGATCGTACTGAACTCTCCTAGACCATCGACAACAGTAGTAAACAATAAGCTTGACTTTAACCTAAACACTGCTCGACCGACCTCTCCAAAGCCAAATCCCCCTAAACCTGCTCCACAGAAAGATCCCTTTCCTACGCAATCTACTGTGATAGACAACAAACTGGATTTGACAGGAACGACCGCTGTACCGAAAAGAAAACCAACGAGAAAAACTACGCCAAGACTACGGCCAACGCCTGCGACAAACCTAATCATCAACAATGTAGACTTCAGTTTGAAACGTGACGCTATCGACAACGGAACCGACGATGAAGATGTTGAACATTCTTTGACAAAACGTGACTTGCATCTATCGAAACTGTTTACAAAAGAAGACAATGCTACGCTACTTCCTAAAAACAACAACAACGCACTTCGAAGCGGCTACTACGGGGCACCTGCTCCGGCACCACCCTCTGACTACGACGACGTTAACAACTACGACTACAATACTGACGCTGACCCACCCGTATTCGTTAAACCCGGATACGGCTACGACTCAAGTTACGGACCAGCGACTGACCCACCCCCAAACCCATACTACGGAGGTTACTACACGACTGAAGAACCTGAACCACCACCACAACCACCATACTGTGTTTACAATTGCTACAATCCACCAGTGACGACGTACAACCCTTATGGACTCGACACTCGACGACCCACTAACAGACGAACAACCCCCAAAAGAATACTTTCCAACAAGATCATCAGCGCTGACTTTGACAATGATCAAGTACGCAATAGACAAACGACTAGACGACCAATTCAACAACAAACTCAGACCGTTTTTCAAAGACCTGGACTAGTAGTAATAAACAATGTAAGACCAAACGACAAGCCTATCTTTCTATCGCCTTCACCTTCTACATCTGTGCCTTCTTCATCTGGTCTAAACTCTAATGTTTTCCTTCAAAAGCCTATAAATCCTTCTTCTTCATCTGCCTCTCAGTCTGTCTTTTCTGTCGACCCTAGACCTCAGTTCTCTTCTTCAAGGCCTATCCACCAACAATCATCTGTCCCTTCGCCTATCTTCTCTCAGAAAAAGACTAGTCATCGGAAACCACAGAAACAACTTCTATCGATGGCTCGCAAAGACCTCTTACCTTCTCGTATCGTTTCCTCTATGCTTATCCGAGACTACGACTACGACGTACCCGACGCCAATCGACAAGATACGCTGAACATTCACGAACACGACGGCTACCTGCGACCCGAACAGAACAAATACGAACCCTTGAAGAAGACCTACGGCGACGGAACGTACCGAAATTACAGTCACTATAATGCTCAAGAACCGCACGCCTACAACTACACGATACGACCATCGACTGACGTGACACTATGGCCACGAACAAATCTCATACTCGTACGATACGCCGAACGTTATCAAACGCCAATGGAAGAGACTGACGATGAATTGGACCAATACGTTGGACCCTACATAGACCATGACAAAGAAACGCACGGTGATACGGAAGTGACCGACAAACTTGACCTTACCGTTACGAAGACGAAGACAAACGACTACCACACTACAAAACTGACTTCTGATTCTGAATATACTAATGAGACTACTGACCTATTTAAACAAAACGCGCTAACGAACAATGACCACGATGTTGACCAAACTGGAGAGAAACGGACAGTACAGTACATAGACTTAGACAAAACTACTCATAACCATGATGTACACGACATTGGACCCATGATGGACCACGAGGACATTACCAATACAAAAGCGAAGCTAATCAAGACGACTTTTTCAACTGAAGACGATACTATCGTAGACATCACCAATGAAAGCAGTACGAAAGAAGACGATCATAGCTCTCTTGCAAAAGACAATCTTGAACTTGACAATACTGAACAGGACCAGCTACCTGACATCTATCAGACTGTATCTCAAAAGGACAAAATATACAACACTAGGACAAAAGACATTACTCTACATCGAACTGACAATGTGACAGACAAAGTAGACTTTATGTATTCGGAAACAGAATTGACTGATGCGAGCGATCTGAACGTGATAAATCTAAAAGACAACAATCAGACTATTGACAACAAAGATAAACTGTACAATTACAAAGAACTCAACAAAACGGAACCTTTACTTAACTTTTACAAATCTTTTGAAACTGAAGATACGACCGACAACGACGGTACAGATAATACAAATATTGAACAACACACGTACAAAAACGAACAGAAACTACAGAACGAGTACCAACCAAAACAAGAACAAACTTACGATCGACTGACTTCCACGTTTACTGATAACAAACTTGCTACTATTGACACCACGAACGCATATACTCATACGGACTTCGAAACGATAAAAACAAACCAAAAACGTATTACGACGAAGCACTTCGAAGACTTACCTGACAGTGACCTAGACAAAACGACGACCCTCAAGACTGACTCTACAGACCACAATGAACCCAACGACCTTCTGGACCATTTAACGAACAAACCGAACTTCGCCAAGACAACCAAAGGACACACCTACTATGACGAATACGACGACGACCCCAACACCACCGACCCCAACTCGCTTGACCAACTAGCCAACCTACTTGACTTCCAAGACGTTCACCCCCGAACACCGGACCGAACGGACCCCATAGAATCGATACTGCCTTCGGACGAAACCGAGACACCGACGCCAGTCTTAACAAAACCACCAGACCAGACAACCCAGCGAACGCAACGACCCCACCACCGAAGACGTAGACCGACCTCGAAACGCCCGACGACGACGACGACGACTATCGACGGACATGGTGGACACAACGACCGACGACAACCGGGAATAGCGCTGGTTCCCTTCGTCCTACTAACTAGTATCGAACGGTAAGTTGCCCTTTATCCAAAGAACATGAATTTCCGTAATAACCCCCTGATTATTCTCTACCCCGCGCAGACCGGACAACTGGGTGATGTTCAACGTGGCCAAGTCGAAGAAGCGTAATCCACTGCCGGATGTGCCGCAGCTAAAGAGCGATGCGTTCTCGCTGAGCGAGCTTCCAAAGCCGATTAGTGCGGAAGATTGATTTTTCTTTTGTAAACAGACCTTGACCGTGACGCTTACTGCGGAACACGACATACGATTGCGACTGAATTTGAAAATTGACTGAACTGACTGGACTATAAGACGATTTCTTTCTTTCTGTCCTATATATTTCTAATTGACCGAGATTAAACCATGACTAGCATACACTTTTCGAAAAAGGTAGCTGAATCATTGACATTCTGTTGTGTCGGTTCGAGTGCATGAATTTGTTATTATTTATTACATTATTTATTTATTGATATTTATTAAAACAATTTATTACAAATGAAAGTCCTGTTATGATGTTTTTAGCATGATGACAAATCCATACAGGGACTTAGTACTACAGTACATTACTTAGTATGTAAGCATTTCCAAGAAATCTATGTAACACGAACTCAAATGACGAAATTTTTTGACGACAGCACACTATAGGATCTCGGGCAGTCATTAATCGAAAATGTAATATCTTCCAAATCATTTTTAAACATTTTCTCTCCATTGTCAATACTCTAATTAAGAGAAATACTAAATTTGTTGTCACTAGGTGCACTACCTCCAGAGATATAAGGTGTCAAAGTCAGAAGTGAGTAAAAAATTCAGCAAACATTTCCGATTTTTTTTCAACTATTTAAAAAAAAAATTTAGTGGGTACTGATGAAACCAAATTCCCAGCACAAGGCCCCAGACGAATTTGGTTTCATCAGTACCGTGACCTGCCCTAATTCCGCGCATCGCCTAATACCGTGGTTTTCATAAAAAATCAGAACCTGGCTATCATGGACATCACATTATTTGGTGAAATGTTCAAACATAATGTGTTTGAACATTTCACCAAATAATACGGTTTCCATGATAAAATGATAAGTTGATAAAAAACACGGTATTAGGCGATGCGCGGAATTAGGGCAGGTCACGGTATCCGCTAAGCTGCGGAGGACGACGGAGTTTCTTCGTAGCTTAGTAGGGAAAGCATATGTCTAGCGTACTGGGGTAGTGGGATCAAAGCCCACAAAAGGATCGGTTACCCTCCAATACCTTTTCCGAACTAAATCTATCACATCTTGTACATATGCATAATCGAATTTCAGACATAGTAATGAATTTCCACTCCGGGTGGCTTAATACCCGGCATATAGGCAATTAACTTTGAATGTACATACTGTTAAAGTGTTAATACATCGTTAGAAAGGTAATTATTCCGTGTACGGCAAAAAATCGAAAAATTATTTTTAATAAAATTGAAATATCTGCAGTTATACAATGTCGCAACTCATTTCAATTAGTGCGCATGATAGAGCATCATTGCGCGCATGATGCGCACTACTAACAACATTATTCAAATTGTCGCGACTGGCGTCGCATCGCGAGTCCCACTCGCGCGGTTCGGTTTGGTGCCGGCCCGACTATATATAAGCTTTAAAATGGTGTGCAAAAACTAATGGGTACAGTGTGAAAAAAAAATTTAAAAAAATACGGATTCAATAAAATTTCTCAAAAACAACGCTAATTACAACTTTGATAGTGAAGAACTTTTTTTCCTCAATGTTCCCCGGGTTCTTTTTTTTCTTGCCAGTATTTGCAATTAGCAGAGTTAAGTCTATCTGATTTTCTTTTTCATTTGTTTTTGCCTTTCTCGTACTCCAAGTAGCTAACTTTTGTTGCACTTACCCTAAACCAATTTAATCGCAATAGGTTCGATTCAACGCAGAACCCTAGCAGCACACATGTTTCATCTAGGTTACTACAACCCATATGTGACCAGATTCAGTCACAATCAGGTTACTGCAACCATTTTTGTCAGACTTGTGCTGCTCGGGAATCCTGTCCTATTGAAAATGAGCCAGATCGGACCATGGGATCAAAAATTATGTCCAAAATACTAGTTTTAAAATGCACGAGAAAGGCACCATCACCGCAAGGTGGATTAATCTGGATTTTTACCGTGTTTTTGCCGCTCTCGTACTCCAAGGTCAATGTTCACTCTAAAAACGAATGTTTGATAGAAGGCCCGGAGACCCCTAGTGTTATATACCAACTAACTCAGCTCGACAAGTTGAGGTGATGTCTGTATGTGTGTGCGCAGAAAAATCTCAATCGCCATTTAGACACTTATTTGTATCCGATTTTCTAGCAACAAGTTACATTCGACGGGGAATCCAGTCACATCGTTTCCTATTCAAATTGGTTCTGTTTGGACTATGAGCTCAAAATGTATGGTCAAAATACATTTATTGGTAATAATTTCGACTTCATTTAGCATCATTTTTTAAGCTCAATTAATTAACTTTTCAAAGGGGTAAATGAATAAAATCCCCAATACAATGCAGCACAACGGCGACGGTAACAGCAGGATTTGACAGTTCGCTAATATATTTCCTGTCAAATTTTATCGTTTACGTCGGGGCTTAAGTGGTTTGAGGCATTCTCTAATCATAATCATAATCAATGGAGCATTCTTTCACAATGAATATTCACATTTTTCGAGAATATATTATTCTTATGTTTTTGAAAAAGCAATACACGTAAAAAATGTCATGGGATTGCGATTACTAATTTGCTTGTATCTTTTTTCAAAAGTTATTTCCTATTCGGATTTTTTTATTAACATTTAATGCTTTAGGATCTTTTAGATCCAAGTACTTTGTCAAACAGATTGATCTAAATACAAATTTTGAAGCATGAGAGCGAAGTTTAAAAAAAAAACTCAAAGGTGCAGCCCAATCGGGTTGTACGAAAAGGTGACGTTGAACTACGTGGCTGTATGTAATGGACAGGTTTTCGACTTTTCTGTTCGATGAGAGAAACCAAAGCATGCGTTTTTCAAGCCCAGGTTGAATCTGTTTTCGTTATTTCTAGACCAACATTTGAAAAGGGTGTAACAGCCAAAATTTATTCTTTCTGATTTTTCGTCTACAAATATAGCTGACAAAGAATCAGAAGGAATAAATTTTGACTGTTACGCCCTTTTCAAATGTTGGTCTAGATTTATCCTGCGCTCCTGAGATTGACTCTGGTCATAGATATAATTATCAAGATGTTGGGGTCAGAGCAAATTAGTACTCATTTTATGATTTCTCAGTCTAAAGCCCCGGTGGCTCGTTACAGAAAATCACGTCGTGAAAGCTGGGCTGATAATGGCGTTTGGTCTTCCTATGGAGGAAGTCAGAGTAGACGCGATAAATAAGTTTGATTATAATTATTATTCCTTCATGTGAGTTGCGTCGGACTTTGGACCCCTAGGAATCTGCAAAAAAGAACCGAAGAAAGTTTCCCAGAACACATCCACTGCAGCAGTGAAGAAGATTCCGAGCTTCTCTACTGGCATCCATAGACGTAAGCGAGAAGAAGCCGTCAAACGCCCCCAAGGTTTTGAGAGAAAACGCGCGTGTAAGTTAGCTGAAACGAACTGCACCAGCTGGTGCATCCCTGTAAGTTGCATTAATTTGACTTCTATGCTGGCTTGAGGTCTCCAGTTAGCCTTGCGAACAAAGGTTCAGAAACCGGAGATGGCGAGTTCGATTCTCTATCCTATCTAGGATATTTTCGGGTGGGAAACATTCTCGACACACCGAGCATTGTGTATTCATTGTATTTGTCACACAAGATACATACTCAATACTCATGCAATATCGGGCATATAAAGCTTCCAATCAATAACTAAAACAATGATAATTGATTACTTTGAAAAGAAGAAGAAGAAGAAGCTTGCGATACACTTATGAGATTGACTGATTCACCGAAACCTAAACTGCTAAATATTATTATTATTGCTAAACTGTTAGCAAGTTTTCAATACTAAATATTATCATACCTAAATATTGTAACACACTGGAGTCGGTTTTTACGCGGAGGATGTGAGCCGCGTGAATTAAAACAACGTAAAAAACCGCGTAAATCCCAAAATGTGTCTGAATGAGCCATGGAAATCCCGAAATTCTAGTGAAAACAAATCGCATAAAAAGCGAATCGTGTACAAAAACCGCGTAAAAAATGACTTCAGTGTACATCGGTTATGAAGCGTTGACTCTTCCTTGATCGAATGGTCCAAGAAAATTGAAAATCCATCGAGAAACGGCTGAGATATTAACGATCAAAGTCTATCAAATTTTCGTGACGTTTTTTGATTTTTCGAAAACGTAAAGTGTATCCCAATATAGAAAAGACAGACGTAGTTCTACGTCAAAATGTCCCAGAATCATGACATTAATGTCATTTGACACTAATTCGTTATGCGCATAACTGTCCCACGTCCCACGAAATCCCAGCAAACATGGGACAAATATGTATGAAACAAAAATTGTAAATAACTTTTGAAAAAAAATATTAGCAAATAAGTACCATGACATTTCCCGTCACTGCACGTAACTGTCACAGAATATTGAACCATCCCATAACCACTAACTTATTTTGAATGCCTCTTCTTTGTGGTCGTCCACGTCCACAAGACGATTTATGGGTAGGGGAAGGCGTTTTGTTACTTTCTTCCCATCAAAAATGATGACTTTCCGCAAAAAAGCATACAAAAATATATGGACGACAGTCCACAATGAGGATAGGGGGAGGATCCATGATGCTTTTGAATTGCTGTACTTGTACAACCTCCGTCCTTCTCCGTAAGAAAACATATAGCATTAAACTTCCCAAATTGGTTTGCTTTGTAACGTTAATCGAATTTATGAAAAAAAAACCTGATTAATCCACCTAGCGGTGTTGATGCCTTTCTCGTGCAAAAAAAAACATTTTAAAATATGAGTGAGTCTTTTTTAGCGTGTTTTGAGCATAAGAAATTTGGGTCATAACTTCTGATCCCATAGTCCGATTTGGCCCATTTTCTATTGGGACAGGATTCCCCGTCGAATGGAACTTGTTGCGAGTAATTCGGTAAATGCTAAGTTTTGTGGGCAGCAGGGACTATGTCCAAGGGCTTGACGATCCCTCCCCAGGCCATCTGCGAGTTGTTGGGCTTGCCTAGGATGTGGTGGGATTTGACAGTGGGCCCTGTTAAATTACTATAAAAAGCTGCATGGATCCGCAAGTAGTCCCCATCAAAGCGACCGTGTACCGCTCAAAGCGCTCAACCCTAAGTCCTGGTGGGACGCTTAACAGCCCTGACACGACGGCCCTCCGACGAGACAGGAGGTTTGCGCAGGCCCAATAAGCCGCCTGGAAAACCAATAATTACGAACAATATAAGACGACTCGATATAATCGGCAAAGACGTAGGATCACAATTGGAAGCTTGGAACATGGAACTGCAAGTCGCTAGGTTTCGCAGGTTGCGACAGGATGATCTACTATGTATTACATCCCCGCAACTTGGACGTCGTGGCACTACAAGAGATTTGCTGGACAGGACAGAAAGTGTGGAAAAGCGGGCATCGAGCGGCTACCTTCTACCAAAGCTGTGGCACCACCAACGAGCTGGGAACCGGCTTCATAGTGCTGGGTAAGATGCGCCATCGTGTGATTGGGTGGCAGCCAA
This sequence comes from Armigeres subalbatus, assembly GCF_024139115.2. Classification (NCBI taxonomy): domain Eukaryota; kingdom Metazoa; phylum Arthropoda; class Insecta; order Diptera; family Culicidae; genus Armigeres; species Armigeres subalbatus. The sequence continues at coordinate 34,148,521 of NC_085139.1, read as the reverse complement.
TCAACGCAAGGATGTGCAAGCTGAGGATTAAAGGCCGCTCTTCAACTATAGCATCATCAACGTGCACTACCCACACGAAGGAAGACCCGACGACGAGAAAGAAGCGTTCTACGCACAGCTGGAGCAGACATACGATGGATGCCCACTGCGGGACGTCAAAATCGTCATCGGTGACATGAACGCACAGGTAGGAAGGGAGGAAATATATAGACCGGTCATCGGACCGGATAGTCTGCACACCGTATCGAATGACAACGGCCAACGATGCATAAACTACGCAGCCTCCCGCGGAATGGTAGTCCGAAGCACCTTCTTTCCCCGCAAAAATATCCACAAGGCCACATGGAGATCACCTAACCAAGAAACGGAAAACCAAATCGATCACATTCTAATCGACGGTAAATTCTTCTCCGACATCACGAACGTCCGCACTTAACGCAGTGCGAATATTGAATCCGACCACTACCTCGTTGCAGTATGCCTGCGCTCAAAACTCTCGACGGTGTACAATACGCGTCGAAGTCGGACGCCGCGTCTTAACATTGGGCGAGTACAAGACGGTAGACTAGCCCAAGAATACGCGCAGCAGCTGGAAGTGGCACTCCCAACGCAAGAGCAGCTAGGCGCAGCGTCTCTTGAAGATGGCTGGAGAGAAATTCGATCCGCCATTGGTAGCACCGCAACCGCTGCACTTGGCACGGTGCCCCCGGATCAGAGAAACGACTGGTATGATGGCGAATGTGAGCAGTTAGTTGAAGAGAAGAATCCAGCATGGGCGAGATTGTTGCAACACCGCACGAGGGCGAACGAGGCACGATATAAACAGGCGCGGAACAGACAAAACTCGGAAAGGAAAAAACGCTAACAGGAACGTGCCCACATATCATCTATTTATCGACTACAAAGCCGCATATGATACAGTCGATCGGGGCCAACTATGGCAGCTAATGCACGAACACGGATTTCCGGATACGGTTGATCAAAGCGACGATGGATCGGGTGATGTGCGTAGTTCGAGTTTCAGGGGCATTCTCGAGTCCCTTCGAAACCCGCAGAGGGTTACGGCAAGGTGATGGTCTTTCGTGTCTGCTATTCAACATCGCTTTGGAAGGGGTAATACGAAGAGCAGGGATTAACACGAGTGGTACTATTTTCAATAAGTCCGTCCCGCTATTTGGCTTCGCCGACGACATAGATATTATGGCACGTAACTTTGAGAAGATGGAAGAAGCCTACATCAGACTGAAGAGGGAAGCCAAGCGGAAAGACATTCTAAATACTCACGCTCCTCTAATGTGGACGTGTACTATACACATGTGGAAGTATTGGCTTGAGAAATGGAATGCGAGTGATTTGACTATGCGTCCAATTTGGGAATCTCGAGCTCGTTCAGTAGCCGCTAGGTTGCGAAGGCCGACGGAGGTCCTTCGTAGCTTAGTTGATTAAAGCACCAGTCTAGCGTACTGTATGGTCATGGGTTCGAGTCCCATCGAAAGGAAAGTGGTTATCTCCAATACATTTTCCAAATCAATATCTTCCACATAACGTACATATTCACATATGAGTTTTCATAACATTGTAACTTGAGATCTGGTAGATTCGTCTTGCTGTGGGGGTTGAACAACGGCTAGCTGGGCAACTCGATCCGCAATTCCTTGCAGACGGTGAGAACCGTCTGGCGCTTAAGCTTGGAATTTTGGAGATCCCTAACAAGACCCTTCTTACAGTTGTTCCAATTCTGAAGCCGGACAAAAATCCAGCTGAGCAGGGAATCAATTTTTCTGAAATGCGCTTGCGAAACAAGCGACAAAAGAGAACCAACGACAAAGCTTTGTTTTTGTCGGAGATAATAATGACAAAGATCCGAAAAATTTTGTCAGCAACAAAAAAGAAGACAATCTTGTTGCTAACTTTTCATCCCGTTATTTTGCATTATTTCTAGAGCAAATTTCGGTTTTATGCTATCATAGTTTCTGCTTTTATAGAAATATTCGAGAATCGAACAATGATTACAAAATTAGCATCGTATTTTCGGAAATATCAGAGCATGCAAGGCAAATGATTCTTGTCATATTGTGTTCGGTTTCTGATAAAGGTTTGTCGCTAGGTGCGTTTGTCAGTAACAAACTCTGTTGATGACAAAGGGTAATATTGTTATGCGTTGCTCGTATATTGATTCCCTGCAGCTGAGGCTTCTAGTTATCGCCCAATCAGTTTACTTTCTTCAATAAGCAAACTGTTTGAAAAGATTATTTTAAATAGAATGATGGTTCATATTAATGACAATTCTATTTTTGCTGATGAGCAATTTGGTTTTCGCTATAGGCATTCAACCACCCATCAGGATGTTCGACTGGAGTTGCTCTTCTTGATAAAGAGAAAGCATTTGACAGTGTTTGGCATGAAGGTTTGATTATAAAATTGATGAATATTAATTTTCCTGTGTACATTATTAAACAGATCCTAAATTATTTATCAAATCGCTCACTGCAGGTAAATCTGATAGATTACCTGTAACAGCTGGTGTTTCTCAATGCAGCATACTGGGGCCCATACCTGATTTACCACCAGGGTGTCAAAAATCTTTGTTTGCAGATGACACGGGCCTTTCAGCCAAAGGGCGAAGCCTTCGTGTCATTTGTAGTAGATTGCAAAAAAGTTTTGATATTTTCTCCACTTACTTGCAAAAATGGAAAATTTCCCCGAATGCTTCCAAAACTCAGCTTATAATTTTCCCACATAAGCCGAGAGCTTCTTATTTGAAGCCTTCTAGCAGACATATTGTCACTATGAATGGGGTTCCAATTAATTGGTCTAGCGAAGCCATATATTTATGACTTCTGCTGGACCAAAATTTAACTTTTAAAAATTACATTGAAGGCCTTCAAGCCAAATGTAACAAATATATTAAGTGTCTATATCCACTTATAAACAGAAAATCAAAACTTTGTCTTAAGAACAAACTTTTGATTTACCAACAAATTTTCAGACCAGCCATGTTGTATGCTGTGCCAATATGGACTAGTTGCTGCAATACCAGAAAGAAGGCACTTCAGAGGATTCAAAATTAAATTTTGAAAATGATTCTGAAGTTGCCTCCGTGGTATAGTACCAATGAACTTCATAGAATTTCTAATATTGAGACATTGCAAAAAATGTCCAACAAAATAATTTCCAATTTTAGACAAAAATCGTTGCAATCTTCTAGAGGCATTCCACGGGGGCATGTCAGTCGATCCTGAGCGACCATTTCGAAAATATTTGAAACTCTGCACAGTTTTTCAATTTCATCTAAATCGTCATTTTTCGATATCAAATCTTCATATTGAGTCACGGCTAACTTTTCAAAAGGGTGTATGTGAAAATGGTTCAAAAATATTTAAATAGCTGCACAGCAAAAACGGAATGTTCGATTGTTATGATTTTTTCAGCAAAGTTAGACAACTAAATGGTGATTCTTAAGAAAATGTGCACAGTAAAAAAAAAATTTTTTGCCTTTAAAAATATCATTTTGTCACAAAAACTCAAATATCTCAAAACCCTATCTTTTTTCGAACGTAATTTTTTAGGAAAACGGTCCATTATATTAGCTATCTACCATAAAAATTTGGTGATGGTAAACTAATAAACAAAAAAGTTATGACATTTCAAACATTTCACAATTTTCACATTTAGTAAAAAATTTTTTCTGTGTAAGTTATTTCGAGAATTGAAGTTTGATGCAGATTTTATTGTTAAGGGACGTTTTAAATCAAGTTGTTTTCATGATATTTTGATTTAATTATTCATAGCATCTATAAGAAACTTAGACACGATCCAGTGTTGTGATCAAAAGTATTGATAGTGTCATAATTTTCATTGCACGTGACTGGCGAAAAATTCTTTTAATAGTGTTGAAACCTGTTGATAATAACGTTGATAGAAACATATCAGAAATGTTATTTTTAAGACAAAAGCTGCAAAATCAAAGATTTATATACACGTGTACGTCTATAGTTTACCTGCAAAAAATATACCTCTTAGAGAATAGACTTTATGATCGGGAGGAAACGGGTATCTTCAACAACAACAAATGCATGATAGGTACATACCATGACAATGCTCACGAAAAAGCAAAAAAATTACTACTGCTAAGGTTGTTAAAGATCTTATAGTAATTTTTTTCTTCAGTCAAGCAAATGACACCAAACTAGTCAGTAAAAACTTAAAAGTGATTTTGTTTATTGAAATATTACGAACAACATGAGTAGCCGCTTTCTCAACTGTTGTAGGCCGTTTGATGGAAAAAAAGTGTTCAAAAGAGTTACGAAACCTCACCGAAAGCACCATAGATAAACTGAAAGCGACTGGTTATGCTCCAATGTCCACATTGAATACAAATTTACGCATTTGCACGTCCTGCCGTCTAAACGTTGACAAAAGAGCAATCTGTATATCATCGATTGAGCAGAGCGCAGGAAGTTCGAAAACGACAGCAACTGAGGAATTGCCAGATGTATCGACAACAACTGAGGAATTACCAGAAGTATTAAGTGCTGAGAGCCTTGCCACCGTACCATCAGCGAAATCTGTTTCAACAAATCAATCGGAAGATGAGTGTATCCAAAAGGTCAACATCGAACGCTTTAACGAGGGCATAGCTGGGATAAAAGTGACTCTGATTAAATGGAGTAAGATGGACTACGTTTATTACCCGGAGAAAAATACCGTGAAATAAACGAAGCTGTACGAAGAAACCTCTTCAAATTAGGACCTGATGATGTGGAAAATACAGACTACGATGAGGTAATTATAAATATGAAGGAAAGGTTCTCGAATGCAGCCACGACAAGGAAAGAAAAATTATTGATTTTGTCGATGCTGCCAAGTTCGTGGTCTATTCAGGATGCCATTGATGAGTTCAAAACCAATAGAAATACAGTAAAAGAGGCAAAACAATTGAAGAATAACTGTCTTTCAACCAAAAATACTAGGTCTAGTACTGCATTAACAGATGAGACAAAAGAAATAGTAGTTCAATATTTTGAAGATGATGAAGTAAGTCGAGCTATGCCTGGTCAAATAGATTATGTATCAGTAAAAAAAAGATGGAAAGCGTCAAGCAATCCAAAAACGATTAATGATGACGACTTTGAAAGAAGCGTACACACTAGACTGGCCCAGGAAACAAAAAGTTGTCTAATTCCACGGGGCACCCCCCAGAAGTGTGTCTTTGGGTGAGAAAATCAATCTCTGAAAATTTCAGCTCAATCGCTTGTTGCATAAGCTGGCGCATTTGATTTGAAGTTTGTATGGGGATTTCAGCCAAAATGTATAGGAAAATACACCTCCGTCACTCATTCGATCTGGAAATTGGTTCTGATTGCTCGATTGACCTCAGAATTGCAAAAACGGCAGTTGGTATACTACAGAACAATTTCACAGAACATTGTATGATGATTAAATGAACTTTTGTATAGGTTTCGGCCGATGCGATTCGATCTAAAAACCCAAAAATACACAAATCAGCTCCTAATAAATCAGCCGAAAATTATATAAAAGTTAATTCAATCATCATGCAATGTTCTATGAAATTGTTCTGTAGCATACCAACTGCCGTTTTTGCAATTCTGAGGTCAATCGAGCAATTAGAACCAATTTCCAGATCGAATGAGTGACGGAGGTGTATTTTCCTATACATTTTGGCTGAAATCCCCATACAAACTTCAAATCAAATGCGCCAGCTTATGCAACAAGCGATTGAGCTGAAATTTTCAGAGATTGATTTTCTCACCCAAAGACACAATTCTGGGGGGTGCCCCGTGGAATTCGACAACATTTTTTTCTCCCCATAGTAATCTGGACCAGTCTAGTACACACGCTTCAAAGAAATTCACGATAATATTAAAATAGGTTTTTCCTCATTTGCAAGCCTTCGGCCAAGGCAATGTAAGCTTCTTTCCAATTCAGGAACACATAATGTGTGTGTGTGCACAACCCATGAGAATATTAATCTTATTTTACATAGTTTGAAAAGAATCAATTTAACAAAGGATATTAAAATGTTAACTGGTAGTCTTTTGTGTGAAAATACAACATCAAATTGCTATCTACGATCTTGTTCGGATTGTCCAGATTCTTCATCATTGGAAAATACTTTATTCGCTGAGTTTGAAGAAAAATATATTGATCAGTTATCATTTGAGCAATGGGTGACCACGGATAGGTGTGACATAGAAACTACTGTAAAACCTGTAGATGAGTTTGTGTCATATTTTTGCTTGAAATTAGAAAGTTTAATCCCTCACGATTTCATTAAAACAGAACAATCCAGCTTTTTAAAAAATACGAAAAATACATTACAAAATGGTGAATTTTTAGTCATTTGTGATTTTTCTGAAAATTACAGCTTTGTATTGCAAGATGAAGTGCAGTCCCATCACTGGAACGTACAACAAGCTACAATTCATCCATTCGTTATTTATTTTAATGGAAGTACGCAAATTGAACACTTAAGTTTTATTATAATTTCCGAAGATTTAAGACACGATTCAGTATCCGTAAACTTGTTCATTGAAAAAAATTTTTACGCGTTGATAAGCATAAAGAAGTCAAAAAGATATATTTCATGTCTGATGGAGCAGCGTCGCAGTACAAAAATCGTAAGAATTTTTCGAGCCTATGTCAATTTAAATCAATGTACGGAATTGATGCAGAATGGCATTTTTGCTACATCACATGGCAAAGGTCCTTGTGATGCTATTGAGGAACAATAAAGCGCATGGCCACAAGAGCAAGTTTAGCCAAAGAACGTGAGCATCCAATTAAAACTGCGAAAGAACTTTTGATTGGGCAAATCGTAGAAAAGAAAAAGATTTAACCAAATTATCATTTTGTTTTACTACTACTGAAGCGTACGAAATAAAGGCTTCAGAGCTCAGCGAGCAATTTAATAACGCGAAAACGATCCAAGGAACCAAAAATTTCACTGTTTCATTCCATTGTCGGAAAATAAAATTAAAGCAAAACTATACTCAAACTGTGCTGATAATAATTCAAAAGTGTTCGATATTTTAAAAAATTTGAATAAAAATAAATAAAAAATAAGTATTAATAAACTGTTTTCATGATATCATAACCCAGACCAAAATTCAAACCCAAAACTCTTAGAGTTTCTATAACAACATTGTGTAACTGCCACATTTAATTTAATACTTAGGATAATATTAATTCATTTTATTTATTTATACATATAATATTTATACATATAATATACATAATATCGATGATTACATAAATATGGAATATCATAAAATCAACTTGTTTAACTCACGCAAGGCCCTTAACAATAAAATCAGCATCAAACTGCGATTCTTGAAAAAAAATACACGGAAATTTTTTTTTGTTTACTATATGTGAAAATTGTGAAATGTTTGAAATGTCATAACTTTTTTGTTTATTAGTTTACCATCACCAAATTTTTATGGTAGATAGCTAATATAATGGACCGTTATTTATAATTACGTTCGAAAAAAGATAGGGTTTTGAGATATTTGAGTTTTTGTGACAAAAATGATATTTTTAAAGGCAAAAAATTTTTTTACTGTGCACATTTTCTTAAGAATCACCATTTAGTTGTCTAACTTTGCTGAAAAAATCATAACAATCGAACATTCCGTTTTTGCTGTGCAGCTTTTTAAATATTTTTGAATTATTTTCACATACACCCTTTTGAAAAGTTAGTCGTGACTCAATATGAAGATTTGATATCGAAAAATGACGATTTAGATGAAATTGAAAAACTGTGCAAAGTTTCAACTCAATAGAAAATCATGAATTAAAAATTTTCTTAAATTTTGATGCTGTTGTTTGGAATCACTCTGCAACGATTAGCTCCTTGTACCCTTAGTATAAATTAGGCTAGGTTTAGTTTAAGTTAAAAACATTGTAATTCCTACATGGTTCAATAAAACCAGAGGAAAAATCCTAAATGCCAGAGGCAATTGAAATGCATTAATAATAACTAAAAAGTAACATAGCAAATAAGGATGATAGTGTTAAGAAAACACGGAACACCTAGTCTAAGAGATGAATGTATGTATTAGATAATTAGCAAATAAAATTAAAAAAAAAAAGTTTAAATCGTTACCATTAAATCCTGACTTTTAATCGATTTTATTGATTTTCGCAAAAAAAAAATCTACCAGTAGCGGTATTTTACCGGTACTCCCGGTACTGAGGGGTTCAGTACCGTAGTACCGGGACTCGCCAAAAAGGGTCGAAACTAAAAACCCTAGTGAATAAACTTAGCGCTGATCATCATCTTCTAAATGACGAGATCCAATTACGCTGCTCGGATTCAGCGGCGGGAAGACAGACTCGAACGGCGAATCTAAGATCGTTCGTTAGAGAACTTCCGGAATGTGGCAGCGTAGAAGAGCAATGGACGGTCATCAAGTATGCCTTTATCGAAACAAGCGAGAGCAACCTATGTGAGCTGCACATTCAGCGAATAAAGTAGATTACAGATCCAACCTGGCAGAAGATTGAGGAGCGAAAAAAAGGCAGTGGAAAAGAAGCAGAGAAAGAAGTGATACGCTGCTGCTCCTCATCATAATTGACGAGATCATGGTGGAAGCGATTGACGCTCTGGTAGCTACTATTATGGAGCATCTAAACGACTTCGATTTAGCTGATGATATTGGCCTGGCTGTCAAACGGTCCTCACGGCGGGTCTCACCATCAACGTCAACAAGACCAAACCGTTGGATGTTAATACGAACAACCCCTCCGTTTAATGCTGAACTCTATCAACGAAGCCATCAAAAATTGATATCAACAGAACTTTGCGATTGTAAATGGAGGTGGGTCGTCCACACATTACGAAAGAGCGGACACGAAATCTTCAAGCAACCGCTGGAGTGGAATCCGGCGGGAAGTCGCAGCAGTGGACTCATGGCGACGAAGCCTCAACAAAAGAATAAAAGAAGTCGAAAGGAATGACATGGGCACAGGTCAAAGCGAAAGTGAGCATCTTCTATGTTGGCCCCATATACCCCTAAAGGTGCTCAGAGGCCATGCGTGGATGAGTGAAATCCTCATAGTGCGTTGGGATATGTTCAAAATAATCAAAACCCTGATGCGTTTTGCATTTTCGAGTAATATTTATCAGCTTTCATTCAATAATAATATTTCAACTATATTATATATTCCTTCATTCATAAATAGTATGTGTCTGTTGTATCTATTGAATAACCTATTCGCGTTCTAATTTAAACTCATTGCAATAAAGGAGTTCATAATTATTACCTTGTCTCTTTTAATATAACTTGACCTCGGGTTTTTACTGTACAAATCACTTCTTTTCGCTTCCGACGTCAGCTCAACTCACACAATCTCAAACATTTTATTCTTCCGTAACCGTCGTACCAAACGCAAGATTGTAAGCATCTATAATCGTATATTAAGTTTACAGCAGTCGGTCTTGTATTTACTTGTATAAAAAAAACACAATAGGATACACTGGAGCTTTTCAAACTCGATTGCAACGTCGTGGATGTGAATTTTTCCACGCTATTTTTTAATTTTATTTCTTGATTTGGGAATGCACTGCAAACATCACGTTTATTAAACTGAATAATACAAACCATTCAATTGATTGCATTGAGACGAAAAGCATTTAAAGATCAATTGGATTGAAGTAAATCTAAATGGAAGGAAACTGAAAATTTTGAATACCGTACAAATTAAGATTATAAAGTAATAGGTTCGAAAATATTTACAATAAAATAATCGCCTCTTGTAAGACACGTTTTATTACTTTAAACTGAGCAAATGAAATCAACTCTCTCACTGTATTAATCTGCCGTTCGCTGTGTTTGTTTCCGATATTTCACGCCTATTCAACAACAATCTCGCTTGCTTAAAATCAATCACAGATTTATTTCCGCTATTAACTTTTCTTACCACGATCATCCGATTAGGGTCACCGATGACGACGACTCACATGAACGCAATTCAACTTTTATGCATCTTTGATTCAGCTATTACTATATGTGGTGTATTTTAAAGAGTTCTTTTTGTTATTACATTTATATTCAACAACAGGCTTTTTATTGAATTGATATTTGTTTAGTTTATTATACATTGCTACTTGTAATTGGTTGGTTTGTTATTCATGTAGTAATAATATAATTATAATAACACCGAGAATGCGTAAGTATATTTCTGTTGATTTAAATTTTACCGTTATTTTTATTTTGATTTAGCATAATCTCAACGTTTTTCGGCCTCAATTAAATTACTGCTAACAGAATTTGAACGAAGCAATAACAAGAGTTTAAAGTTCCTTGGTCAAGTCTCAAGCTGAGTCTAGAAGGCAATTCAATATCTTTCCTAGGAAGCCAGCGTCAAACATAGACTTTGAATGGCTTGTGCCAAACACAATTGGATCTCTTATTGGTAAACCAATACTAAACATCAGAATCGAAAATCACCTTGATTATTTTTCAATGATGATGGTAAAGCCAGAAGAAATTTCATGCAGATCGGGTTGATTATATCTTTGTAGGATAGAGTTTTATTAACCATTAGGAATATTTTAATTAATTATTCTGGCATTCCTTCAGTTGGTAGACTCCTCCTACCTAATAGATTTTAAAAACCCTTTGGCATTATATCTTGATTTCAAGATATGGAAAAATAAGCTCAGCATGTCCACTTGCCTTCTGTCTTAACCAATAAAATTTAAAAGTGGGTCGCAGTAGCTAATGGAAATTAGTTAAACATCTTATATATTGTCAACAATCACCACGTTTTTCAGGAAAATTAAATTTGAATACACAATATCTAGCAGCATTCTATTCTATTATTCGAGGGCTTTGCAACCAGCAGCAACAACCCTCAATTGAAAGTCTATCAGAAGTTCTAGTTTCGAACTGACCAAAAATGCAAGTCATAAATTCGTAAAACGTTATCTTCATCTAATGGGATAACAAAGTCGCTTCTTGCTATGCAGTAGAAGTAAATCATACAAAACTTACCGCAAACAAACTGGAACCGGAACTCAACGGAACGGTTTACCATTGAACGTTGTCTTAACTTACGTCTAAGGGAAAGGGTTGGTTAGTAGCGTACGTGGAACAAGTTAGTTTGCAAACAGATTTTGTTGCGTAGCGTCATTCTCAAACTCGCTCCATGCGTTGTTCAGTTCCATGAAAATCAGCTTCGCCATGCTTTCGTTCTCGGTACCAGTGTGCTGAAAAACAAAAAAACAATAAAATAAAGAAGATCATAAACGTTGAAGGATCAGCGTAACATAATAATATAAATATTATTATCATACAAAATGATCATGTTTGGAAACCTGAACTCGATTTATAGCTATTCGTCCTTCAGTAATTTATATGATTGGTTGCTCACGAGCACAATCATATGGCCGAGGTTCTGCCAAATCACACTAAGCACCAACAAAAAATTACCTATTTTTCTCACAAGCTTTCGTTTAGCAGATTTCATTGATGAAACATCTAATTGGAAAACTCTCAACCACATAACTGAGCAATAAATTTGGGTATGAATTGATATGAAATGATTTCCGTTTTCCGAACAAAATATCAAAACCCATGCAAAAAGCCTCTTGGTGCGTTTTGGCAGAACCCCACCATATATACTGCCGTTCTACGCATAATTGTCCCATGTACATAGGAAATCTCAGCAAACATGGGACAAATATGCGTATGACGGCAGTATAAACGTACAATCAATCCAGCATTCTGCTCCTTGCGCTTATCTTAGTCGTCCTGGTTCTGAAGCTAGCTGCAGATCGGGGGTCTTCCAGCCTGCGACGACAGGCAAGTACAATCAAGTTTCGGTTTCTCCGACGTCTGATGTCGATCCACTTTCTGCACTCAACAATTCAGCTATGTGGCCTACCTCTAGGAACTCAGAACGCGCTGGACGCTTTCAACTCGTCCGATTTAGTCCAGCCTCTTGCCGTCTCCGCTCATCACCGTCGTTTCGGCCTATCGAAAGCGGAGAGAGGGTCTTTCAACAACTTACGGTAAGTATCCAGCTTCTTCTTCTTCTTCTTCTTATTGGCATTACATCCCCACACTGGGACAGAGCCGCCTCGCAGCTTAGTGTTCATTAAGCACTTCCACAGTTATTAACTGCGAGGTTTCTAAGCCAGGTTACCATTTTTGCATTCGTATATCATGAGGCTAGTGTCTACAGCTAGCACGATGATACTTTTATGCCCAGGGAAGTCGAGACAATTTCCAATCCGAAAATTGCCTAGACCGGCACCGGGAATCGAACCCAGCCACCCTCAGCATGGTCTTGCTTTGTAGACGCGCGTCTTACCGCACGGCTAGGGAGGGCCCCTCAGCTACTCTAAATATTAATGCAGCACTCCACATGCAGCTCGACAATGGTTGAGGACGAATCTTGGAATACTTGAGTAAGTATGGGTTGCTATTCACCTTGGTGACTGACATGCAACTATTCCTCTGTGCTGCCTCTACTGCCTCTACTGCAGCTTCGTTGCTTCGTCGGTAGTCGGACTGAGATTGATGCATAAAGGCTCCCCCAGACCTAAGCAATTTCATCGCCGCGACAGCGACAACTAGTCGCCGCGATTCTATCGTTGGGTCACTGCAGGCAATGTTCTATTTACGCTTCCATACCAACGGCGACAGAATCGCTGTCGCCAAGCGATAGAATCGCGTCGCGACTGTCGCGTCGCGACTGTCGCGTCGCGTGTGTTTGGGGGAACCTTAAAATGGAGGCAAAAACGATTCAAATTTTTCTTCTCCTTCCGTTGCGGCGCCGTTTCTAAATTTCCTCTTTCGTCCTTCTCGCTTCCTGTTGAAACGCATATATACATAAGGGTTGATGACGTTTAGTCATCTTTCTCTTTCAAGCGCATAGGAAAGATAGGATTTGATTAAACGTTGATAGAAAGATGATTAAACGTCAGCAAGCTCTATAGCGTTTGCGTTGGCTGACTCAACTGTGGAGTACACGGTAAAGTAATTCCGTACGGAACATCTTGCCCCCGGTTGAAGCGTCGCGGTTCAAAAAAATATTGATGATCAGGTTGGCTTTGGTTTTCTTCAAGGACAAAACAAATAACTTCGCAATGGATCGGGAGAAAGTTTTGCCTTCGCTGAAAACGTCTACAACACGGACCAAACTGTCGGGACCAGGATAGACTTTGGTGATACGACCAGTGCAGTGGAGGTCGGTTTTTGTCCTGCAGAAGCACGATCATCCCAGGTCGAACGTTCGATGCGGTGTTCCAGTTTTTCTTTCTCGGTTAAAGGCTGCACAAGTAATCGCGAGACCAAGCCCTCCAGAATTGTTCTCGAAGTAGCTGCAGATGTTGCCAGCGGCTGAGCCGGCTGATCTTGATGTCCTCATAGATTGGTTCGGGTAAGGCAGTTATTGAGCGACCAATCAAAAAGTGTGCTGGAGAAATCGCTTCTGGATCAGCTGGCTCTCCAGATATAGCGAAAAGTGGTCTCGAGTTGAGAACCGCCTCAATTTCGCACAATATTGTTACCATTTCTTCAAAATTTAACGTTTTATTTTCTATTACTCGTTTCAAGTGTGCCTTAGTACTCTTTACGGCAGCCTCCCACAAGCCACCGAACTCGGGTGAGTCTGGTGGAATGAAGTGCCACTCAATTTCTTTCAAGTGGCAAAACTTTACGATCTTGTCTACGTCAGGCTGGTTCCGGAACATCTCGAATACATGGTGAAGCTCGTTTTTAGCACTATGAAAATTAGTCGCATTATCAGAATGAATTTGCGAAACAATTCCCCTACGGCTCACGAAGCGTTGCAAGGCGGCGAGAAATGCGTCGGTTGTCAGATCGGACACCAACTCCAAGTGTACGGCCTTCGTTGCCATACAAACGAAAACCGCGATGTAAGCTTTGACCACCTTTGGACGATGTGTTCCTTGCTTCACAAGCATCGGTCCGGCATAGTCCATACCAGTAATACTGAAGACGGGGTATGGTGTCACTCGTTGTTTTGGAAGATCGCCCATGCGCTGAGAAACGCCTGTTGGATTCGATCGAAAACATTTCACGCATGACCTAGTCACCTGTCGAATGGTTGATCGAGAGCGTAGCAACCAAAACTGCTGTCTGATTGCAGACAGAAGCCCAGCCGGTCCAACATACAAAAGTTCGTGATGCATTTCTCGGATCAGGCGATGTGTGACTGGACTTGCGTTCGGAAGAATCAGCTGGTGCTTTGATTCGTCGGATAAGTTGGAATGCTTGATTCGTCCACCGACCCTTAGCACACCATCATCGGTGTAGATCGGATTGAAATTTCCGATGCGTTTGCAAAGCGTTTTGGTTTTCACTCGCTGGATTTCATCGCGTAGTTCGATGTGCTGAACCACGCGTACGATGGCCATCGTCGACCGTCGAAGTTCTTGCACGATTAGATGTCTTCTGGTGATGCGCTCCTTTTTAGGCTTGCGTGCGTTGTCCGAGAATCGCATTACCCATGCGATTATTCGTTGAAGCCGTCGGAAAGAACTGCAGGTTTCAAATATTTCCAGCTGCTCTTCGATGAGCGCCGGCATTGCTGCTACATTGGCCTTCAGTTCCGGTAGATCCTCGTAGAGCACATCATTCGCCACCTCAAGACTAGTAACCGGTGAGTTGATATACTTGCCACCAGTACAGAACAGTTCGCTAACCATAAGCTCGCATGGAAGCATCCCATGAGATGCAATGTCCGCTGGGTTGTGTTGGGAACGAACATAATTCCAAAGAAGTCCATCGGAGTTGGCTTGAATCCTGCTTACACGATTATATACGAATGTTTGTAGCTGATAAGGATGCTTTTTTAGCCACGCCAAAACTATTTCGCTGTCCGAATATAACACTACCTTTCGTTTGTTGATGCTGAGGGCTGGCAGCATCCTGCAGACCAGACGAACGAGTAATAATGATGCGCACAATTCCTTGCGTGGAATCGTAAGTGCTCGGAGTGGTGCCACCTTCGATTTGCTGATTAGCAGTCTGGATTCCAATATGCTTTGGATGTAAACGCAAGCTCCGTATGCCGCATTAGACGCATCAGCAAATCCGTGCAGCTCGTAACAAACAGCACCACGAAAGGTTACTTGGCGAGGGATATTTACCTTCATCAGTTGAGGGAGCTCGGTCTTGAGGTTGTTCCATTCCATTTGTGTTTTATCGTCAACGGGTTCATTCCAATCCAGTTTACATTGCCATAAGCGTTGTACCAGTAGCTTTGCTAAAAGGATGGAAGGTGCGAATCATCCTAGCGGATGGTAGTGTTTCGCTACCTCCGAGTAGAAAATACGCCTCGTAGCTCCCGATTAACTCCCACAGTAGACCGAGAACCTTGATGACATTGTTGACATGGCGATCTGCAAGCGGTTTCAGCGTTTAGGGTCAAACACAATGAATACGTTTGCGTGCGTTTTGACAGTTTTCTCTTTCGTCTTCCGGAATACGTGCAAGTAGCTCGGGTGAATTGGAGCACCACTTGTGAATTGGGAATCCACCACGAGTTAACATCAATTGTAGCTGGAGTTGTGTTTCGATAGCATCGTCGATCGTAGCAGTCCCTGATAAGACGTCGTCAAAATAACAGTCAGACTTGATGATATTTGCTGCTACCGGGAATGTCGCTTCTTCTTCGTTGGCCAGCTGCACCAGGCATCGAGTGGCTTGGAAAGGCGATGAAGCAGTATTGTCGGCGTAGCACCAAGTTAGAATTCGGAAGTCGGGGCTTCCGAACCGAACTTTTATTTGTCAAACTAGTCGATGCGTTGTTTAGCGCATCTTTAGGCGAATCCAGCGCACTACTTCCGAAGTTGGTAAAGTTGCCTGTATCTGGAGAAAATTCCAACTTCGGTATAAAAAGCGATTTAAATTTGTTCCGGATAGACAATACCGTAAGTGACGGACAGTAGCTCCAGAATTTTCAGCGGATCGTTCGGATTTTCCCCCCAATATATACGCTGCTTGTGTGTGTCGTCGGGGTGAACATTAATCTGACGGTACATCTTGGTCCGCCGAGAAAACAATCTGGTGTAGTCGAAAGCGAAGCATGATGGAGACGATGTCGCTTTGAACTACTGGACCTATCAGCAGCACATCGTTGAGCGACAGATTCGTTGGAGCAGATTTAGCGCTTGCGTCGAAAACAACCCGACATTTTGTCGACAAGCTTCCAGGACGAAGTACCGCATGATGTGGCAAATAATACGGCTTGATATTCGTATCGTCGTCGACCACATTTACCTCTCGACAATGACCGAGTTGTAGATACTCTCGGATGAAGTCCACATATTGCGCTTTCAGTCCGGGGTTACGCTGTAGCCGATTTTCTAACATGAAAAAGCGTCGCACTGCTTGATTTCGGGAGCTGTCCATCTGATTGGCGTTCTCTTTGAGCGGTAATCGAACCACAAATCGTCCACTGTTGTCCGGAAGTGTGTTGATGTAAAATGGTCTTCACATCGTTGTTATTCGTTCGAAGTAGTGGCAGCATTCGGAACTTCTTCAATTTCCTAGAATTGGCGAATCATTTGTTCGACAGAATCGAGAGATGCAACAAGGGAATACTGGATCGCTGCTTCTTTTCGTGTTGGCCGGTAAGCACCAGTTACTAGCCATCCTAGGTGCGAGTTTCGTAGCTCGGGAAGATCGTCATCGAGTGTGATGTGTCCTGGTTTCATCAGTGCAAAGAACAACTCTGCACCAATCAGCATATCAACTTTGTTGGATTTGAAGAACGACGGATCGGCTAGTTGAATACCATCTGAGATTACCCAATCAGTGACATCGATGTTTGTTGTCGGGATTATTCCAGTGACCTTTGGGGTCACCAGGCATTCAACTGCCGCACGAAAATCACTGCCTCGGGATTGAAAATGAATTTCCACCTTGTCTCGTGCCAAACTTCTGACATTGTTGATGCCAGATATGGGGACATTAGCACGCTGCTTTTCCAGTCCAAGAGTGTTGGCCATGCTTTCGGTAATGAAGTTCGCTTGGGATCCACTGTCCAGAAGGGCTCTGCACTGATGGATTCGGTTGTCTCGGTCGGTCGCTAGAAGTACTGCAGTTAGCAGTAGCACTGTTTTCGGAGCGTGGTCGTTGCTCAGGTAGCATGTTGTCGTTACATTCTCTGACGAATCTTGTTCCTGTGGAATACACAATGAGGACGTCGATATCGTTCCGAGAGCCGCAGTTCTCGACTCAGTCGTTGCGTTTTTTTAAACACCTTAATGAAGAATTAAAAAAAAAAACTTAGTCAGTCGATAATGGTTTTAGACTCCAGCTGGTTCGTAGTGTCGTCATGCAGTTGCGTGTAGTGTCGTTTTTGACATTTCTGGCACGTCTTTAATGAAAAGCAGGCATTAGAGTGATGTCCCTTTCGGAGGCAGTTAAAGCATATACCTGCCGCGCGTACTTTCTCGAACTTTTCAGCACTCGACATAATTGAAATCACATTCCTCGTTGAAATTTTCGGCATTCGTTGTCGCTGTGTGTGATCGCTGGTTAACAACCTTAGCCCTTGGAATCTGAATCTGCTGTTTCGGTGCTGGCCTCGTTGATGACGACAAGCAAGCAGCTTCGCACCTCTCCAGCACTTGACACTGCGACTTTAGAAAGGCGATCGTGGGGCGATATTCTGGCAACTTCCCTGGTTTCAGAGATTGTTCCCATTGCTTACGTGTCGACTTGTCTAGAGCTGCAGTCAACAGATAGACAATCATCAACTCTGATACACCCTTCAACTCCTGGTTCAAGTACTCCAGACTCTCGACGTGGTTGATACATTTGTCAGGCAGGGATCGCAGTTCTCGGTGGGATTCGGATGTCATTCTCCTTAGGGATAGGAGACCTCGGATGTGTGTCTCCACAATTACACGTTGATTCTCGTAACGTTCTGTTAGGATTGCCCATGCCTGCGCGTAGTTGCCTTCGTGTATCGTCTTTGCATCGAATACACCTGCTGCCGCTCCGACCAGTGCCTTGTCCAGGTGGTAGAGCTTGATGGCATCCGAATCGCGGGATTGTGCCATCACATCCTGAAACATGGCTTTGAATTTTGGCCACTTTGTGTACTCACCATCGAAAGTCGGGATCGGTGCTTTCAGTGGCTGCTGGTGTATGACAACTTGTGCTGGGGGGGCAACCTGAATAATCGGCTGTCGCATGATTCTTGCTTCCACTGCGGCGGATGTGTGGTCGAAATAGTTTTCGAAGCGATTGTATTCAATTTCTTGCTAGCTAGCGAGATAAAATAATCGAGTGAGCGTGTCTCAATGTACGTCCCATGAGACTCATCTCATGCGCTAGCTTTTCAAATTATCGCAAAATTAAGCAAGGAAATACACAATTCTGTTTTTTAAAGTAATTCAAATTAAATCGATGTTTTTAGCTTGGAGATCTTAGCAATAAAGTAAGTAAAGCAGTATATTACCTCATCATAGTTATTGGTATTGCTTTTCTAACAATCCACAAAATTAATTTGAACACAGATTTAACCCAAATATTTGTTGCTGATCAAAATTTTTATTTTATTTTCCTTTCAGAAACAACCGTAGAACGGCAGTGTGTAAGGTGGAAGTTGATCTGACCATGCTTTCTATTGACACAACACGATACATTCGGAATTAGCCTTTGAGCCCAATGACCTTTGGCTGCGGTGATACTGGATTGGCTCTAGCTCCTTTCTGATATGCTAGCAAACCCGACCTTATTGTGCTTACGAGTTGTACCAATGACGGCCCTGCGTCTTTGGAGTTCTACAGTCTGTTTTTCCTCAGTAAGGAGCCGAATTTCCAATTTTCCTCCTTCCTAGCCTCCGTAAGGTCTGTATCAACAATAATCCGGACACCTCAAAACATACATAAAACGTAAATTTCGCATAACATTTCAGTTGTACTTGTTTATATCAGATTCGTAGGATATGATTTAGCAATTCACGAAGCCATAATATAACTATATTCGGTATTTTTAAAAAAAATCGAACTTTGCGCTTAACTCCATCCATAAGAGTTTGCACAAATTCTTCAGATATCGTGGCGGCCGTCTTTGTCCGAATTTGATGGAAGTGTTTGATATCTTTGACTCCTTGTTTCTTTCCAGAAAGCATCCGCTTCATCAGAGCCCAACATTTCTCGATAGGACGTAATTCTGGACAATTTGGCGGATTTGCGGTTTTTAGCAGTGGCGTCTTGTCGGCCTGTTCAACCTGTTCATTGCACAGGTAAGCAAACTAATGAAGATTATATTTTGATCTTTTGTTCAAAAACATAGTTGCACTTGTTGGCAGAAAACAGAGCTGTTGCAACAGGTACGTTCAATTTTGTTTCTGAACCAGTCCACAAATTTGAAACATAGGCAAATAAGTAGCTTTCCTTTTTGTATTCAGGCGTTTGGTTGTTTGTATCATTCCAATGCACAAAAAGACAATCCTGCATCAAAACACGTGTTTTTTTTTGTCTCTGTCTGCCTACATGTAGAACACGAAGCGATGCAACAAACTTGCAACAAAACGGCGTCGCAGTTCGTTCAAGTTTACGACGTGAATGAAAAAGAAATATGAGAGAGAATTTTGAGGAAAATTTTCTCCATGCTCGTCTGTTTGGGAACGAAGCGCTGCAACACACTGCGAGCATAATATCGACGCCTTCTCACATTTCGTTGCAACTCGTTCAAATTCAAATTTGAACGAGCAAAAGACATATTTTTCTGTCGCTTCAACTATGCGCGGAATTCAAAACTACACATGATACGGATGGTTGCATGATGCTTTTCCCTTGCTAACGGCCAACAACGAAAAGTGAGCTTTATAAAGATATTTTTCCGATGGTCACTGGTGAAGCCAGTAATATGTTATTAGGTAGGGCACCACTTGGTGCAAGAACGTTGCCTTTGGAAACAAAGCGTGCTCGCGACGAGTGGCGCCCCACCTCTCAAACCACTAGTGTACAACACTAACGAAAAAACCTCATACGAGCGAGCCTGCACGGGCGTTTCAGGACCGCGCACGTGCTTAATGCTACGTTTAGACAAGGCAAGTGAATTGAGCAAGTCGCTTGAATCGAACGCGAACTGAACGTGTAAACACCTTAATTCAATTCACTTGAACGAAAAGAAAGTTGAACATGTTCAACTTTTGGCAAGTCAATTGAATTCAACTGAGTTGTTCAATTCACTTGCCATGTCAAAACGTAGCATAAGGGTTAATAAGAATGTTATTTGATTATTGAACATTTTTGAACAGGTTCCCAATTATTCCACGCGACGCCCCTGGTTTTTAGTACAATGTTCACGTGAGTTGACTCGTACCAATCCGTCACAGTTTTGGCATAATGATACTTGATACTTGATGGGCTACAGCTCTTGGATGAACCTACGCCGAATGGAGTATCCTTCTCCACTGGACTCGATCGTGGGCCAATCGCTTCCAGTCGCCCTAAACATTGAGCGCCCTCAGGTCCTCTTCTACTGCAAAAAGCATAATGACATGATGCCAAATCGGGCAAAAACAAAGGGTTGTCTTTGTGGCTTTTTATGAAGGATAGCAATCGCTTCTGCAGGAACTTTTGTTGATAAATCTCCTTGTTGATTATACCTACTGTGACGAAAGATTTTTTTTTTTACCACACGTGCAAATTGCTTGCAACACAAGGTATTTTTTGGGAGTTTTTATTGCTTCTCGGTTCTCTCAACTGTCAAACGTTCTGAAAATGATTTGAGCACATCGTGAACAGTGGATTTAGCCAAATTCAATTTATTTGCAAGTATTGACAAATCAGGATTTACCTTACGTTCGTACTCATTCGTCGCCATCTTGAACACTAAATATGGAATGTTAACACCAATATTTTTTTTTCATCATAGGCTCCCAGCTATACCTCAGTGAAATTTTTCACTCCTACGTGCAATATTTCAAAAGTTACAGTTATTTAAAGGTGTCCGGATTTATGCAACTACAGACCTTAGTCTGGCTCACTGCCAACTCCTTATCTTCAGTAAGTAGGCGGATCTTTCGTTCCTGGCCTCTAGCAGGGACCTCCATACCGATGTTGCATAAGGTCATCCCAGACGTTTTACACGCTTATTTTTTTTCTGCTGAGATCTCAGCATTTTTTCTTAATTTTCCCAAGGTGGCCACCGCTTTCAGTAAACATGATTTTTACCGAGATCTCAGTAAAAGTGACGTTTTGAGGTTGCTGAGATACAGCAAGGACGGCACGGATTAAGACAGCAAGGGCGGCCTTTGCTAATTTAAAAAATATCTGGAAAACAGGCAGATAAGTGAACGCACCAAAATACGAATTTTCAACTCTAACGTGAAATCTGTGCTGTTATACGCTAGCGAAACATGGTGTGTATCAGTGGAGAACACTCAACGGCTGCAGGTGTTCATTAACAGATGCCTGTGGTATATAATTCGGGCTTGGTTGCCTCACAACTGGATCTCAAACAACGAGCTCCATCGTCTTTGTCACTAGAGGCCGATAGCAACAGAAATTCGGGATCGGAAGTGGGGCTGGGTCGGCCACACTCTACGTAGGGGTGGAAACGAAATATGTAAACAAGCATTAGACTGGGACCCAGCGGGACATCGCAGCAGAAGCAGACCCAGAGGCTCATGGCGACGAAGCCTCAATAGAGTAATAAAAGTCAACCGAAATCTAACCTAGCAACAGTTTGAAGCGATAGCTGGACAACGCTCATGATGGAGATCTTTCATGTCGGCCCTTTGCACCGGAGGTGTACAGGATCCATAAGTAAAAGTAAGTTCCTCTACCTTACCAAGCTCTTCTATGACCCCTACCCTGTTGGCCTATGGTCACTAAGGCCTGGCAAAAGGATTAACCTTGTTGTCGGACGCTTCACTTGATTTTTGTAGTAACTTAATAGGGTCCTAATTGCTGCTATCGTCGAATCCCACTGAAGTAATCGCCTTTGTGATCCCATGGTTATCTATGCCTGCCGAGGTAGTAGGAAGGCCATGCGAGGGTTGACACTTGCCTGTTCAGATCATGATCAGGGCTAGTCAGGAATTATCATCTGAGCCTACTTCCACCCAGTTGGCCAAACTGGGTGGCATGATCGGACGGCGTGCTACAAGGCCCACCACGGGACGGTAGACAGCCTAGCCATTAGCCCACTCGCCGTTTCAGGTCGGTGTCTCCCGGCCTTACTTAGAGAGTAGAATGTCTAGATTGCCAGCCCTCACATCCAAAATATATAGCAATAACCAAAGCAAAGTCCATAAATGCGCGCTGCCAGAACCATAATTGAGTCAGCTTCAGCATTAAACCGAACCTGACGACAGGACCAGATTTGCACACTACTACAGAGTATCCTAACGCGGTACCTAAAGGCTCGTATCCCTACCTCCCCGTGGTGCTGACTGGAGTACGAGCTACCTTAAGAAAGGTCCCCGGTGGGAACTTCGGTCGTACGCTGACAGGGAAGGGGGGTTTGCTCCTCTCCGAGGGTGCAAATCTAATCGAGCATCTATTCTCCATGTCAAGGGCGGCTGATTATCAGGGATTCTAAGCAAAACTGTGCACCATGGTCCACCAGAAATCAAGGGAGAATAGTCGACCGGAAATTTTGGAGGTTTGGCGTGAGGCCCTACAAGCCAGCTTGAAAAAAAACTCACCCAACGAATAATCAACAAGAGATTATGGACCGGAACGATCGGCGGAGACCCGCCTTTTTTTCAGGGAAAAAACCATCCTCTGTAAGAAGCGGAGTGCAAGAAGATGGAATTCAAGTCGTTCGACTTACAGAAAACTAAATTCACAACAAGTTCGATTTGTTTTTCTGCATTTTTTGCCAACTCACCTTATCCGGATGCACGGCAAGACACGCTTTTCTGTAAGTCTTCTTAACATCCGTAGCACTGACCAGTTGATGCATTTCACACTTTGTCCACTTTGCGCCTGGCCACAGTATCGTATGAACCGTACAGAGTAACGCTCGAATGTTATTCTTTTTACCCTCCGTCTGGAAATAAAATAATTTTTATCAACACATTTCCCATAATAATCATTATTTGAATCCATTTTACCCATTCCATTAGCTTCAACCTCTCGGGATCCATCTCCTTGATCTGCTCCTCTTTGCGCATATCGTTAATCGTCTTCGGTCCCTGATTCTTCAAACTTCCAAACGAGTAGCCCTGCGAACCCAGAATATCGCCAAAGATATCACCGGATTTCTCCTTCGGGCCGCCATTGCCCCCATTGCTCGCTGCCGCTGGTTTCGGCTGGTCAAAGTGCGACCGACTGTAGTCGGGGCGCTGCGGGTCAGCATTGGGACTCCTCATCTGCTGCTGCTGCTGTTGTTGATGGATCGGGGTCGATGGTGCCCTCGGCGAAGGATTCGCCGTACTGGCACCGCTCAAGTGATGTGTCGGACTAGAGAACTGAGTCGATCGAGGACTGGGTGTCGTGTTGGTACCCGATTTACCACCCCAGCCGCCGGAACTTCCCAAATTCGAAGCCAGATTACCAATGTCCGCGAAGGGGTCCTTGTTGGCAGGTTGTTGAGGCTGTTGGCTTGGTTGCGGCTGTGTTTGAGCTTGCGCCTGGTGGCTGTTGTGGAACGCACTTGCACTAATGTTAGCGAAGGGATCGAAGCCAAAGCTGTTGTTGAACTGGTTGTTTACTCCGTTGGGTGCGGTGGAGCCGTTCGAAGCGGCGGCCGGTTGAGCGATGCCTCCAAAGTTGTCGAAATTAAGATTGAGTCCGTTGAGATCGGTGCTGGATTTGGTTGTCTGCAGCGGCGTTGGTCCGCTGGGAAGTGTGCCAAATATGTCGTCCAGACCAGCGGCAGCTTCGGGTTTAGTGTTGGATTTGGACGATTCGATTACGGGGGGAGCGAATCCTCCCAACAGATCAAATGTAGCTTCACTTGGTTCGGGTGCAGACTGTTCCGGATTCTTTTGACTAGCATTGTTCAGATTAAGAAGATCGGCATCGTTTTGGACGTTTGGAGGTACCTCCGTTGCTACTGGAGGAGAGGGATTAGCTCTCGTGGGTTGCGGCGATGGTGGTGCTGGTCTTGGAGGCGGTCGACTGGGAGCAGTTGCTGGCTTGGAAGCATTCGGCTTAGAAATGAAGTTGTCTACATTTTCTTCATATTCTAGCTGGGAAGCAAAAAGTATTTTTGGATCCCTTTGAGGTTTAGCTGGGATCCAAGGTGGTTGATTCGACGGAGGACGTTCCGAGTCTCCGACGAATACGGAAAGCCCTACATGGAAACCGTGCGGAACATGTTCAACATCCGGAACTTCGTCTAGTTCATTTTTGCTAAAGTTGATGAGAGTTTCCTCTTCTGGAATGTAGCCCGTATTGAACTGGAATTGACATATTTTCAGACCTTGTGGCCGCCCCATGCCTCCAAGAGCATTTCTGGCATGATACAGAGAAACCGTAACATCCCCACAAACGGTCACATTCAAGGTGAGGGTGACCTTACCTTCCGTTACATTGTACATTCGCATCCGATCGTACTCCTGAAGGGTACTGAAAAGGATTCGATCTCCCGCAGCCACCTCGACGAAGATTCGGCAGCCATCACGTGCTTTCGTCATCCGTGGAACAGGACTGGCGGTGACCGAAACTAATGTAACAGGGAAGTAATGCGGTAAGTGCGGAACCGATCGGACAATATCTCCCAAATAGTAAAGATATCTTAGTTCCGAAGCTCTCATGTTCGGAGGAGTTCGTTTGACAGCGAAGATTTGCATCGCATCTTCGGGTTCCGTTACCAGCTGACTGTACACCAGCAAGGCGCAAACCATTGTTGCAGCCAAGGCTTTACCAGAGTCTGGACTCTGGATGACGATGACGGTTTTGGGATCCGCATTCAGGAAGCCGTACATGTCCTCTGCCAAGGAGTACAATCCGGACAAAGTGGGCGCCTTGTAGGATGCCGGAACGGGAGAATACAGGAAACTGCCTTCGACCGTACGAACCGGAGGAGGCAATCTGGGACAGTTGCGAGGTCCCAAGTTATAAATACTGAGCTTCGTTGGAAGGAATCGGCTCTCCAGATACAGTTTCACATCTTCAATGTGGTTTGTCCGGTAGGTGGATTCTAGACCTTCGGATGGGCACGGCATGACCAAAATCCGTTGTGTGATGTAGCTTATATCAAGATCCGTACGAGCGATACTTTGCTGAACGGTTTGCATTACCTTTGAAGAGGTATCCTTAAGGTTTTTCAGGAAGCTGCCAGCTCCTCCTTTGATCGACGAGAACAATCCTCCTCCACCCGCAGCACCTACCATTGGCTGCGGATGCGGATAATGATGTGCCGGTGGAACGACGACTGGAGGAGCAGGCCGAACTGGATCCGGTGGACGTTGAGGGTTTCTTCTTTCTTGGGGCGGACCGGCATTGGAACCGACTGGAGGTGTTGGTCTCGGAGGAGCTGGTCGCTGAGGAGGATGGTGATTTGCCGCAGCTACATCCGGGTGGTGTATAGGACTAAGATTGGGTGTGGAACCATTCGGCGGTGTGTTCAATGGCTTACCATCCAATACCAATGGCCCTTTCAGTGGCCAGCCCTTCGTCTCCGCTATGGCTGCCAGTCGTTCCAGTATCATTGATACGTCGAATCTCTTCAAAGGGTCAACCTGGAAGCAGCCTTTAATAATCTCATTGAAACACGCATACCGCGAATCGTTCGGAATGGTGTAGTTTGCATTGATAATTCTCAGCTTGGCAGAGTCCTCGAACGGGTGCTTCCGGTAGCACAGGCAAAACAGAACACAGCCCAAAGCCCACACGTCCGTCTTGATTCCGATCGGGTAGTTGGCCCAGGTATCCAACTGTTCCGGTGCTCGGTACATTGGCGTCGTACATCGGCCAAGATGATCTTCCAACATGTCCCGCTGGTGGGCATTCCAACTTGCGTCCGGCGCATAGGTATCGGTCGAAGCCGATCCGAAATCACACAACTTTAACTGGCCATCACTTCCGATAAGGAAATTTTCTATCTAAAATTTGACGTCAGTATTAGATTTTGATTATTAAAAAATAAAGAATTACTCAAGGGACCTTAATATCTCTATGATTAATCGGTGTCGATTGCGTATGCAGATGTGCAACTGCTTTCGTGGCCTGGTAGAAAACCCGCAACACCGTGTCCGGAGTCAAATCTTTCTCCAGGCAGTCGTACAGTGACCCTCCTTTGCACAGTTCCGTGACCAGTAGGTATTCTGCCCTCTTAGCGGCAGCATTCTGCGTCCGATCGATGAAGGTCGCCGCAATAAATTTTATTATGTTCGGGTGGCCGGAAACCTGTTTTAGGGTGCTGATCTCGCGTATTATGTTGTTACATTCCTCCTTGTCGGCACCAAGTAGCCGCTTCAGGGCGTACTCGTTTCCGGACTGGACATCCTGCGCGACAAACACGAATGCGAACCCTCCTGAAATGGATTGTTGAAAAAAAATATTTTAATAAATCCTGGAATCAATCCCAAGCAAATGGAGTTCAATTTTAATTTGATTGGCCTCGAATTTAAAACATCAAAAAATTTAAAATCAAGAGTAGAAAATAAATATATAATAAATAGATTCCAAAATTTGCATAAAAACTTATACCTCAATGTACTAGCAGTTTGTTATTAAACTAATTCAACCATCCAATACTAGCCCTGCGTTATGTTTCTATTCCCAATGATAAATCATTGCCAGCATAAATTGAAAATCGGAGAAACAAAGTAACCAACAAAACGACAAAAACAGAGAGCCGAATTGCGAGAATCTCTACACATTCTCTGAACTCCGCATAAACTTTTGACATTTCTACGAACAAAAAACCGTAATGTGTCAGGAACGAAAAGAATCTTCATTTTTCATGCTCAACCCGCCCCACCGCCCCTTTTAGAAAACAGCAAAGAAATTGAATCACGGAAAGGGAATCCCATCGTATTGACCCATTTCCACGTCCACCTCCCTTCGCTTCGCATTACTCCACCCATAAATCGCAGAATATCGAATTACAAAAGCGATAAAAATCTGCTTTTCCCTCAGAGCTCCGTCACCCGATACGAGGGAGGAAATCGAATTTTGCGTTGGCGGCAGCCCCCTTTGGGAGCATAACTCGCCCGACAGACACCCACCTTCGGCGATAACGCGCTTGATCCGCAGCTTCACGTTCGATATTTCCACGATCTGGCCGACGAATTCGTTGTCCTGGCCGACGCTTCCGGGGCCACCAGCGTTGAAGTAGTTTATCGCCGATTTCAGGAAGTCGCTCATCGTTCCGCAGCCACCACAGGATCGGAAACACGATATATTACAGCACAATTTTAGTTCCACCACTGGGTTCTATACGTCTTTTCTCTCTGCAACTGCGAACTCGAAGAAACTGCGGGTCACTTTCTTCGCTGCCACTTGACTTTTTTACGCCACCAGACCAGACGACAATCAGCACTGCGATGACTCTTTCGTACTTTCCTTTCGTTTTGATGAAAGAAAGGAGATGACGGAACAACCAATGACTTCTGTGTAGACTTTTATTTGGTTGGAGAGCGGAGAGTCGCAGCTCCGAGGGAATGGACATTTGCGAATAATTCAAGCTCTATCTGCCCTATCTGGAATAAAGGCGAATGTCGCAAAAGAAGATTTTCTTCGTCGACTTCCCCTCTTTTATCCAGCTTTCCACGCTTGGTAATGGCGGCTTTTCGCTGTGTAAAAATCAATCGGTCACTGTACTGTTTGACACTAGCTGGAGGAAAGCTCACTGGCGGTCCTGGGCGAGGGGAAGGGAAGAAAGGCCTTTTCGCCAGTGAGTTTTCCTTCAGCTAGTGTCAAAAAGTACAGTGACCGATTGATTTTTACATACCGACAAGCCGCCATTACCGAGCGTGGAAAGCTGGATATAAAAGTGACAAGCAGTGGATTTCTTTGTGGTTTATCACCTCAGAAAATAGAGGTATATATAAGTACTAACTATAGAGGAAGACTGCCGCTGTCGTCACTGGCGAAACATCTTTTGCTGGCGAAGATAGGGCATTAAATGTCAACGAAGAAAAAATCAGTACGTTTTGACAGATAGGTACCCAACATGTTTGGGGACTTGCCATGATAAACACTCTCCATGTACTCGGTGACTCCGGTTGCCTCTCATACAATCAAACACTGCTGTCATTTCGCGAAAAGCGCGTGGTTTTGTTTTGAGCGGGAAAATTCTGCCTATCTTTTAACACGGTGGCTATCTTGATGTTTACCATCGCAGTCGAGCCTTCGAGTGTAAGACCGCCGCAACAAAAGATAAGCGAGACAATATAGATTCAAGATATGTACACTCAACTAAATTATCTAAGGAACATCATAAGCATCATCTTATGAAGCGCGGAAAATTTACCGAATTTCATTACTGACTCTTATGATAATTACTGACCTGTTAAGAAATTCATTTTTATATCTTATGATGTTCATAAAAGTTATTTATCCAGGTTTTTACGAACCGGAGCCATAATACTTTGAATCACCCCTTTTGACACATGATGTGTCCACTATAATTTTTGAAGATGGATCTTAGCAATCGGTGACTCTTTGAAATTTCTGCTAAAAACATTAAGCTGTCATTATAAAACTTACGTTCGAGAATGTTTTTAAAACTTGGTTTGATATTTCATTAATATAATTACATTTTAATAATTTAATTTTCAGTTCTTTTAGATGGCTATCAAAATATAAGTTTGCAGGCGTTTGGAACAATTGCAATTGGGCGTCCCTATTTTATTTATATGTGTAATACACGCGTGTTCCACATCATTATGATATATAACGTTACAACACTGCTGCATAATTCGCGCAGTTATTTGTTCGGGTCTTTGCGTGGTTTTGCGGAAGACCTGAACCATCAGAAACCCCGTGAAAATAATATCTTAAGTGGAAAATCTATGATTTTGGGGATTCGGATATAGTCACTCGATTCTAATTAATTTCTCATCTAAACCATAATGTGTCGACTTTAAAGGCTAATGAAAAATCTTGAATTTATGAGATGCAATATGCACGAAAGGGCTCATGTGGTAAAGATTTAAATTAGGTGAACATTTTTCTCGCATCCACATTCTACCAGAAATAGAAGAGACACAGCTCACCTGACTCGTACCACTATTTTTTTAATGAATTACACACTTAATCGACAATTTTTTCCTCGGTAAAATAAATTGACGAACATGATCGTTAAAGTTAATTTTAACTGATATCTCGTTAATAAATATGACGTTTACACAAGTTACCGAAACTCGGCAGTCAAGTTTGCCATTGTCGGTAATCTGGAATTTATCCGAATCTCGGCAAACTCAACTGTCAAAAGTATAAACCTATATCGCGATCTGTCATCAGAAAACACGTGATCATCTTCAATTCTCTTGGTAAGCATTTTATCTAGTTAAATTATCTTTACTTATACCACTTTATACTAACGCAATTCATTATTTATAAAGATTCAATCAACATAATAAGCTTTCTTCAATACTAAACATAATAAAATTACATGTATATTTATTTTTAGGAAGCCCATAAGAACACAAGCAATTGTTACAGACTTCCACCCGCGCAAGACTTCGGACATCGGAGTTTGGACTAAGCATATTACCACATTTAGGAACAGAGATATCTATGTGGTATCGCGGAATGGTGCTGTTAGATGGCTGCGAATAACGCATAAATTTCCTACTACGCTACAGTTTTGAAAGTTATTCTGGTGTTCGAACATATCAGAATTGATTCGATTTATAAATATGGACAGCAATAAAAAACGCCCAAAATATATTTATTTCTCATATGAACTGACGCTTTTATTTTTTTAATTTTGATCTATCTGAAAGTAAATAAAAATAAAGATTTACTGAATTTCGGCAAAGCACATTACCGATCTAGTCGGCAATAAACTACCGAACTGAATGGCAATTTTTGACAGATGGGTGGTTACGCACATTTTACGACCAATCGGTAATCTGAACTTTCACCGAGATTTTTACCGAGATATCAGCTGTTGGATTCTCGGTAATTTATTTTGCCGGCCTCGGCGAAAAAAATTAAGTGTGTAGATGACGTGTATGTAAAACGTACCCGAGGACCCTGATTAGTTAGTTTGAGAACGGAGGAGGAAGGGGTGAGGGATGTTTATTGAAAACCCTAACAAAATCTGTGTACCGTCCCTATGCATCATGATTCTATACATGTATAAATATGTTACAGTAGTCGAAAAGCTTTAGCACCGTCTGCAGAAGGGTTTACACAAAAATGTATAACAGGTGGTGGCGTCGAATTCTAAAAAAGAAGGACAACATCATACAATGTTCATTATTATCCAGCTTTCCACGCTCGGTAATGGCGGCTTATCGGTGTGTAAAAATCAATTCGTCACTGTACTGTTTGACACTAGCTGGAGGAAAGCCCACTGACGTTCCTTGGTGAGGGGAGGGGAAAAAAGGCCTTTTCGGCAGTGAGTTTTCCTCCAGCTAGTGTCAAACAGTACAGCGACCGATTGATTTTTGCACACCGACAAGCCGCCATTACCGAGCGTGGAAAGCTGGATAAACAAGCACGATTCAGAATTGTGGACGGACATCGTTCACTGCTGCAATTGACGACCTTAATTTTTGATACGATAGTCGAAACCAATAATCCGTTACTAACATCGCTGAAAACAACGCTGATCAATCCATACTGGAACATTTCGTCTTCTTATTTCTCTTTTAAACAAATAAAATGCCTGAAAAAGAAGAACTATTAGCAATATTTAAGAAATGATAATGGGTGAAATTCCTCGTTGATTGTAAATAACAAATCAACAAATCTCGTAGGTAACGGGAAAATCGAAACCTCACTTCATGGCTACCAAGATATTACAAAAAAATATATGTTCACAGCATTTGTCAAATTCGATTCATCCCTTGTAAATTTATAGCAAGCGTGAAAAGCTGGATAAATAAATTAAAACATACGAAATGTCTTATGATTTTCATCATTACTCTTGATGTGAAAAACTCATAAGACAAATCTTGATTGCGAATAAACTTCATAAGATACCAACCAGCTTTTCATATTTCAACATCATGATTGCCATAAGAGCACTTATGATAAACGTTGTATGAATCGGCGAACAGAAACGTATAGCAATCATAAAGAGAGCGCTTATGAATTTCATTTATTATTCATTGTGAAAAAAAAACTCTAAAGACGTGTCGCAGTTGAAAAAAGGAATATGGCGATTCGCTTCGTTTATTCGCGATTCGCTTACCACCGGCTGATTAAAATTTTCAAATGATTCAATAATAGTGAAACAATATATTGTCAACAGATTTTGTTACAAGGTAAGTAAAAAAATAATGCTCAAATACAATTTTTCTCAACAAAAACATTTATTTTAAACCAGCTGAATTCGTACCCGGACATACGCACGAATAGTTGTGGATTGTCGAGCGCCGAATACATCCGAGACGTTTGTTGTACAGCCAGACAAAATTTGATGCCGTCGGAATGCTTTTCCCAACATGTTTGCGACTTTTGTGTTTTGTGTTTTAACAGGTTACCTTTTAAGTGAACATGATAACTTTAGCTGTAAAAATCGATTATCTAGATCAATTACCAAAGTCAAAAACTAGATGGTGAAAAATAAAACTAAAAAAATATGGAAAGTGAAAATTGTGAAGTGATTGAATTTACAACTTAAATGATAGTTTTAATAAAAATTAAAATTTAATACCAATTGACGAGCCAATTGAAATAAATTTTTAAATAAAACTCGTGGATTTAAATTCTACGGAAAAATGTACAAATAAAAATTTAAAAAATCAATTACGTGCAAAAATATTGATAATGTTAAAAAATGTGTATCTGTTCATCAATTAATGGAAATAAATACTTGATTTGACTTTGACAAGTTTGACTTTATTTTTTCCTCTCCTTTTCTGATTTATGTATTAGGTTTTTTCATGATGATTAAATCTATTAACGAATACGAGAGATAACAAGAAGAAGACGTGCGATGGTGAGAAACAACAAAATCGTTCATGGCAAAGTATTATGGCGACCATTTTAAATTGTCTGTATAAAATTTTAAACGATTCATAATTAAAAACAAATCAATGTGAAGTGCGAGAAAAATAAAAAACTACATTTTAGGTGCATAACACGAAAAAAAATCAGAATAGGATGTTCTTAATGTAGCTTTTAATTTTTCTCGCACTTTACATTGATTTGTTTTTAATTATGAATCGTTTAGAATTTTATATAGACAATTTAAAATCGTCGTCATCATACTTTGCCATGAACAATTTAGTTGTTTCTCACCATCGCATGTCTTCTTCTTTTTACCTCTCGAATTCATCAATCATGATACTCTCTATTAAGATTCATATCTAATTGTTATGAGAATCATAAGATTGACTAATGGTATTGAATGAAGCGAGAATAGGCCTTTTCATGTGACACTGCCGAGACTGCACTTGTTTATGGCCCGTTTACATATGAGCTAGTTCTAGCGGACAATGCACTATCCGACAATACTAGCGCGATATTAGCACAATGTAAACAGGAATTGTCCTCGCTAATAAGCGTTTACATTATGCTAATTTCGTGCTAGTATCCAGCTTTCCACGCTCGGTAATGGCGGCTTATCGGTGTGTAAAAATCAATTGGTCACTGTACTGTTTGACACTAGCTGGAGGAAAGCCCACTGGCGTTCCTGCACCCAAGATAATCGTCACGTCATATCTACGTGAAAATATACGTGGATTTTTTCCACAGCACTTTTCACGTAAAAATTAAGAGACTCAAAGGTACAGGAACTCAATTCCACTCAATCGGATGTCACCAGCGTTTCACATGAAGGCTACGTGACTGCTCCTTGGATTTGACGGTTGATTTGAAATTTATTTCATTGTTTTTTTGCTGCAGCAAATAAGAAAAATGAAAAATAAAAGTCTTTCCTAATTTTTATTAATGAACTAAGAGCGGAAATGTACATATTGAAAATATATATAATGTGTAGATGAATAATTACGTCTGGCAGATTTTCTTAATTGTAAAAGCTGTTAAACCCTTGATGGCCAGAAACCGGAGGAGAACGCCACAAAAAGTGAGCGAAAACGTTCTGTTCGCTGATTTCACCATGATTCGATAATTTGCTGCAAACGTATATGAATGCATTATTGTGGTACATATAAAAAGATATAGGAAATAAATTGTACTAACCTTATGAGCAATTGATTTCTGGGCAAGTGGGACTTTTTTTCACACAACGACAACACTGACCTGTGAGGTGTTGCGATGAATGATTCTGACAGCTGAGTGAGTTCTCATCCAGTGTTTCAATGACATGAAATTCACGTACATCGTATAGTTTATATTCGTGAATTTTATGAACATTTCATTCAAATTTTACGCTACACCGCTGCATTTTATATGCGTCAGATAAAATTAGTGGTGTTTGTGAAATTTATCGGTTACGTGATTTTTCATGTAAAGTTAACGGGTAGATTATTTTGCGTGTGGGTGAGGGGAAGGGAAAAAAGGCCTTTTCGACAGTGAGTTTTCCTCCAGCTAGTGTCAAACAGTACAGCGACCGATTGATTTTTACACACCGACAAGCCGCCATTACCGAGCGTGGAAAGCTGGATTGTCGGATAGTGCATTGTCCGCTAGAACTAGCTCATATGTAAACGGGCCATTACAACCGCTCGCTGAACAGGCGCGCAACCCCGAAGCTGTCACTTTCATATACAATGCATAAGAGTCTTATGAAACCCGGAAAAAGCTAAAAAAAGTTCGTCCCTAAGCTGATCTTATGAAAATCATGCGAGAATTTTTCCTCAGTGTATGAAACGAGAAGTTAACATGGTGGAATTGTTGGACGCAGTTCTCATCGCAGATTTATTTCTATACAAGTCGATCACAAAGATGAGTAAATGTTTTCTATTGTTAATGGTTTCTCTCTGCTGTTAGATAGAAAAAATCATATAATTCAAGCATAATTTTTCATAACGACGTATGTAACAAAAGTAAACAAAACGGGGTTTTTAATACAACGTGACAATCACACGCGGCTTTATATAATACGCATCGATTTTACTGATTTCAGATCTTAAAATTATTTAATTCGATCTTTTTGCGAATCGATCGACGTATGTAAAAATTTCTATTTTTGAAGTCTCACTGTTACATACGTCGCTTTAACATATGGGAACTGAGAGCGACCTATGTAACAAAAAAAAGCAAAACAAAACAAAACTGCAGTTGCGTCAATCGTGCACTATGGAAAACCGACCAATGTACACCGACGTACGTGTATAGCATACCGGTGTATGTATAATTTTATCGTTTTTCACAGTGAATTTGAATGAACTGAGCTTTGCTGTGAAGCACGCTTATTACGTGTCATGTAATGGTGCATGCCAGCGGAAAAAAGTATTGAAAAAATATTTAGTTTTAAAACAGTTTTAGAAAAAGTTTTGCCAACTTTCTGCAAAGGATTTCTCGAATCCACATAATTGTTACATACGTCGTTATGAAAAATTATGCTTGAATTTATGTTTTACAGAACCTTGAACAATGCAAAAGGACACCACCAGGACAGATTTTTTCAACTTCATCTGCAATACGAACAATGACCTGGTGCGGCGACAAATTGAGAGGTTGAAATCGTTGATTGAACTGGTCGCTCGTCAATCGAAGAAAATCGACCGTCAAATTGTGCAGGATACTTTGTGGCGCCAATGGAAGCTGGATCGTAACTATATATATACCAGCAAACATTTCCCACCAGCACGAGAGGACTGACCGATTAAGCAGGTGACTTTCGGGTCTCCCGAATCGAATAATCCCAAGGTTATTGATATAAATAAATGTTTGAAATATAAATACAGTCGAGATTCGCTGGTTGGGATCTTAATACTTGGGTCACTTTTTAGTTGGGCCTCCGCTGGTGGGGCCATGGCCCAACTAAAAAGCAACCGAACGTCAAAATTCAATGTAAACACGGAAAACGGGATTGGGCGTCACTGGACATCATTTGTGATGTTCAAGTCGAAATACACGTGTTCAAATGGCTGTCAGTTGACCCAACTAAAAAACCGAATCCGTTAGTTGGGCCGAGGTCGTGGCCCAACCAACGAATCGCGACTGTAGTACATATTACTGTAAGCTAGTTAAAAATCTCAGTATAAAAAATGAAACTTTACACTAGAAAAATACAATATTATAGTGTTCAATAATTTGAAGTATTTTTTATTTGGTCTTGTGGAAGAGCACAACATATTATGACCCTCATATGCAAGAATTATTGATGTTCATAAGATTCCCTTATGAAATTCTTTATGAAGTCTGAATAAACTTAATATTTTCATAAGACAAACTTATGAAAATCATTCTCGGTCATATAACACGCTGTTTATAAGAAAATCGTATAAAGTTTACAGGATATTCTTATAGCAAATAAACATAAGATATTCGTATGATTATCACTAGTTTTCTTGGCTGAGTGTAATAATCACAAACCCCTAAAAACCCCAATTCGGTGAAGAGGATTTATTTTAATACTTTCGCCCTTATTCCAGATAGAGCTTGATTTATTTTCTTGATATTCTTTTATGCTGTCGAGTTGATTGTTTTGAGCGTGCATGTCATTCAATGTGCGAGAGAGTGAGCGCCTGCAAAACCTCAATGGATCAATCAATAAGCAAAAACTGCCGCTATGAAACGAACAGATCGAGCCACCGTAGACATGTTCTGTCAAAACAACACGAATAGAAATATGCGTATACAGTGCCGCCGTTGTTATGATGCGGTGAGTGCAAAATGAGTTACCTTGATTGATCCATTTTTATTCATCAGAAAGTTGTCTCCTCGGTCGGTCGCTGTTGTATCACAAGAAAGTGAATCCATATCCGAAAGCTAAAAACCTTATTTTCTTCGTATCCAATCAATCTCTACTCGTGCAGATAGCAGTGTTCTGTGTTTAATTCATATCCAGCAATCAGTATATCGCTTTAATCTAGCCGAAAATGTCACATCAAACCGGAATCAAGGGTGAGTTAATGAATCATTTTCCCATCGTTTTCTCTGTCTGATTGATCGCTTACGGTTTCGTGTCGGCTTTCCGCCTACCGCCCCGCCCACTTTCAACCATCTGATCGTATATGGCACAACACCCAAAATATTGCTCCACCCACCCTCTTGCTTTTCTTGGTACCGTTGTGTTGAAAGTGTGTTGCAAAAGGGAACAGGGGTCGTATAATCCGATTCGCACACCTGTGCTGTCGACAGCGGCTGCCCGTGACTTATCTATTCGTGAATAAAACAACAACGGGATAGATGGGCCCCATTGAAAACACCACCCACCCATTTATTATTGTTGCATAAGTTGATTTCGGTTCTTTGTTTTCGTTTCTCATTTTTAGCCAACGCAGAGCTGCTCAAGTTCTTTGGAAAATGCAAGGACGGAAAAACTCGAGTGCTCAAAGTTTCCATCGAGAATGGTGAGTAAGGCGGGGGAGGGATCCGTAGATGACGACGAGTCTACTCTTCAAGCAACCACTTGAAGCGCATCCACCAAGCAGCCTGGCGTCGTTGCTTGAAGCTGGTGTTTATTTTTGTCGGTTTCACTATGCTTTTTGTTGTTGAAGGGGAAAGTTGAACTAACGGAAGTTGTAATTGACTCGCATCAGTTGGTTAGTACGTGCCTGCATTCGCACACAGATGTTTTGAGCGTTGAACATCTTGATATCGGTTCATGTTGGTGGGATGCATCAACCCAAAATAAAAGGAAACTTTGCTATGGTTTTTAATGGAACATCTAGCCATCTAGGCCAATAGCAAGTATATTTCTTATGGCTATTAGCAAAGTTGACTCCAAACTTAATGTTCTATTTTGATACCACAATTTTGCAAGCACAATATGTAATACTTTATGCCCATAGAAGTAAAAAAAAAGTATATGGCACATATTATCACAAAACAATTAAACCATACATACCCCTTCTTATTTCTATTGCAGAGGAACTGACCCTGGTTGACCACAAAGCAGTCAAAAAAGATTGGGAAAAGGACTACGATGCGCTCGTAAAACCCCTTGTTGAAGATGATGTTCCATGCTACATTCTATATCGGTACGTATCATGTCACAAAGAACTTTAAATTTTATTTAGTCAATGGTCAGTTAACCTTCAAGCCACACAATGCTGATGCAGATGGGTGCATTTAAATTGCATTTACAATGTGTGAAGATTTCATCGTGGGTATGGAGCACCAATCTCGCCCTTCGACCGTCACGCACGATTGCACTTCTGAATGATTAAACGATCAACAAAGGTTTCCATCTATAAATGTGAAACGTAGACCGCTAATTATGCGCTCTGTACAATTGAGTTAGAATTCAATTGAATGTTTTGTTGAAAATATCAGAAGCAACCGCAGATACGTGTCACGAAGCTTATTTTATTGAAATTTCATAACAAAATCACTTGAGATAAAAATAGGATTTTTACAATGCTAGTTAGGAACTTTTTCTGATCATAGTAAAACGTTTGGTATTTATTATTATATTATATCTAATCAAAATGATTCTTCAGTATTCATCCATCCTAACATGAAGATGCGACAGCACGGCAAAAGCTGATTTAAGTGTACCATTGGGACTTCGCGAACTTGAAAGAATAAAATAGATCCTATCTCGCGGTTCTTAGCTTCTTATCCAGCAACTCCTATCCCTATCTCCTCGCGGTGCTGACCGGGATACGAGCAAGGGAAGCAACTTCGGTCCGAATTTTGACAAACATCGCATGAATATTCAAAACATAGAATGACATCACGAACTCATTCATTCGACTGTCACTGAGTGTGTTCACTATGTGCAGAAAAAACATAATTAGCATTGTTTATGTTGATGTTTACCGTTGAAAGTGCCTCGCGGGTGAAAATCGGATTCAGTCCTGTGTGATAAACCACTTTACTCAATTGAAACGTGTTCAGATTTCAGATAATTTATCAATTTGTAAAATGTGCATAAATATTCAATGACTAATATTCAACTGAATATTGACTGTCCAGAGCCGACTATGAATGTGTTGGAAGTGAACTGACAAATGAAGAAAAATGGACTTCACCAAAAAATTTCGATTATTTTGAACTCTGGTTCAGACAGACTAAAATTCATTTTTATGTATATAGATTTATATATTTATTATGGAAGGAACTTTTCACAAAAATCTATTTGGTACCAGTTATGTAGGAAGGTTTTTTTTTTTTTTTTCTTTATTTGAGAGATTTCAGCCTTGGGCTGGTTCATCTCTTAAAAGTGAAAAATGGGGGAATATTACACTTTCTTAAATTTGATTCATTAGTTCTGCATCCCTGATACTCCCGGAGATTTCATGCTGAATTCGCGATTCTTGGTAACGAGGACAGTTGCATATGAAGTGTTCCACGGTTTGAAGTACGTTGCAGACATCACAGACGTTTCTAAAACTCGCAGCATTGCTCATGTTATGGGACTTTTTTGTGTGCCCTGTTCGTAATCGAGAAAGTATGATCTGCTGTCGATGCTGTGGAGGATCTGCCCATATTCTGGTTTCCCCTTTGATCCGTCTAATGAAGTGCATTCTTGATTGCAGCCATTCTATATTCCATCTATCTATGATCACTTTCATGATACAGTTTTTTATATCTTGCGCTGGAGCTTCTCTGGTATAAAGTCTTGCAAGGGTATCTGTGTTTTCGTTGCCTTTCACTCCGCAGTGTCCTGGGATCCAAATGAAAGCTGTTCCGCTAGGTGCCAACTTCTGGATTGCCTGGATCCAGGGTTGTTTAGCTGTTTCAGAGAGTAGAGCGGTCAGGACACTGGCGGAGTCTGAAAAAACTGCGATTTGTTTATCGGTAGGTATGCAAACTGCCACAAGAATAGCGGCTGCTTCGGCGGAAAAAATGGTACATGGAACTGGAAGTTGATAGGAAAAACCCGATAATGCGTCCGATACACCTATTCCCACGTTTCCTCCCGCTCGAGATCCATCCGTATAGCGAATTTGGCGATTGACATATTTTGAATGTTGTAACTCCAGTACGGATCTTACTAGCGCCGAAGAGTTGGATCCGGCCTTCAACTTGTTTTTAATTGCCATGTCGACAAGTAGTCTAGGGGAGATCCAACTCCTACTACCGCACCAATAGACCTCGGCTACCGGCGGGAGCTCTTGGTTGGCAGAGATTCTCAGGAGTCTGTTCGCCTCCTCCAGGAGGGAAACTCCTTCCAGTGATCCAGTAGTTTTTTCGGCGAAGCTAACGGCTCTTTTACATACAATGGAGGTGATAAACTTATCGAAGGGTAGTCTTCCACTTTCTACGCAGGCTGCCATTCCCGGAGTAGAGGGAAGCAGACCTGATGTGATTCTAATGGACTGGTGGTAAACGGGGGCCAGCTTGCTTACCAGCTTGTCGGATGCTAGACAGGCCAATTCGATGCCATATGTTAGTCGGGAATCGATCACCGCCTTGCTAACACGCATCCGTACCGATCGATTCGTTGCATGATGTCTTCTGGCGAGCGTTCGTAGTAGATTGAGTCTAGATTGGCATTTCTCCTTTACTTCGTTGAAATGTTCGTTGAAGGATAGGTGTCGATCTATGCGTACCCCCAGTACTCGAATCGATTTTCTAAAAGGCAGGATCCTACCATCGATGTGAATAGGAGAATGAAGGACTCGATGATTGGACGGACATACGTGAGTGTAGGCACATTTTTCCACGCTCAGGAGGAAGCCCACGGAGGTGGTCCACCGCAACACTGCATTCAAGGCTGCCTTAGGTTTCCTTCGAAGAGCTTTTACGGTGCATCCCATAACGAGCAGGACGATGTCATCCGCATATACAAATATATGTATTTCTTTTGGCAGGTTTCGAAATACTCCGTTCATTCGAACGAGAAACAGGGTGACGGCTATGACCGACCCCTGTGGTACGCCTGTTTCTTCTCGGAAGTGATTCGAGCGGTTGTTTCCAATGCATACTTGGAAAGAACGATTCTGAAGAAAATTTTTGAGAAAGTGCATAATATGTCCCTTGAGGCCCCATTCTTGCAGCTGGGCTAAGACATCGGGCATCCAGGCTCGATTGTAAGCCTTTGCTATATCCAACGTGGCAAGTTCTGCGTGCTGTTCAGCTTCATTGGCATCTCGGAGTACTTGATTGAGGGTAGCAAAATATGTGCCTGTCCCATGTCCGGGTCGGAAGGCGTGCTGCCGATGGTCAATATAGTCGTTATTTTCCAAGTAATGAATTAGCCGGCGATTTACTATCCTCTCCACCACTTTGCAGATACAATTCGTGAGCGAGATCGGCCTAAAATCTTTGGTTTCTCTACCGCATGTGCCATGTTTCTGGATTGGGACAACCAGGCTGTGTTTCCAACTGTTCGGGATACAGTTACTTTCCCATAAATCGTTAAGATGCCGCACTAATGTAATCTTGCCAACCGGTGGTAATTTTTAGAGAGGGTACCCTACATCGTCAGGACCGGTTGATCGTCCGTTAGATTTGGTCAAAGCTAATTCCAGTTCTCGGAGGCGAAATGGCTGATTAATCTCTAAACACTCTACATCTTCCAATATTTGAATGTCGTTCAGAGAGGTTGCAGATACTTGTTTAATACGACGAAAACGTTCATCGTATCCTTCGAGTGCTGAGAGAGATGCGAAGTATTCTCCCATTGCATTAGCGATGGTGTCCGGATCCCGTGTAATCGTTCCGTTTAACTTTATTGCCATTCCGCGGGATTTGCGCTTACCACTCAGAGAATTGACTTTGTTCCAGAGGTCGCTGGTCGTTTGATTGGCGTTAATGCTGTTCAGAAAATTTTCCCAGCTTGCGTTTTTAGCATCACGGATTATTTGGCGACATTCGTTTCGCTTGGCTCTGAAGTCAGCGAGCGCTTGTTCCTTCATAGGATGGTCCATCGAAAGTCGTTTTGCCCTCCTCAAAGCCTTTCTTCTAGCCTTCACTGCTGCCTTTATATCGGGTGACCACCACTGAAGTGATTTAGTTCCCGGTTTTGAGCTGGTTTTGGGGATTGCGGATAGAGCTGCTCGGTGAAGGGATTCTACGAAGTCCTGGATTTCGTTTCCGTGCGAATTCAACAGGGAATCAGTAACAGACTCCTGGAAGAGAGTCCAATCGGCTTGGTTATATTTCCATTTTGATTTGCGTGATATTTCTAATGGCATCTTGTCTAGGGAAATCAGCAGGGGGTAGTGATCACTGCCCATGGTGTCATCCTCAGCGTTCCAGAGCAGTCTGTTGACCACATTTGCGCTGGCGAAAGATACATCAACTGAGGATTCTCTTTGTCCACTGGTGTATGTAATTGACCCGTCGTTGAGGACAATGAAATTCAATGCCTCTACTACTTGCATTAAAGTGGATCCTCTGGTGTTAACTTTGGGACTACCCCATGCCGGATGGTGACCATTTGCATCCCCGAGGAACAAGATAGGGCCATTCAAGCCCCTGAGAAGTTCTGTGAGAGTATCTTTCAGATGTGTAATTTTGCCGCACGGCAGATAGGCGGATAAGACCGTTATTGGTATTGGATACTCCAGTTTGACTGCCACGATGGGAAGATCTGTGGGCAGCTGGATGGTGGTGAAAGGAATTGGTGTCAGGACTCCTATGGCCGCCGAGTGAAAAATATTTTCTTTGCTCTTGAGAACCCACTGGTATTGTCCTCCCAATGTACGGTTTAGTCCGTTGATATTAGCTCGGTGGATTTCTTGAATTGCCAGAATAGTGGGTTTGTAGTTTTGAACGAGATTCTCCAGATCTGGCAGGTTATTATAGTAACCATTAATATTCCACTGCAAGGCAAAAGGGGATCTTCTAGTTCTGAAAGCGGCGGGATTGTCTTGAGCGATACGGCAGGGGTCTGTATTTTGAGCTGGTGTGTGGAATACAGGGCTGGAGAAGGATGTTGCAGATTCATTTGACGCTATGGTGGCGGCATTTGTGATGCTGGTTTGCGGTTGTTCACATCTTGTTTTTTGTGATGACAAAGCCGGTACTGAGGAGGATGATATTTCGTTTGGTATGACTGATATAGGAGGCCATTCTGCATGCTGCAAAAATGACCGATTCGTAGGGAGACTGTGCAGTGCCCATGAGGGGCCGGCAAACGGGTGTCCCAATATTGCGACCTTTCGCCTGCCATGAGTCATATTTCTGGGAATCCGTTAGGGCATCTGGTGGGATAGGGTTTATGACCACCGAATGGTTGATTTTAGATAGGATAGCATTGGTTAATAATCGTCTCCCAACTGCACTTACTGACGAACGGTTCCGGTAAGCTTGGGATATTCTGCTGGTATAACGGGTTTAATTGTTCCTGTCCATCGATGTCAACATGGGGGAGAGTGAGGTTATCACGCGACCCATTTCGTACATGAATGTGTTTGACATTTCCTTCCTGGAAATCCTTGTGGGGGAGAGTGAAGTTATCACGTGACCCGATAGAGCATTCATTAATTTTTATTTTGGAGGCGGCTAACGGGAACTGATTAGAGATTCTTGATCCTGGCTGACTATGACCATCAGCTTTTTTATCAGCTTCATCGGGTATATGAGCTCCGAATTCAATAGGTGACTGCGGCTGTTGTTGATTGCTGTTATTTGAATCGTCTTCTTGATTTTGCTTGTTGAGTTTTTCGACTCCAATGTGCTTTTTGGGATACATTGTAGAAATGTAGAAGGGGTTAGGAGTAAGGGAGAAGCAGTGACTAGGACGATCATTTAAGACAGCGTTTCATTCTCCTCGCCGGACGGTTCGATTGACGAAACATCATAGTCATCGGAGGGCGAACGTTCGTCCATTGTGTTGAAGGTGTCGGGGGATGGTTGGGAGATGTAGTTGGTTTGGGAAAGATACATATCTTCTGTGTCGGAAATATACATAGCTGAGTTATCGGGCTTCGTCCGTTTTGCTTCTGACTCAAGGCTGTTTGTTACTGCAAGTTTCTTTCTCAGTTTTGGCTTGGCTCCTGTGTCTAATGTTCCGGTAGATTGATTAATGCTCGGATTTACATTGCGGGAGTTTTCAGCAATGGAATCCGAAAATGTCTTCTTCGTTGATACTGA
Source organism: Armigeres subalbatus (assembly GCF_024139115.2). Lineage (NCBI taxonomy): Eukaryota > Metazoa > Arthropoda > Insecta > Diptera > Culicidae > Armigeres > Armigeres subalbatus. Next base: position 34,105,350 of record NC_085139.1, on the reverse strand, counting down.
CGATGTATTTTGTTGGGCAGGGATTGAGGATGCTTTCTCGGATTTTTTGCTTTTCTTTTGTTTTTCGCTGGTGCAGGATGACTGGTTGGAGGAAGCGTAAAGTTTCTTGTATGCATCGTTCTCGTTTCTAAGGGCATGGATCTGCTCATCTTTCTTCGCCGCTGATGATTCGAGTGAGGACACCCTAGCGACGAGGTCTTCGATAGTGCCGTGCTTCCTCACGGTGTCTAATCTAGAGCTCTTTTGGATGGTCTCTTCCAGCGTATGAATCCTTTGATCTCGGCAATCTATTTGACTTCTCAGATCGGATATTAGACTTCTGAGACCCTGAAGCTCATTGATGATGTTCGAGGATTGATCAGCTTGCGATGAAGTTTGAAGTACCCGAATCGTCGCATCTTTTTCAGTCATTTGGCTAGAGAGTGTATCAACTTGGGCTTTGAGGTCTGATATTAGTTTATCCTTACCAAAAGAAGCAACGCCAGCAAAAGAGCGGACACCGGTATTTGCCTCAAAGATCTTCCTTGCTTCGTGATATTGGATGCCTTGGTCAACCCTTATGTGCTGGATAGCATCTTCCGATTGGTATGCAGGGCACCTTCTGCTTCCTATTGCATGGCCGTCGGATTTGCAACGTGTACAATAAGTAGCATTGGTACACCGCTCCCCATCGACGACTGTGTGTAGCTGACCACAATTACCACACGTCATGTTTTCCTGCTTGCATCTTGCCTTGGTATGACCGAATTGGTGACATTGGTAGCACATCATGGGTGCAGGGTAGTAGGGCCGAGTCTTTATTCTCATATAACCGATATCTATGTGTTTGGGACGTGGTGTCCCTCGGACGGTGAGTATAACCGTGGGAGTTGGTTCTCTGCCCTCATTGGTCTTCCGGGTAATACGTTTAACATCAATTATGTTTTGGTCCTTCAAGCATGCCAATATTTCTTCCTCTTCGTGGATCTCCAAAAGCGCCTGGCAACTTATTACACAACGGGTAGAATTCAGTCCTGGGTGGAGGGTTACTTTAACCATTGTGCCGTCATTTAAGTGGGTCATGGAGAGCAGTTTATCGATATGCTGTTTACTCCTAACTTTGAGTGCGAAAGAACGTCCCTGCGCTTCGGAAAAGGCTCCCTCTATCCTACCGTTGATGAATTTTTCGATTGATTGCCTTACCACGAAAGGATGATCAGGCATGCTACCGTTAACTGATTCCATTTTCAATATAGCTAACTTCCCATGCTTGCCGAGCGGGTCCATATACGATGTTGTCCATAGCGTATGTTCCATCTATGTAGCTGGGAATCCCTCCTCCAGGATCATTTATGAGGGGTGGAAAACACGCATCTACCGACATTGTGTGGTGTGGACAATTGTCACATATGAAGATTACAGCTTTCGAGCGCTAACCGTCAGTTCAAATGATATAACTTGCGTGCAAGGTGCCGAACAAGTATATGGCACTGATTTTGATTACTTCTGCGATGGAACAATGGCTCACTTTAATCTATTGTTATGCGAGTTGAAACGAGAATAAAATGTGATATATTATTTCGACCGATAACTATGATTAAACGATTCGATACGCCGCGAATTTTGGACGATTCGGCGCGGTGGAATCAATAGTTATGTACGTTTCGCTAACTAAGAAAAGGTCGCGACGGTGTGAAAATAAATCCGCTTGAGAAAAGACACAACCGCATGTATCGGTATCTCTGGATGAACTGATGTAGGAAGGTGTCTGCTACTAACCCTACCCAATAGTTTTTTGATTAAGATGATTATTTTCGAGATATTAATACTTAGATACCTTTCGCCAAGGGGTTATATTATTTCGGAAGGGGTTACATACCCCATCTACAAGAAAGGCGACAAGCTGGAGTGTGAGAACTTTCGAGCGATCACCATCCTTAATGCCGCCTACAAAATGATATCCCAGATCATCTTCCGTCGTCTGTCACCATTAGTGAATGAGTTCGTAGGAAGTTATCAAGCCGGCTTCGTTGACGGCCGCTCGACAACGGACCAGATCTTTACTGTACGGCAAATCCTTCAAAAATGCCGTGAATACCACGTCCCAATGCACCATCTGTTCATTGATTTCAAGGCGGCATACGACAGTATAGACCGCGTAGAACTATTGAAAATTATGGACGAGGACAGCTTCCCTGGGAAGCTTACCAGACTTATTAAAGCAACGATGGATGGTGTCCAAACTGTGTGAAGATTTCGGGCGAACACTCCAGTTCGTTCGAATTGCGCAGGGGGCTAAAACAAGATAATGGACTTTTGTGCCTGTTGTTCAACATTGCGCTAGAAGGTGTCATGCGGAGAGCCGGGTGTAACAGCCGGGATACGATTTTCAACAGATCCAGTCAATTTATTTGTTTCGCGGATGACATGGACATTGTCGGCCGAACATTTGCAAAGGTGGCAGAACTGTACACCCGCCTGAAACGTGAAGCAACAAAAGTTGGATTGGTGGTGAATGCATCGAAGACAAAGTACATGCTTGTGGGCGGAACCGAGCGCGACAGGGCCCGCCTGGGAAGCAGTGTTACGATAAACGGGGACACCTTCGAGGTGGTCGAGGAATTCGGCTACTTTGGATCCTTGCTAACGACTGATAACAATGTTAGTCGTGAAATACGAAGGGGCATTATCTGTGGAAGTCGGGCCTACTACGGACTTCAGAAGAAACTGCGGCCAAAAAAGATTCACCACCGCACCAAATGTGTCATGTACAAGACGCTGATAAGACCGGTAGTCCTTTACGGACATGAAACATGCTCGAGGAGCACTCGGAGTATTCGAGAGACGGTTGCTTAGGACCATCTTTAGCGGCGTGCAAGAAAACGGTGTGTGGCGGCGAATAATTAATCACAAGCTCGCTCAGCTCTACGGCGAACCGAGTATCCAGAAGAAAGCTAAAGCCGGAAGGCTGCGATGGGCAGGGCATGTTGCAAGAATGCCGGACAGCAACCCTGCAAAGATGGTGTTCACTTCCAATCCGGCAGGTGCTAGACGGCGTGGAGCACAGCGAGCGAGGTGGGCAGGTGCAAAACGATTTGGCGAGCATGGGGCACATTCGAAGATGGAGAGATGCGGCCTCGAACCGTGTATTGTGTCGTCAAATTGTTGATTCAGTGTTATCTTTTAGATGTAAATTAAATAAAAAATAATAATAAATAACACACATACAGACATCACCTCAATTCGTCGAGCTGAGTCGATTGGCATATAACACTATGGGTCTCCGAGCCATCTATCAAAAGTTCGGTTTTGGAGTGATCATATAGCCTTTTTTACGTCTACTTAGTATACGCGAAAGGCAAAAACAAAATTATCACAAGTTCCGGGCGCGCTTAAAACAGAAGCAAAGATTCGCTTCGCGATTTTCAATGCTGCACGTGAGAGATGGAAATCAAAAACTGATTGCACTCGATTGAAGTATCGCTTGCAAATCAGTTGGCTGGGGTTCTGCCTAATCGCACCAAGCGCCGACCAAAGATTTCCCATTTTCTGCTCAAGCTTTTGCTAAGCAAATTCAATTGATGACAATAAGATGCGCGGCTACAAAGCAAGACCATGCTGAGGGTGGCTGGGTTCGATTCCCAGCGCCAGTCCAGACAATTTTCGGATTGGAAATTGTGTCGACTTCCCTAGGCATAAAAGTATCATCGTGTTAGCCGCATGATATACGAATGCAGAAATAACTTGGCCCTGAAACCTCGCAGTTAATAACTGTGGAAGTGCTTAATAATCACCAACTGCGAGGCGGCAATGATCCAATGGTGGATGTAATGCCAATGAAGAAGAAGAAGAAATCACCTGTGTACCTACTGTTTTTATTCTTCTTCGCTTCGAACTGTCAAGTCCATTTGGATCGCCATGATGGCGGTTGCGTCCGGCATGCTGGCTGAATTTCCGTTTCCCGTTTTTTAGACCTTATTGTGCTGTTCCGTCGTTATCTAAAAAATCCTAAATTTGTTCCGTTTCCCCATTGATTCTTCCAAAGAGCTCCAAAATATCATAATGACTACCCAAGCAGCTCAGTGAAGCTGATTGCGAATAACGTACTCTTAAAGTAACTTTTGGTTACTTGGTTATGAGCGTGTGCACCAATTTCGTCGCTTCTTTTTGCTTACATGCGTGCTCACTGCTGCAAAAGAATCACAAAAATAGGAAACAAATTAAATTTCTTCTCATTGCTTTGTTTTTCATGGGATGATGCAGTCCAGGGGCGGTAAACCCTTATATAATAAACATAATACACATAGTTTACGAGAAAGACAAAAAAGATATATATTTCCATCCCAACCTAATACCTCAACATTTACATTTCAATTCTAGACTTGACTACAAGATTCCCACCGGATACGCATGGCTCTTGCTGAGCTGGGTACCGGAAGCGGCCACGGTGCGGCAGAAGATGCTGTACGCTTCAACCAAGGCCACGCTCAAGCTGGAGTTCGGTTCCGGCCACATCAAGGAAGAACTGAACGCTACCGCCAAGGAGGAAACCACTCTTCGAGGCTACCAGAAGCACAAGGTAGACTTCAGTGCGCCGGCTCCGTTGACTAGCCGGGAGGAGGAACTAGCAGAGATCCGCAAAAGTGAGGTAAAGACAGACTTCGGTATCGATACCAAACAGCAGACACTTGGAGGCATCAACTGTCCGATCTCCGAGCCAACCAGCCAAGCCCTGTCCGACATGCGACGGGGCGCCTACAACTATCTGCAGTTCCGGATCGATTTGGAGGAAGAGAAAATTCACATTGTCAACGCGGCCAATATCGACATTCTAAAGCTGCCATCACAAATCCCAACGGACCACGCGCGATACCATCTCTATCTGTTCAAGCACCAGCACGAAGGAAACCACCTGGACAGTATGGTGTTCGTTTACTCGATGCCGGGCTACACCTGTTCGATCCGGGAGCGCATGATGTACTCCAGCTGTAAGGGTCCGTTCTCGGCCACGATCGAAAAGCACGGCATCGAGATAACGAAGAAGATCGAAATCGACAACGGTGAGGAGCTGACGGAAGAGTTCATCTACGAAGAGCTACATCCCCGGAAGCTGAACCTGCGACCGCAGTTTTCCAAGCCGAAGGGACCGCCCAGTCGGGGCGCGAAAAGACTGACCAAACCACAAGCAGTGGAATAGAGGGCTTCTAAATTGGTTCTGAAGCATGCAATTCGTAAATTTAAAGCATTTTTTAGTTACTTCCGGATCCACATTTTGGGATTCATAACTGAGTGTTGTCCGTGTTCGCTAGAAAAGTACTAACAACATCCATTTAGCTTGTGTTTTCAGTGAGAAAGTGAGAAAAAACGCATCTCTTGCCCGTTTACGAATGAACTTAGGCCTATGTTCGCTGTGTTTTCGTTTTAGGTTTTAACTTTTGATACGCAGGAGTGAAGCATTGTGCACGATAAGCATTAGAAAATGCAGAGGATTATACGTATAGAGTGTGAGCATGATGAGTGCTATTCATTTTTATATTATATTAAAATAGTATTTATATTCGATCTCGGAATCAGCCTTTTCTTCGTTTCATGAAGGTTTTCACACGAGTAGAAGATGGCAAAATGAGATTACGAAGTTGCTCACTTAGTGGTTTGATACAGCTCTTGAACTACAATCAATCTAACAAGATATAGAAAATGCCATATTTTTCACGGAAATTTGCTACATTCTATTTTATTCTGAATTGTGTTTTTCAAATTGCGTTAGAATAATTGGTTGCAAAAGAGTTGTACAAAAGTTTTGTTAGCAAACAAAATCAAAAAGTCTCCTTCTATCAAGCTTAGACAAACACGACAAAAATTTCAATGTGAGGTCGCAATCGCAGCAGCGACGTAAAACAAGACGATGCAACCAGAGAGAAAATCTAATCCATGAATTGAAAATCTAAATATTATATACACAGAAAAGGGTTCATCTAAATATTCAAATATGAATAATTATATATATTGTATCTACAGTCAGTAACATGGGAACGAAAAGGGAAGCAAAAAGGAATAATAATACAAAACGAATTTTAATGTGAACAAAAAACAACAAAGTCGATTATTTGAAGTCGACTTGTAGAAGGTTACTCCAGCAAATAAAAAAGGAAAAATAAGAAGGTAAACATATTTCTTATAATATTCTTTATACAGTAGTGATTGCAATAACGGAATGCATTGCTGAATAAAAGTACTATTTATTGAATGATGAAATTAAGGAGATTGCTGGCTGTGATCATTCGTCGAAACTACCGAAACTTCCGTATGAATAAAACGAAAATACAGAATAACTGAACGATTTTGAATTGGCTAATGACGTTGCACTTCTAGCCCAACGGCGCTCTGATATGCAGGTATGCAGGACCTTGCTGAGCATTCCTCATCGACATGACCCATCATATACCTACCAGATTACACTGTTGTGCATTGAATTCCGCACGAACACCTTTTTCCGCGAGTTTTGGTACGGAAATCAATTTTCCTTCTAGTCCCAGGGCGGACTAGTTTCTGGACGGATACTCTCATCGAAACGAACAAAAGAACTGCGATTTTTCGACAAATGCGACGTGGCGCCCGAATCGATCACTCACGCACTAGTTTCAAGCATACCAGCCCAGACCGCACCTTTCATCGGATCTGCTTTTTCGCCGCTTTCCGACAGGAACAGCTTACAATTTCGCTTTCGACGATCTGGCTTACCGCACACGAGACTTTTCTGCGATGCACTATTCCCGCTCATCCGTAGCGCTTGTTCGTCTGAACTGGACCGTTTACGTTGCTTATCCGCTTCAAACCTCAACTTCACCTTCATTAACTACAGGGTGATGGCATCCTCGTTACGCGCTTCCAAAGCTGTCGTTAGAGGATTGAACGATTCCGGAAGCCCTCGCAATATTAGCGCTACAGTACAGTTCTGCCACCTTTGCAAATGTTCGGCCGACAATGTTCATTGTAACGTTGTGTAGATTTTTCGAAATAATTTTATTGGATTTGCTTGAAGCTTTAGACGTTTTTATCTTTTTAAGCAAAATCATTTGTAAATATATTATGAAATTAGATTATTATTTTTAATTAATTAATAGCTTTGACGTTTTTATCCTTTTAAGTAAAATATCATTGAAATGAGTTGAAGCTTAATTATTAGTCATCAATTATCTTTTTGCTTAATTTTTTGTTGTAATTATTAGATTATTTGAATTTAATTAGCTTTGGACGTTTTTTTCTTTTTAAGCAAAATAATGCTTGAACTCGTTAAGTCGGCTTGACGATTCACAGTCCAAAACGAGACCATAATATAATCAGTATTTGCAAAAGATATTTTAGTTACTAGTAGGGCTGTGCACAATGGAAGTTTATCGATATCGACGATATTCGTTTGGTGATATATCGGTATCGGCGATATATCGGGTTTGAAAATATCGGATATCGATTTTATCACGTTTGTAAACTCTATTTTGTCACAAAACAATTTGAAAATTTTAGTCGCTCTTACCCATCTCGGTAAAACACCGCAAACGACAATGATTATCAGTTTTTTTTACCCAAGTTTGGCTACTCAGTTTCAACTTTCACCGCCTGTGGTTTATTATGATTTCCTGTCGAGGTGAAGCTTTATCGTTCATGCGTTCTGCCTTTCCACTTAGCGGGTACTGATGAGCCCGAATTCTCAATATCAGACACAATGGACATTTCAAAAAAGGTGATGGGCTTGCTACATATGTTTTAATGGATGTAGTACTGTGAGTGAGCAGTCAGTGAGCCAGTGTATGTAGTTTTTAGTTAAATTATTGAGATCAACATTATATAAATCGATTACAAAAAATTATCGATATCGTCGATATTTGAGTTCAATGATATCGGATATCGTATCGATAAATTTCATCCGATAATATCGATATTATCGATTTTATCGATATTTGCACAGTCCTAGTTACTAGATAAAGATTGTCGCTTCGGTTCCCTTTGTTCTGCTGTCCGGAACATGTTGGGTACCAAGCTGTCAAATCGTATGGATTTTCCTTCTTTGACATTTAGCTCCCCTATCCTTGCCAGCAAAAGATATTCCGGACAGCGACGACAGCGACAATCTTTATCTAGTAACTAAAATATCTTTTGTATTTGCCCGACTATTTGACTGTCTCTGGAAAAGATATTTTAGTTACTTAGTTTAGTTTAGTTTAGTAACTAAAATATCTTTCGAGCGGTTTGCGTCTCGACTAAGCAAAGTGGTATACTGTTTCAATGAGTGCAGTAATGGTAGAAAGTAGATAGCTCTTTTTCAACCATTTGCTCGATCCTGGGAAGGCGCCAAATTGATATCGCCATTTGAATCTATGTACATAACCAGCAATTGTCCTTCAAGGATTCTTGAAGGTAAAAATCCTTAAGCTCGTTCATTTTCGCTCGCACTAGAGGAAGAGCGGTTTCCAAGTTCCGAACAATTTAAGTATTTCTACAAAGTAAAACGTGTTTCTTCAAAGTTTGCTGAAGGTAATAATTGAGAACAGTGGTAAAGTGAAGTGCTTGAAACAGAATCTTTTGATGTCTTCCAGGTAGCTGCTTATTTCGGTCAGTGCGTCTGACACTTTAGCGATTCTCTCCATTTGCCGGAGTCTATAATTTTTGCACACGACTAACGTTCGCCATTCGCGTTGGACTTCCAGTGCGTAGGCGCTTTTTTGTACGGGCTGGAATTGTGTGACGACTAGCGGAGTCGAATTGGGGTTCCATCGATTTTGTTGTGGATCGCGGTGCGACCAAAATTGAGCTTGTGTGTCCGCTAAGGCCCGCCTTTCGGGGGTAGTTAAACGGAGGGGAGTGCAGTTCGTGAGATAGTCGAGCGAAATTCACCTGACAGTCGCCAAAAACTGTTGATAAGACCACCATTACGTTACAACAACGTCGGAAGATGATCTGGGATATCACTTTGTAGGCGGCATTAAGGATGGTGATCGCTCGAAAGTTCTCACTCTCCAGCTTGTCGCCTTTCTTGTAGATGGGGCATATAACCCCTTCCTTCCATTCCTCCGGTAGCTGTTCAGTTTCCCAGATTCTAACTATCAGTTTGAACAGGCAAGTGGCCGCTTTTCCGGGCCCATTTTGATGAGCTCAGTTCCGATACCATCCTTACCAGGTGCTTTATTGGTCTTTAGCTGTTGGATGGCATCCTTAACTTCCCTCAAGGTGGGGATTGCTTGGCTTTCATCGTCCGCTGAACTGACGTAGTCATCTCCTCCGCTGCCTTGACTTTCACTGCCTGTACTCTCAGCGCCATTCAAATGTTCCTCGTAGTGCTGCTTCCACCTTTCGATCACCACACGTTCGTCCGTCAAGACGCTTCCATCCTTATCCCTGCACATTTCGGCTCGCGGCACGAAGCCTTTGCGGGATGCGTTAGGCAACTGATAGAACTAGCGTGTTTCTTGAGAACGGCACAGCTGTTCCATCTCCTCGCACTCAGATTCTTCAAGTGCACGAATTGAGAGAACCACAACGCCCATGGAGATGAATCATCCGTAGATCGTTTGCTTACTTATGCTAAATAATCGACTTTAATTTCAGCATTGTACGAACATTATTACGCTAGATTTGAACTTTTCATAATATGAGTAGAAACCGTGTGGTGAATTGGAAATTCACCTCTTGGCTTGATTGTATAATCACCTTAATGGCTGCTTTGACTGTATTCCAGGGGCCCAGGGTATGATTACCTCTAAACGGTCGCACTATTGATCCCTTCCAACAAACCTCCTGCAGCGCTACGATGCCGAATCCACCGTCCTTGAGCACATCGGCGAGTATGCGTGTGCTCCCGATGAAGTTGAGAGATTTGCAGTTCCACGAACCGAGTTTCCAATCGCTAGCCCCTTTTCGTCGCAGTGATCTTCGCCGATGGTTCCGGTCCGTACTCTCTTGTTGATTGTTCGTTGCGTATGTTTTTTTAAAGGCTGGCTTGCAGGGCCTGACACCAAACCCCCTAAAGGACCATTCCTCCTTATTCCCGGTGTACCATGGTGCACAGTTTCACTTAGAGTCCCTCGCTGACACTCGGACGATGGGCAGCCGCCCCTAACATGGAGAACAGACGCTGTTGTGAGCCCATCCTGACAAGGAGAACTCAGTAAGATATGCACCTCCGGTGAGAAGCAACTGAAATTCATTAAGCTGAAAATTTTCAGGATCAGACACCGGGACGCAAACTTGCCACTAGCCTTGTAAAAGGTCCTTATCCGCTCCTCACAGTTGAGTCAATGCAGCCAACGATCTTCAGCCGCCCCAGCCCTGTGTTTGAGGCAGGTGATGAGACCTTCCAGCAACGATTTTCAGGCAAGTACTCTTCCAATACGATCGGTTCATCTCCTGAAAAAAAATTCCCGATTCCAGCCAAAACCCAACAACACTTCATCCAGCTAGATATCACTTCGATCGGACACCGGGACGCACACTTACCTCCAGTCTTGTGGAAGGTTTCTATCCGCTCATCACAGTCGAGCCAACCCAGTCAGCGCTCAGCAGTCGTCCCGGCCCTGTGTATGAGCCAGGTAAAGAGGCCTTCAAACAGCAATCGTCAGGCAAGTACGCTCAAGCAAGCTTCAGAATCCAGGTCTCCAGATTTAAGTAGTGCTTATGCCCGTATGCGTCCAAGAAACTTCCAGAAATCTGTTCGCAACGTTGTGTCCACTACCTCTCTGTCAGAGTTGCGGGTGTATTATCAAAATGTGAGGGGTCTTCGCACTAAGATCGACTCATTCTTTTTAGCAGCTTCGGATGCAAAATACGACGTCATCGTATTAACTGAGACTTGGCTTGATGATTGCATCCTATCTACACAACTTTTCAGGGACTCTTTCACGGTGTACGAAACTGATCGGAACGCGCTTAATAGTATAGGAAAACTACAGGAGGAGGTGTATTAATTGTTGTTTCATCTGCACTGCGTTCCTGTGTTAATCCTACTCCAGTTAGCGAATGTCTTGACCAACTGTGGGTGAAAATTAAAGTAAGTGACTGTGCTGTGAGTGTTGGAGTAATATTCTTGTAGGTATGACTTGTAGCAGAGAAACACGGATTTAACACGGTTAGAACTAGGTTTATTAAAAATAACTTAGTACTTGGTTGATATAGAACTGAATTAGCATGGGTGAAAATTTTCCTTTTAATACCCTTTGGTTGTTTATTTGTTGCTATGGTTACCTTGACGACGACCCTCGATTGTCTGTTGTTATTCTGTCAACGACGGTTAACGAGGGTCTCGGCAGTCCCAGGTTACTTTGTTTTTCACATGTTTTCATCCCCTCTCAATCCGACATTCCTAGGTTTGATGTCAGCAGTTGGAATTGGGTGGCTTCCAGAGACTTCGTGAACAGATCAGCCAGTTGATCACGAGTGCAAATGGATTCGACGTTCAGCGTACCTTTCTCGACCAGATCCCGGATGAAGTGATGCTTCAAGTCGATGTGTTTGGTCCTCTTGCTCTCCAGGTTTTTGGCCATGCACACACAGCCACGACTGTCCTCGAAAATGGTCAACAGGTTGGCAGCAACATGCAGAACTTCCAAGACGCCGCTGATCCATACGGCCTCTGTCGCTGCTGCACTTAAGAGCGACATAAAGCCTGTACACGTTAAATTTCGGACACATGGATAATATCCAATCTATTCATCAACATTTCATCAATTGCAACGAGAACCAAAATATATTGGAAGCATCACATATATCGGAAACATTCATCTGTCATGAAAATAGATCGTCTCAGTAGTTGGCGAATATTTTTAAAAATCGCTTTGGAAGATGAGTGTCCAAGATTTAACGTGGACAGGCTTTACTCCGCTTCGCTTGACGACAATTGCTTTTTGCTGCTCCACGACACGCTGCACCCATACACCTTGAAGAAGAACCCGCTTACCGACTTTCGGTCCTGAAGGTCGGCTGCCCAATCGGCATCAGCAAAGCCGACGAGCGCTTCTGCTTCGCTGTTCCTTTGGTATTCGAGACAAAGGGTTTTGTCCCACTTAAGTATCGCACCACACGTTTCAAGGCGTTCCAATGTACGGTCGACAAACCTTGCTGGAACCGCCCGAGGTACCCGACAGGGTAACACACATCTGGCCTACCACAAAGCATAATGTACATCATGCTTCCAAGCAGCTCTCGATATTAGGTTTCACCGACATTAAGTCCACCACGTGGCAGTTGGAGGCCTTTCTCCATCGGAGTCCTGGTTGTATTGCACTCGCTCATCCCGAAACGATTCAGCACCTTCGTGATGCTAGACTCCTGCGACAGTCTCAACGTTCCTTTGCTACGGTTGCATTGCTTCAGCCCATACAGCGACTTCTGCAGCTTGCAGCCGGAGCAGATGGATGTAGATGGTTTCCTTCAGCTCGCTGTGAAGGAAAGCGGTCTTCACGTCCATCTGGTGGAAGAAGAATCTCTCGTGAACGCCTACCGCCAGGATGATTCTGATTGTCACTAGTTTGGCCACCGGAGTGTACGTTTCTTCGTAGTCCAGCCCCGGTCTCTGTAGGAAACCTTTCGCTATGAGCCGAGCCTTGCGTCGCACGGCACGTCCGTTCTCGTACTCCTTAATCCGAAAGACCCACTTCGTTTTCAACGGCTTCACGTTGGCAGGACATGGTATTAGCCGCCACACCTGGTTCTTCTCCATGGACTGCAGCTCATCTTGAATGGTTTTTAGCCATTCGTCACGATCGTCTCGATCCAAAACTTCATGGTAGCTTTCAGGAACATCTAGCGTGTGGGAAAATGCGGCAGAGGTTGCTTGGAAACCAGTAAAATAATCAAGAAACTTACCCGGTAGCCTGCGCTCCCGTTCGCTGCGCCTTGACGACTCGCCATGAGAAACGCGTCTATCGTTGTTGGTTCGGTTGGCTCGTCCACTTCCGGATCCTCGAAGTCTTCTTCATCGTTGTCCGAATTTTCTTCATCTCCGGCAGGCTCTGGAATCGCAGGCTCGCCAGTGACTTATTCTTTTTCCCCCTCTTGCTCGTACGATGGTAGCACTACTAACGGTTTATCATCTCTGCTTTCAGCGGCGAACAGAAAACAGGTTTCGTCGAAACGGACATCACGAGCAATCACCCCCTTCCTGCTTTTTTGTTCCAGAGGCGGTATCCATTGGGAGCGTTGCCGATCATGACCCCAAGCAACCAGAAGTTCGGATATGAAGGGCTATATTGGCTTAATCAGCTCTCATTTTAAGTAATTTTTTGTATGTAACGGAACTTTAAGTGAACTTTAAAGTTTCGTTAAGGATGCTTGGAACTTGATGTGAACCATAGTGAACCAATTAGTTCGGTTAAGAGTAAATTTAAGTAAAATCTGAACTTCTGGTTGCTTGGGAAACTCCTGAATCTTGGCATCCAACTTTTTGCGGAGTTGGCCGCGGACCCACGCGTATGCCATGCATTCAAACACGCGTAGCTTTGACAGATCCGGTTTGGATCCAATCCAACATCCCGCCGGTGTGGTACCCTCCGACAACGCTGCTGATGGCGTCCGATTGAATCGCTCGGCCACGACATTCTGTTGAGGCGTATAAGCGACGGTTGCTTCGACCTGGATGCCCTTCTTTTTGTAGAAGCTTTTCTGCACGGTCGAACTTTACTCACGGCCTTGGTCCACGGTAAGCTTCGAGATGCGTAAACCAAAATGCGCAGTCACCAGTGCTTCATACTCCTGGAACTTTTCGAAGACTTCCGACTTCCGCTTCATCAGGTAGATCATGGCGAAGTGCGTCTTGTCGTCGTTAAACGATACAAAATATCTTGATCCGTCCCATCGATGGGTCCGCAAACATCCGAAAGAGATCGCTCGAGGGGCCGGTTCGCTCGTTGACGAGTTCCATCGAATGGGTCCCGGCCCTGCTTACCCTGGGCGCACGCATCGCAGAATTGATTCTGGCCTGGCTTAAAGTCGACACCAGTGGCCATCTTCTTCTGCACCTGGCAAAGGTTAGCAGTGGAGCTACTCACCTTAATATCAAGCGCTAGCGATGATATTGCCATCCTTCTTTAGCACCACTTTGCCCATAAGGAACAGCACTTCAACGCCAGCAGTTGCCAGCTTTTTCACCGAGAGCAGATTGTCGCGAAGGTCGCGATTTACAGCACCTTTTGCATATTCAAGAGTACGTCGTGGTTGCTGTAACCATTTATCTCGCCCTCTTCCTTCGCCACCAGATCCTTAGTCACTTCTATGACCACCGGGCACGACAGTCTTTCGACCGAATGGAAAAACGTTTTCTCGTTCACCAAATGGTCACTTGCGCCCGAATCCAGCTTGAAATGGATGACGTCACCGTTTGACGTGGAAGGCTAGTCACGGTTTACCATAAAAGTCACCCCTTTCTGGCTCATGGCAGTATGCACTTCCTTGTCCTTCTTCCTGCAGTCCTTCTTCATGTGGCCGATTTGGCCGCACTTGTGGCACTTGCCTTGAATTTGTCACCACGCTTGTAACGCTGATGGCCCGCAAACGCCACCGGCCTGTCGTCGACGGTCTCGTCCATACGGTCCACACGTTTTTGCTCTTTCGCGAGCAACAGATGCTTGACCAAATCCAAATTGAGGTCCTCTTCCTTAATGTCTCCCAGCGCCGTTACAAGGGGATCGTACAAGTCCGGTAAACTTAGGAAAGCTGGGATACGAGATCTCCGTCCTTAAACTTCGCACCGGCCGTTTTGAGTTGTCTTACCAAATCGTCAAACGCCAAAAGGTGGGACCGCATCGATGCTCCCTCCTTCATCCTTAGGCGACCAAGCTGTTTCCACAGGAGCATTTGACTGGCCACAGACTTCTTTGCGAAAACGTGGCTCAGGCTTGACCACATATCCTTCGCGCTGTCTTTGTCCCGGAAGACTTCCAGAACCTCATCCGCCAAGAATCCAACGATCATGCTTTTCGCTTTTCGATCTTCTTTGTCGAACTTCACCTCGTCCTCTTCCTCTTCTGGAAAATCTTCCGTCAGGGTTCGCAGCACGCCAGCCAAATCCAGGAAATCTTCAAGACTGATACTAGCTGCTCTAGACTCACACGAGTAGGGAATGCCCTTTACGATGGTTTGTGTTTCAATGGTTTGACACAAACAAACTTCATGGCTAACACTAGCAACAGGATTCTTGATTTAGCTCTTGTAAGCTATAGGACGTTGCCTGTTTGCAGGGTTTGCAGCGTTTCGTAAGCAGAGGAACAAATGGTTGTTGCCGATATGGCTCATCCTCTAATCGAGGTCGACATAAGGATGGTTCTACTTCGTCGGTGGTTCTACCGCTGCAGTTTCAACAATCTTTCGATAGAACTCAGTTTGATTATCGTTGGGCCGATTATGATCTCTTAACATGTGCATTTTTATCAATCGATTGGCGATTCCTGGACTCTAAACTAAATGATATGATCACCATATTCAATCATGAAATCCGGCAAGTTGTGGAGCTCCATGTACCACTCAAGCGTCCTCCGCTGAAACCTCCTTGGACAAACAGGAATCTCCGTAAACTAAAAAGTTGTAAGCAGTCCGCTCTTCGAAAATACCGACACAATCGCAATCCGTACTGTGGGGTTTGAGTAAAATGTCTTCAGCGGCATAGATTCACACATCAGCGTGTCAATCGTCGAGCAGCAAGCCATGATTTTGCCTCTTCCAGTCAGACCTCCGCGGCGTACACACGCATCCACGGGGAGTCGCCGTCATAACTTCGTTCCGGCCATTCAGGGCCACACATTTTGGCGATCCTGCCAGTCTAATTTTTGGATCCTGTCGCTGATTTCATGAGGTGAGTTGAATTCAAAGAGTTAAAGTGACGAGTGATATATTTCTGTTTGCAAAATCACAAGACGCGTCTCGAAGATTGTAGGAAAATGGTTTGAGGTTTGCTAAATCACAAGACGCGTCTCGAAGACCGTCGGAAAATGGTTTATGGTTTGCTAAACCACAAAACGCGGAAAATGGTTTGTGGTTTGCTAAATCACAAGACGCGCCTCGAAGACCGTCGGAAAATGGTTTAGAAAACTATCTATTTAGAAAACTAGGCGTGTATGAAAGGTGGCCGAAAAAAATGTATTGTAGTTTGTGAAACTACAAGGTGAGTATGGAAGACCAACGGAAAATGGTTTACGATCTAGAAAATTTCAAAGTCCTAAATTTGTTTTAATCAAAATCAAATACTCGATTACACGAAGCCACTTGGCAACGTACATGAGACTACCAGTCAAGCTATTATATAACGAAACCTGAGAGAAATGGAGAAATATTCAATGCTGTACCACGCTGTACTGTTCGAAACTGTTCGGAAAGCCAAATATATTATCTAGAAATTTATCTTGGAATGTACTGATTTAGTAGCCATAGCGGGATTACCTGTAGCCTGTAGGAGCAGATATCTTGGAATTTGAAAAATTAATAAGGTTGCCGGATTTTACAAAGCTATTCGGAAGTTCGAATTCATTATGCGTAAGATTAGTTTGGAGTTATTGGCTAGCAATACTAGTTTATGGCAAATGGTTGATAGTGTACTGTACGCGAAACTAAAAGTTGGATTAAATGTACGGATTTGGAATGGATTTGGATTGACTTTGGATTGGATTTGAATTGGATTTGGATTGGATTTGGATTAGATATGGATTGAGTTTGGATTTAAATCAGGGTGAATTACACATTCTTATCGAGTTTGAATATCATTCTTTGAAATTAAATTGCAGGGAGTTTGGGATACGTCTTACTATGTATTTTTCTTTCACGTAAAGTAATATATTTCAAATAGTTTTAGTTCCATCCCATTAACGTAACAGAACAACTAACACAAGATTCTATCATCCACCACTATTTTTGACAATCAATAAAATACTTAGTTCTAATTGCATAACTCCTGGTACCATTGTTTGCTTGATAAGCACTTGGAATTAACGCAAGACGGACACCGGAGTAGAAATTTCGGATTCACCGCATTTCCATTCTTCAGGTGATTATGCACCACATCCGTCAAGGCATCGATAAACAGAGGGTGATCGTTGGGCGCCGCCGCTCGACCAATCTTCTCAGCACCCACTTCGTGGGCCAATTCCTCGCAGTATTCAATGTCCAACTCATGTAGCGTCTCGATATGCTCATTGACAAATGCAATTGGGACCAGGATAAAATTTTTCTTACCCTGCTTAACGTAGCCCTTGATGGCATCATCGGTGAACGGTTCCAACCAGGGTAGTGGGCCTACTTTCGATTGCCACACCAAGCAGTACGGATTGCAGTAGTTGAGCTGTTCCATCACATTCTGCACGCTGGCCCCTACTTCGGATGGGTACGCGTCGCCACGATTGACCGCTTTCAGCGGTAGGGAATGTGCAGAAAATAGCAGGATAACATCCTTACGCTTTTCGGCTGGGAATTTTTCCAATTCTTTCCGGATATTATCGGCAAAGGTCTTGGCCAGTAAGGGGTGTGTGCTCCAGCGATCAATAATACTCCACTTGGCGTTGGACAGACCATTCTTGTTTGACTTGTAGTGAGTAAAAATGGCATTGAAACTGGAACCAGATGTAGCGCAGCTGTACTGAGGGTACTGCGAAAATAGGACCACCCGCTCCGGTTGGTCTTGTTCCACTTGCTTCAAGGTATCCTCCGTCAAGGGCGTCACGTAGCGGAAGGCCACGTAGTGCTTGTGGGGAGCCGTTTCCGGTGACACCTTATCCAACTGTTTGCACAGCAGTTCACCCTGGATGTTGGTCCACTTGAAAATGGGTGATCCGCCTCCGATTTCATTGTATTTCTTCTGCACTTCGGGTGTACGTCGCTTAGCAATCCAGGGGCCCAGTTTGCTGAATTTAAAAAAAAAATAGATAGTTGATTATTGTTAATACAAAACCTCTTATAATGTGCTTTTTATTACCTTTGAACGGGAAGCTGGATCATATCGCGATCAGTCATAATCCGGTGCAAGTAATCGTGCACCTGATCCGTGTTTTGAGGACCTCCCATATTTAACATCACGATCGCCGTACGCGGCTTGGAGCATTGGGTGGGTTGAATGCTCAGCTGTCGTATTAAGGCCATTGTACCTGTAGATAGATAACAATCCATAATAAGTGATCTGGTTGCATGAGGAGGCAATAATTAGTTTTACTTTCACTTCGTCTACTCACCGAGTCCCAATGAATTAGTTCTAGGAACGAGAATGTTCTTCAACATTTTGATTGATTTTATTCAGCAGTAGTGCAGCGTTGTTAACGAAACAGCAATCCACAGTTATCTTGAGTGGTCTATAAAATGAAGTAGATAGTAAGTACGTGGGTATTTCGTAAAACCACCACAATCGCCTAAAAAAATCCAAAGTTTTTTGCAAACGTAACGAACCGGGGTCGGCGGTCACCAATGATGATTGTTCTTTCTCTGCTTCGCAAACGCAAAACTCGTACTCTACATGCAACTGCCTATCTTTATCTTTCCAACACTCCCAAGCCCTCTCACGACCCCCTAATGGCACCGCGACGCCAAGCTAAAACAGCTGTTTCGTGATGACGAATTAATGACATCCGCACGCTTTTCTTCACTACACTGAATTTTTACTACACTGAAAATTAAAAAAACACTTTAATTGAGTTCTCCAAGCGCAGTTTTTCGCACACCAACGTCAGTGTATTAGGTTCTGCAGCATGACGTCACGAATGAATTCGGTCGTCGTCGAATGAACTTTTTTTGACAGTTCAGTAGTACTTTCCACTGACTCCGACAAGGATCGAGTTCGTGATTGGTTGGCTGCCCCCGAGTCCAACGCGAAGAACCGGCCTCCTTAGCCATGCGGTAATGGGCCAAACACAATTGATACGTTTGCGTGCGTTTTGACAGTTTTCTCATGGGAAAACTGTCAAATCGCACGCAAACGTATCAATTGTGTTTGGCCCATAAGACGCGCGGCTACAAAGCAAGACCATGCTGAGGGTGGCTGGGTTCGATTCCCGGTGTCGGTCTTGGCAATTTTCGGATTGAAAATTGTCTCGACTTTCCTGGGCATAAAAGTATCATCGTGCTAGCCTCATGATATACGAATGCAAAAATGGTAACCTGGCTTAGAAACCTCGCAGTTAATATTGTCGCGCTTATCTTTTTCTAGAATGCTGCGGTGGTCTTACACTCGCAGGCTCGACTGCGAAGATAAACGTCAAGATAGCCGCCGTGTTAAAAGATAGGCAGTATTTTCCCGCTCAAAACAAAACCACGTGCTTTTCGCGAAATGACAGCAGTGTTCGATTGTATTTTATTTATTATTATTATATATATATATATATATATATATATATATATATATATATATATATATATATATACTCCTAAACAACCAGGGGGGTAATATGCGGTGCATCGCGCCTCCTCTGCATGTAGTTTGAAGTATAGATAGTGGAATATATAGATGAGCGAAGATAAATCCTCTGTCTCCAAACGAACTGTCAAACGTGTCTCCAAACGAGCATGACGTCACGATTTCAATGGAAACGTTAAGGGCTGTGACGTCATATGCGCGTGTTCACGGGCAAAAAAATCGACTCAGCCATGCATTCGCTCATCTATAGATTCTACTATCTATAGTTTGAAGCAAATGTAAATAAACAATCCCACAATTTTTTCGTTAGTTAGCAGTAGTGTAGGTTAACCAATATCCTACAAGATTCCAGTTCGAAAAATGGTACTCTTGCCAAGCGGGGTGGCCCGCCTTTCCCAAGCAGCGAGGCCCGGATAATACACGGAAGAAATAAACTACCTAATAGTGAGTTTAATTCACCCAACCTCGAACATCCGTACGGGAAGCGAAAATTGAGTAAGTAGGGTCTAAGTAGTTTGCCTTTACTCCCATGTTAAAAAAGTATCCAACGGAAAATTTATTGACCCAAATTTAAGTTTAATTCACTCAATTTCGACCTCAGGTAATAAAACTCAACATTGGCTTCCCGTATTGAACTGGCGTCGTTGGATTGTTTGGCTCTTTTGTTTTTGACAACAAAAGAAAGAGTGGATGAAAGCGGAGAGAAAAAATAACTCAAAAGTAAGTTTAAAAGTACTCAATTTTGGGTACTTTTTTTCTTCCGTGTACATCTTAGGTAGGCTTGATTTGTTCGTGGATGACAGGCTACGTTTTGACAGGGCAAGTGAATTGAACAACTCAGTTGAATTCAATTGACTTGCCAAAAGTTGAACATGTTCAACTTTCTTTTCGTTCAAGTGAATTGATTTAAGGTGTTTACACGTTCAGTTCAAAAGATATTTTAGTTACTAGATAAATATTGTCGCTGTCGTCGCTGTCCGGAACATCTTTTGCTGGCGAGGATAGGGGAGCTAAACGTCAAAGAAGGAAAATCCATACGATTTGACAGGTATGTACCACACATGTTTCGGACAGCAGAACAAAGGGAACCGAAGCGACAATCTTTATCTAGTAACTAAAATATCTTTTTTCAGTTCGCGTTCGATTCAAGCGACTTGCTCAATTCACTTGCCTTGTCTAAACGTAGCATAACTCCCCCCTGTAAACAACCCAATAATTGTCGTGAGGAGATTTTGGTCCAGTGTATTGACTTTTTTTGGTCCCCTGCGCATTTGACAAAGAAGTCGACAATCGACATAAACTTGTTTTGATTTTTGACGCGGGTCAGGTTGGCGGTTGCTCAAAATACCAAAATTTATATTTTAAAAACACAAAAACTTAATTTTTTCTCTATTTCAATTCATATATTATTAATATTGATCCTTAAATGACTAAAATGTTGTAGTGAGTTTTGTCTACTTGTGGTAAAAGTGAGAATCGTCGAAAATGGTTGCTTCAATCTACAACGCGTCGGATTCGTTGTTTTCTGCTTCAGGCAGGAACCATTTTCCCAGTTGCTTCACTTGTGGTCAATACTCTCCGTTTATGATTTACCTCGGTTACAATGAAAAATCCATCAAGTTCTGCCCGGAAGCAAAGGTATTTGACATTTTGTTTAGCTCTATTCGCTTGTCTAAATCTTAAGTTCTTTTCCAGCGCATCCAACTATTCTGTCCAATCTGTTCTCCGCATCCGGCCCTCTTCAGGCAGCTTTTCCCCAATGATAACCTTTTCCGAGCAGACAGCATTCTGAACGATCAGCGACTGCTTGCACTGCTGGAGGATTTTGTATACTCCCATCCGGACGACGAGCAATACTCGAACATGGAAAGGATCATCATCACAGAAAACACTCAGCTGCACTCGCCCTACAAAGTGGTGGCCAAGCGGAAAGCACCCAAATCGTTTAAACTCAAGCTGCTGATGAACTTGTTCCCGGAAGCTCACCGGATGCCTAACCGAAACTGCAGCGATGAGAATGAACTGTGCGAAACCATGAAACAAAAGTACCACGACATCTGCGTTAGCTACATGAACATATCGGAGGCCGGAGGGAGCCAGCTGATAGATAACTTTGACATTCTGATTGATAAGACTCCGCGATCGGCAATGAGACCGAAGCCACGCTGCCGAACAGCGATGGTCGTTGTTCCCCAGGACAGTATTATAGAGGAATGTGCCGAACAGGAACAAGTGATGAGCGATTCCGACCGTGAGATTCGTGCCGTCGACGGTAAGTAATAATAATTGATGGATTGCATGTTCAACATTTCAAGAAGAACAAAAGTTGCCTAACATTTTAAATAACTCTACGATAAAGGAATTTTTGAAATCTATGATTAATCACGAAATATTTCACGATAATATTGCTCTACAGAGCACAAACATCTGAAGAGCATCCACTTTGTCATTCCACGTACAGATTCCGACGACGAAAGCGACCTTGCTTCGATAGCCTCGGGCGTAGTGAACGAGTTTCAAATATCATCAGCAGAGCCGTCTGGAATCTGGGACGTTCGGCCATCGTCCCAGTCATTATCTCAGCACGTCAGTCAGCAATCATCGCAGATGCCAGTTGCAGCTGGTCAGTCATCATCACAATCGGTGGACATAAGTTCCCAATCGATGGGCAATGGTAATCAGTCGGAGCTGTCCTATGGTTCGGACAGTTCCGACAGCTGTGTGATTGATATGCCTCCACCACCGCGCCGTACAGGTCGACGACCTCCGTCGGCGGACGATGGGCAACAACCGGGCCCGAGCAACATCAAGCGTCGCAGGGTGAGCCCTAGAGGAAATCGGCGTAAGTGAAAAATCGTTTCGATCCATAGACCAGGCGATTAAGTTTTTCGTTCATTTCAGCAACGAATCCAACTCCGGAAGAGGTCCAAAGAAATCCACACGGTACCGCACGCCTTCCGCGCCTTGATGGAGGCTAAGTAGAATCCTTTCATATGTGTTGGCAATTTTACCTATGTATGTATTTTTTTGGCCGCATATCATACTTGAGATGAGGTCCGTTTACAATAGACTGAGTTTTATGTATCACATGTGTGTCCTTTGGAAAGATTTCCCTTGTATTATTAGTGCTGTCTAATGACTCGAACTTTCTTGAAGTACCTAGGACTAACTCGACAATTTTTGGCCACAAAGAGATGCCAAGCTACTTCGAGTTGAGCTCTCAATGAGAGCTCACCAACCAGAAGAAAAAATATTTTGGTATTTTTCAATTGTTTCGTTGTTCTGTTTTGATGATGGATGGATTTGTTTGAGTAGGCGCCAGCACAACCAACTTCAAGTTGGTTGAAGTAGTTGAATGGACGCCAAAAATTAGCTGAAAAGCGATTGTAATCTAATTCGAGCTCTCAATGGACAGGATTGTACCGCGGATAAAAAAAATCTACTCATCCGCGTATACGCTAGGAGAACAACTTCGAGCTACTCATTGGACAGCACTATTATTATTTAGTATTCAGCCAATAACTCATTTCAGAAGCTGAATTCCGCAGTGTACGTTGAACTTCTATAGAAATATGTTTCCTCTAAAATATTGTCGAATAGTACTTGCTATATGTCCTAATATTTACGACGTGAAACGTTAGTTCTACTCAAAATATTAAATGATACCAGCGATGTGAAATGTCAAAAAAACCCAACTTAACTCACCGAGTAGTGATACTGCCTTTCTCGCATTTAGCCAAGACACCAACCTTATATGGCGCTAATACAGTTCGATGTACCATTTTCTTTATAACTTTTGAACGCAACGGTCGATCGATATCAAATTCAATAGTGATCAACTAGGCTTTACCACCGGTTAAAGAAATCGGCGAAAAAATCGGTTAAGGATTACTATATGAAAAGTTGTTTAATGTTTTACTTAGCTTTTGTGCACACACATACACACACACACATACCGGGAAAAGCTGAAAAGCGCATATAGAACGATATCGTCAGAGGCAGTATCTGTTATTGCTGGGATACTACCCATCTGCATCACCCTGGAGGAAGACATCGAGTGTTATCGGCGAAGAGACACCAGAATCGTAAGGAAGGAGGTGAGAATCCGATCGATGGCGAGATGGCAACAAGAGTGGCACAGTACGGAGAAAGGAAGGTGGACCCACCGGCTCATCCCAAACCTGTCGGTGTGGATGAACAGAAAGCATGGTGAAGTGAACTTTCACCTGACGCAGCTTCTGTCGGGCCACGGATGCTTCCGGAAGTACTTACATCGGTTTGGACATACTAATTCACCGTTATGTCCAGAGTGTGAGAATGTCGAAGAGACTCCAGAACACGTGGTATTCGATTGCCCAAGGTTTGTGGAAGTACGTAGAGGAATGCCTGCCCTACGGGCGGACAACATTGCAGAGCGAATGTGTCACGAAGAATGCACGTGGAATGTGGTCAGCAGAGTCGTCACGCAAATACTGTCAGCGCTGCAGCGTAGATGGAGTAGTGACCAGCGAATAAGCGTAATCTCGGGGGAAAATCCAGTGTGAGTCCAGTGAACAGTGTTTGGCCTCGGGAAGTCGAGGCGCCGGCGAACCGGAAGTCTTCTGCCAACCGGAATCGTCGAACCGATCTTGGCACTCGAACAGCCAACTTGCTGAAGAAAAAAGAAGAAAGCGCTTCGGGTATGTAGGGCACCGCCAGTGCGGACGCCATCCACCACCGGAACTGGCGGACTACCTCTGCAACCCGAAGACGAAGTAGGCGCAATGCGCGAAAGCGTCCCCTGCGACAGCCGCCAGTAGTCGGGGCACCAACAGTCAACAGTGCGGAAGTTTCCCCCCGAAGTAGTCACAGCTTCCCGTGGTCCGGGGGGATCGAAGCAAGGAGGATAAGGGACCCGGAATCATCTAGGAGGCACATTTTCAGCAGGTCAGGAGGAGCCCAGCCCTGTTCGCCTTTAAGGTGTCTGTCGCGCAGATTTTTGATGGCCTTTAAACCTCGTAAAAAAACACATACACACGGACAGACAGATATTTGCTCAGCTCGTCGAGCTGAGTTGGTTGGTATATAACACTATGGGTCTCCGAGACTTATATAGAAAGTTCGTTTTCGGAGTGAAATGATAGCCTTTCGGTACAACTTTGTTGTACGAGAAAGGCAAAAATGTAATAGAATTTGTTAAATATCTTGTAGCACATGTTGAATGGATTGATATGTTCCATTCAGATAACTTTCACTGCGGTTAGTTTCTTTTTGCAAATTGAATATCTGGATGCTTGATTTGTTCATCTCCACATGTTAGAGCATTGTATAAAGCCGAGTGCACATTGTTTATTAAACGAAAGGATCGCATTCCATGCCCCCAACAATTCGATTGATTCGCATTCTATATCAGTCCGGGGCATTGAATGCGATCCTCTCGTTTAATAAACAATGTGCACTTGCTTGACTGTGGATATACAACAGTAAAGCACATGTGGAGATTGGACAAATCAAGCATCCGAAAGATATTCAATTTGCAAAAAAGAGAGATAACCGCGGTGGAGGTTGGTACTCGGATTCTGATGGCTTTTCCGCAAACGTGACCTTTAAGTGGTCTTGTTATGTAGGGGTTATCAAGCCTATCTAGAGAGTAGGAGGTTGAGGGTTCGAGTCCCTCCAAGACACGTGGATTCTTTTTCGCAAATTTCATATCAATTTGTCCATTTCGAAACATGTGCTGTGCCAAGATATTTAACAAAAAAATGGTTTTCGTACGGTCGAGTTGCCGAATAATATGCAATTAATTGTAATAGAATTGCTATTACTAATTTGCTAATATGAGCAAAATGAACATACGGGGTAATATACTGCCGTGAATCGCATATTTGTCTATTTGTCCCATATGAATAGGAAACCCAGCAAAGATGGGACAAATATGCGATTCACGGCAGTATAAGCCACCCTCTGTTTGAGCTTATTTACAAATTTTATTATGTCAAAGTTATATGATCTTCAAGAGAATGCTCCATATATGCCTCAAATGATAATAGTAAATGATAAATATTAGATTACCCTTCCCGAAATTGGTCACAAGTATTAATTTTTGGAGATATCGTATATCCGTTTCATTTAGAATTTCTGTAACACCACGAGAGCTGTACAGCTGGGCAGTTAAACAAACAGATAACAATATCACGAAGCTAAATTTCTACTACATGTGGCGTTGTTATGTTATTTCCATAATCTCGAGCAAGACTTGCTCTCTTCGCCATTCGCTTGAGAGTGCCACCAATAGCATCACATGGACCTTTTCCATGGGACGTTGGCAAAAATGCTATTCTGCTCTTAGTACATGGTTCTAATCTACATAAACTTGCAAAGTTTTTTTTTTATTTTATTATTTTGCTGCTGCCCATCAGACATAAAATAAATTTAAGTAAAATTTGTCTTTTATTTCATAAAATCTATCATTTTTGAGATGAACAACTGAACTGAAATTGTATCGTGATTCATTACTGTTGGAAACAAAATCCAATCATAGCAACCATTGATTAATAAGTTGCTAGGCTACTGAGCGCTATAACGAAAAAAAAAACAATTTTAATGCAAGACATCAAAGCAATCATAGAATCTAAGTAGGTTGCTAGGCAACGCGGTTGAAGAAATTCAAATTTAACTTTAGGCATTCATTCGTAAAGTAAGCGTGATGAAGAGAACACGTGAAAATAAATTGAATTTGTAAACCGTCGAAACCGTTGTTCAGTGAAAAGTGGTGTTTATCCGAATTGCTAGTGTGGTCGTTAGTAAAAATAGCGGTGGTATATCGGACGCATTGGTCCTTTTCTTACCCGGCAGGTGAGCCCCGGTGTATATTGCGCTGCGTTGCAATTTGTAACATTGGTCCTTCGAAAATCAATTGCCAGTTTATATGGACAAACACCTGCGTAGAAGCGAAAGAGTTAACGCCGGTACAGTCCCGAAGCGTTTTGAAAATTTTTACGTCGAACTACCTGAATCGGTAGATAGAAGAATGTATCGTACATTCATTCATTTATTTAGTCTACATCTAAACAGATAACACTGAATCAACAATTTGACGCCACAATACACGGTTCGAGGCCGCATCTCTCCATCCTCGGACACGCCCCACTCTCGCCAAGTCATTTTGCACCTGGTCTGCCCATCTTGCTCGCTGCGCTCCACGTCGTCTCGTACCTGCCGGATCGGAAGCGAACACCATCTTTGCAGGGTTGCTGTCCGGCATTCTGCCCATCGTACCCTTTCGGCTTTAGCTACCTTCTGGATACTGGGTTCGCCGTAGAGCTGGGCGAGCTCATGGTTCATTCTTCGCCGCCACACACCGTCTTCTTGCACACCGTCTCATTTTCTAAGTACCTGTCTCTCGAATACTCCGAGTGCTTGTAAGTCCTCCTCGAGCATTGTCCATGTTTCATGTCCGTAGAGGACAACCGGTCTTATTAGCGTCTTGTACATGACACATTTGGTGCGGTGGCGAATCTTTTTTGACCGCAGTTTCTTCTGAAGTCCGTAGTAGGCCCGACTTCCACAGATGATGCGCCTTCGTATTTCACGACTGACATTGTTATCAGCCGTTAGCAAGGATCCGAGGTAGACAAATTCCTCGATCACCTCGAAGGTATCCCCGTCTATCGAACGAACTGGAGTGTTCGCCCGAAATCTTCACACAGTTTTGCACACCATCCACCGTTGCTTTGATCAGTCTGGTAAGCTTCCCAGGGAAGCTGTTCTCGTCCATAATTTTCCATAGCTCTACGCGGTCTATACTGTCGTATGCCGCCTTGAAATCAACGAACAGATGGTGCGTTGGGACCTTGTATTCACGGCATTTTTAAAGGATTTGCCGTACAGTAAAGATCTGGTCCGTTGTCGAGTGGCCGTCAAGGAAGCCGGCTTGATAACTTCCCACGAACTCGTTCACTAATGGTGACAGACGACGGAAGATGATCAGGGATACCACTTTGTAGGCGGCATTAAGGATGGTGATCGCTCGAAAGTTCTCACACTCCAGTTTGTCGCCTTTCTTGTAGATGGGGCATATAACCCCTTCCTTCCACTCCTCCGGTAGCTGTTCAGTTTCCCAGATTCTGACTATCAATTTGTGCAGGCAGGTGACTAGCTTTTCCGGGCCCATCTTGATGAGCTCAGGTCCGATACCATCCTTACCAGCTGCTTTATTGGTCTTTAGCTGTTGGATGGCATCCTTCACTTCCCTCAAGATGGGGGCTGGTTGGCTTCCATCGTCCGCTGAACTGACGTAGTCATCTGCTCCGCTGCTTTGACTTTCACTGCCTGTACTCTCAGCGCCATTCAAATGTTCCTCGTAGTGCTGCTTCCACCTTTCGATCACCACACGTTCGTCTGTCAAGATGCTCCCATCCTTATCCCGGCACATTTCGGCTCGCGGCACGAAGCCTTTGCGGGATGCGTTGAGCTTCTGGTAGAACTTGCGTGTTTCTTGAGAACGGCACAGCTGTTCCATCTCCTCGCACTCCGCTTCTTCCAGGCGGCGTTTCTTCTCCTGAAAAAGGCGGGTCTGCTGTCTCCGCTTCCGTCTATAACGTTCCACGTTCTGCCGGGTACCTTGCTGCAGCGCGACCGCCCTTGCTGCGTCCTTCTCCTCCAGCATCTGTCTGCACTCTTTGTCGAACCAATCGTTCCGTCGACTTCGTCCCATATACCCGACGTTGTTCTCCGCTGCGTCGTTAATGGCTGCTTTAACTGTATTCCAGCAGCAGAGGGGCCCCATCGAGCTCACCCTCTTCCAGCAACGCTGCCTCGAGATGCTGCGCGTATGCAGTGGCGACATCAGGTTGCTTCAGTCGCTCTAGGTCGTACCGCGGCGGTCGTCGGTACCGAACAATGTTCGGACGGATAGTTTTGGGCGCAGTTTAACCATCACCAGATAGTGGTCAGAGTCGATGTTAGCGCCACGATATGTCCTGACGTCGATAATGTCGGAGAAGTGCCGTCCATCAATCAGAACGTGGTCGATTTGTGATTCTGTCTGCAGTGGTGATCTCCAGGTGTACCGATACGGGAGGCTGTGTTGGAAGTAGGTGCTGCGAATGGCCATATTCTTGGAGGCGGCGAAATCAATTAGTCGTAGGCCGTTTTCGTTCGTCAGCCGGTGAGGGCAGAACTTTCCAATAGTCGGTCTAAACTCCTCCTCTTGGCCAACCTGAGCGTTCAAATCTCCTATGATGATTTTAACGTCGTGGCTTGGGCAGCTATCGTACTCACGTTCCAGCTGCGTCCGTAGAATGCGTCCTTATCATCATCAGTGCTTCCGGAGTGTGGGCTATGGACGTTGATTATGCTGAAGTTGAAGAACCGGCCTTTGATCCTCAACCTGCACATTCTCTCGTTGATCGGCCACCACCCGATCACGCGCCGCATGTCGCCCATCACTATGAAAGCTGATCCCAGCTCGTGTGTGTTACCGCAGCTCTGGTAGGTGGTATGATTACCTCTAAACGATCGCACCATTGATCCCTTCCAACAAACCTCCTGCATCGCTACGATGCCGAATCCACGGTTCTTGAGCACATCAGCGAGTATGCGTCTGCTCCCGATGAAGTTGAGAGATTTGCAGTTCCACGAACCGAGTTTCCTATCGCTAGTCCCTTTTCGTCGCAGTGGTCTTCGCCGATGGTTCCGGTCCGTACTCTCTTGATGATTGCTGTTGTGAGCCGATCCTGACATGGAGAACAGACGCTCTATAAGATTTGCACCTCCGGAGAGGAGCAAACCCCCCTTCCCTGTCAGCATACGACCATAGTTCTCACCGGGATTGATTACCCGATCTTCCCTAAGGTTGCTCGTATCCCGGCCAGCACCGTGGGGAGGTAGGGATAGGAGTTGCTGGGTAAGAGGCTAAGGACCGCGAGATGAAGTCTATTTAATTCCTTCAGGTACGTGAAGTACCAATGGTAAGCTTTACCCAGCATTTGCCGTGCCTATGTGAATCTGGTAGTTATATATTAAATTTGGGAAATATGTATCCAAGAAGCTCTAAGTAAGTACATATGTTGCGAAAATTGTGAGGTTATTTCCGATTCATGTTAAGGCGAACCTCAAGTAAAGAGTACAGAATTTAGGAGTTTTGTTACCAGAACCACGTCTGCTGGTGAGCGTTAATACGAAATATATTTTAGGTTAAAAGACTATTATTCTTCCATTTACTTCCACTATTCACTTTTAATGTATCAACAAACAGATACGTCTTTCGTTTCCTACTTGGAAACTTCTTCAGTGTTTTTTATCGACTTTTCCAAGTAGGAAACGAAATAGGGTAAATGATGTATCTTGGACAAGCGCAGGACATTCATTAGAAAATATATCGAGATTGAATAGTATAAAACAATTGAAAACCACTAGGTTCATCCAAATACATAACCTATGATTAGTCTTGTGTCTCCATTGCCCAATTTTAGAGTAAATTACGTTTACTAGGTGTAAACTGTGATATACTGCGAACTGAAATATTTTCTTTTTGGACATCAAATATATAATTTCGACATGGAAAATGCATATATTTTGGACAGAGTCATTTTCTCCTAATTCAAAAATGGCCACCTACAGATCTCAATGGTATGACTTACCTACACGTATCCACATTCATTTAAATGCATTTATTTGCTTAACTTACATAGATTAAACCAGAAATTAACATTTTTTCGCAATCTTATCGATATCATTGAAAACAGCCTGAAAGTTGGCAATTAATGGTTCATCCATGTAGTGTACATGGGGTGACCAATAAATGTCAGATGCATAAAAACATAACTTCATTTTGGTCATTCCTTTTTCATCCGTCTCAAGTTCATGTTAAGCGATTGGAATATGTTAGTATCTCAATTACAATCAAACTTTGGCCGCAAGACCTCAAGATTGCCGTTTGAACCAATTTAAACGTGTTTCAGGTGCATGTTACGAAGAGTTCTATAATGCATGTTCTCCTGCATACTGGCGTCCAGCAGGCACTTTGGTAGAAAGCTTTACATTTTAGGTAATTTTAAAGATAAATAATAGTTGATTTGTGAATTCTCATTAGGAGCCGCTAGAGTTGAGGTAAAAGTATGCAATGATCATACTTTCGATAAAAATTTTCTTACACATTATCTAAAATTTATCGAAGAAGCTCAGGCTTGTCCAAAATATGTACATGTCCAAAATATATCATTTACCCTATGTATCTGTTTGTTGATACATAAAAAGTGAATAGTGGAAGTAAATGGAAGATTAAATTTGTCTTTTAACCTTGTAGCATTTCCCCTAAGACGCTCTAAAATAATTAATCAAGATATTTTAGTTACCAGATAAAGATTGTCACTGTCCGGAACATCTTTTGCTGGCAAGGATAGGGGATCTAAATGTCAATGAAGGAAAAATACATACGATTTGACAATTAGGTACCACAGGGTACCACACATGTTTCGGACAGCAGAACAAAGGGAACCGAAGCGACAATCTTTATCTGGTAACTAAAATATCTTTTGTTAATACCCTCCAGTGACAAAGATAGTGGACAGCTTCAGTTTCATCACATGACAATGATGTTTGATGTTTCTCAACGTCAGGAAAATAATGAGCGATAAGGGCGTCGATGACAGAAAGTACAATATGATTGTTAAATGGTTGTTAAATATTGTTAAATAAATGTTGCGAGGTTGCGACCCTTCGGAATAAGTCTCAAACAAATTGTAGAATTAATTCTGGCACAAGCCACTAAATTCAAAACCTTTTGATTGATTTTTTTTTCAGAAATATCACATTTTGATTCTGTTTATTAACAATTAAGAAAAGATACCCAAAAAACTAGTGTGGAGGTGAATAAATTGGTCGGACTTTTAAAATCCAAAATAAAACATAAAACCACAGAGAAACAGACGTCTCACTCAACATATGTTCCATCGTACACCTTCTTAACGGTTTATTTAACTTTTTGTAGGTGGTCAATCGGCCACCGATGGCGCTTTCATCGATTTTGCTTGTGTTTGACGTTTGCACACTACCGCCATCTGGTTGCCGCTTGGCCACTCACCGGGATTTTAGCATTGGGGGACAATGTTTTCGTGACGATGATTTTGATTGCATTTTGTTCTAAGTGAGACGTCTGTTTCTCTGTGATAAAACTAATAAGATTTGAAAGATTTTCTTAGCTCGAGATTACTTGGCAACTAATTTTCAATTAACTTTGATACTAAAGTCTGCCATTTAGAAATTAAAGTTTATTAGAATTTGTGGATTTCTTATAAGACACCATGGTTTTATTGGATTTTCAAAATTTTCCTAAGAATGCCACGTCGAGTTCAAAATGTCAAAAACTAAATCAAGTTATTTATTTGTTATTAAACCATAATTGATTAACAGGTAAATCGTACTTTTTAAATTTCTTCATTATTTTAATGAATTATTGGCAGTGACCGATGTTCTATCCGCCGCTGTCACATCCGGGCGCTATAGTAAATATATGCGCAAAATAGCCAGCATGAGTTAACCATCAGAAATTTGTATGGCGAAAGACATCCAATGCGGGTTTTCTCAAAAATAGGAACTTTTCATGAAGAACTATTTTTTTTTACTAATTTTATTTGCTAATTATCTAATACATGCATTCATCTCTTAGACTAGGTGTTCCGTGTTTTCTTAACACTATCATCCTTATTTGCTATGTCATATTTTTAGTTATTATTAATACATTTTAATTGCCTCTGGAAGTTAGAATTTTTCCTCAGGTTTAATTGAACCATGTAGGAATTACAATGTTTTCAACTTAAACTAAACTTAACCTATTTTATACTAAGGGTACAAGGAGTTAATCGTTGCAATAGAAGATTTCAACGATTTTTGTCTAAAATTGGAAATTATGTTGGACATTGGACATTTGTTGCAATGTCTCAATATTAGAAATTCTATGAAGTTCATTGGTACTATACCACGGAGGTAACTTCAGAATCATTTTCAGAATTTTATTTTGAATCCTCTGAAGTGCCTTCTTTCTGGTATTGCAGCAACTAGTCCATATTGGCACAGCATACAACATGGCAGGACTAAAAATTAGTTTGTAAATCAAAAGTTTGTTCTTAAGACAAAGTTTTGATTTTCTGTTTATAAGTGGATATAGACACTTAATATATTTGTTACATTTGGCTTGAAGGCCTTCAATGTGATTTTTAAAAGTTAATTTTTGATCTAGCAGAAGTCCTAAATATTTAGCTTCGCTAGACCAATTAATTGGAACCCCATTCATAGTGACAATATGTCTGCTAGAAGGTTTCAAATAAGAAGCTCTCGGCTTATAGGGAAAATTATAAGCTGAGTTTTGGAAGCATTCATGAAAAACTATTTGGTATCGGTTATGTAGGAAGGTGTCCGCTACTACGCCTACCAAATATTTTTTCGATGAAGGTGCTTAATTTTGAGAAATCGAGCCTTAGATGCCTTTCGCCATACTGATTTCAGAAAGTTAACTCCTATTGTGCCGCTGTAAGCACGCTCAAAGCAGGCGATTCATTCGTTTATATTTATCAACCAAATGGTCCTACCAAAGATTTATAAGCTTTGCGAGTCCAAATACCGTGGATAATCAAAATTCGGACACACTCAAATTTCGGACGCTTCAATTCGTATGGGAAATTTTCTGAAATATTTCACCGAAATGTTTCGTCAAGCTGGAACGGAAGGACTAATCGTTTTCGCTTGATTTAGTATAGTTACATTTTAATAAGACATGTTAAAACAATGCGACGAAATGATTGAAAGACAGTCTGAGCTGTGCAGTAATAATTGTTTTCAATTATTCTTCCCGGTACTGTGTAATCAGGTGTCCGAAGTTTGAATCTTTGTATCCGAAATATGAATCCAACCCCGCCGGTGTCCGAGATTTGAATCAAACAGAAGCCGGACATTTTCATAAATTGCAAACATTCTTTGCAATATTCTGCACGTATTAAATACAGGTTATACAGGTATATACAGGTTATCCGACTTCGTCAGTAGATGGGAATAACCAGCCCGGAGGGGGCGGGGGGGAACATACATTTTCAGTGCAAAACGTAAACAAACGAGCATAAATTCCATACAAAAATCCAAGATGGCTGAGTTGGGGATATTGACAAGTCGGATAACCTGTACATAAAAAAATCTTGGTTCAAAGATAAATACTGTACTCAGTGATTGCAATGGTGATTTAAAATGCAAGTTAACAGGATGATTGTATATCGAAAGTGCTTAAGCGTCCGAAGTTTGAGTTTGCACGGTAGTTCACCGTCTAGGAATTAATTAGATAAATTTATATCATTCTTTAGCTGGTTACTCAGACTAAGGCCGGAGTGGCCTATGCTGCACATAAAAGTCTTCTCCATTCAGCTCGGTCCATGGCAGCACTTCGCCAACCACGCAGTCTGCGGAGGGTCCGCAAATCTTCCACCACCTGATCGATCCACCTTG
Organism: Armigeres subalbatus; assembly: GCF_024139115.2. Lineage (NCBI taxonomy): Eukaryota > Metazoa > Arthropoda > Insecta > Diptera > Culicidae > Armigeres > Armigeres subalbatus. The sequence goes on along the minus strand of NC_085139.1, from coordinate 34,071,527 downwards.
CCCGCTGTGCACCTCGCCTTCTTATTCCCGTCGGATCGTTGTCGAGAACCATTTTCCCCTTGATTACTGTCCGACATTCTGGCTACGTGCCCGGCCCACCGCAGTCGTCCGATTTTCGCGGTGTGAACGATGGATGGTTCTCCCAACAGCTGATGCAACTCGTGGTTCATTCGTCTCCTCCACGTACCGTCCGCCATCTGCACCCCACCATAGATGGTACGCAACACTTTCCTTACGAAAACTTCCAGTGCGCGTTGGTCCTCCACGAGCATCGTCCAGGTCTCGTGTCCGTAGAGAACTACCAGTCTAATAGACGTTTTGTAGATAGTCAGTTTGGTACGGTGGCGAACTCTATTCGATCGGGGCGTCTTGCGGAATCCAAAGTACGTACGATTTCCAGCCACTATGCGTCTCTGAATTTCTCTGCTGGTATCGTTATCGGGGGTCACCAGTGAGCCCAAGTACACAAATTCTTCAACCACCTCGATTTCGTCACCACCGATAGAAACTTGTGGTGGGTGGCTTACATTGACCTATCTTGAGCCTCTTCCTATCATGTAGCTCGTCTTCGACGTGTTGACGACTAGTCCAATCCGTTTAGCTTCGCCTTTCAGTCTGATGTAGGCTTCCTCCATCCTCTCGTGCCATGAGTTACGAGATGATATCAATGTCATCAAGTTACGTGCCATGATATCAATGTCGTCGGCGAAACCAAATAACTGGACGGACTTCGTGAAAATCGTACCACTCGTGTCAATCCCTGCCCTTCGTATTACTCCCTCCAAAGCGATGTTGAATAGCAGACACGAAAGACCATCACCTTGCAGTAACCCTATACGCGTTTCGAAGGGACTCGAGAATGCCCCTGAAACTCGAACTACGCACATCACTCGATCCATCGTCGCCTTGATCAACCGTATCAGTTTATCCGGAAATCCGTTTTCGTGCATTAGCTGCCATAGCTGGTCCCGATCGATTGTATCATATGCGGCTTTGAAGTCGATAAATAGATGATGTGTAGGCACGTTGTATTCGCGGCATTTCTGCAATACCTGACGTATGGCGAACACCTGGTCTGTGGTAGAACGTTCACCCATAAATCCCGCCTGGTACTGCCCCACGAACTCTCTTGCAATTGGTGTTAGTCGGCGGCATAAAATTTGGGAGAGTACCTTGTAGGCGGCGTTCAGAAATGTGATTGCGCGGTAGTTGCTACAATTCAGCTTATCGCCCTTTTTGTAGATGGGACACACGACACCTTCCATCCACTCCTGCGGCAGAACCTCATCCTCCCAAACCTTGGTAATCACCCAGTGCAGCGCTCTAGCCAGTGCCTCACCACCATGTTTAAACAGCTTTCCTGGTAGTTGGTCAACTACAGGGGCTTTGTTGTTTTTCAGCCGGCCGATCTCCTCCTGGATTTCCTGGAGATTCGGAGCCGGAAGTCGCATGTCCTGCGCGCGTGCTCCTAGGTTCATTACCATACCGCCACCGTTGTCTGCCATATCGCCATTCAGATGCTCTTCGTAGTGCTGTCGCCACCTTTGGATCACCTCACGCTCGTTTGTAAGAAGGTTTCCGTTTATGTCCTTACACATATCGGGCTCCCCATGGCCACTGCGGGTTAGAGCGGGACCATCGTCCCTAACCCCTAATCCCAAGGCGTCAAGCGACCCGTGCCGAGGGGATGCATGGCCAGGGGGGTGAAATAATAAGCTAGGCCTTTAACGGAGCCTGTGGGGTACCTGGGCACCCTCCACAGTGATTGTCCCTTACCGCGTCAAGCTGGGCTCTGGCGTGGTGGACCTCTTTTCACGAGCAACTCGTGGGACCAAAATGGAAAACCAAGTCAATTCTTCAAATAGTGGTAGTAGTGTAAGCGACACCCCTTCGCAAGAGGTGGGTTGTTCAGGTCTCCGCCTAGGATGCCAGAGGCAATAGTCGGCAGCTCAGTGCGCAGCGCCAGCGTGGGTCACTCAACCTTTCTCTCGGCTAAGAAAACGCCGGTAGAGGTTATTGACGGCCCATGGCTTGTGGAGGCGATGAACCGCAAACGCGATGGGCTTACGGCCTTCGAGGTGGCGACGGAACAGCTGGATGCCATCATCGACTTTGCGTCATCGAAGCATAATATCAGCAAGGACCTCAAGAGGAGCTTGCAGAAACTTCGAAAGTCGATGCTGGACGCCAAGCTGGAGAGGGCAGTCGGGATGGCCAAGTGTAAACCCGTGAAATCGGTGGAGTCGAGGTCTACCCAGACTGAGGCCCAAGGATTCGCGGACTCGGGCAAGGTCGAATCGACCGAAGGCGTGCCAGCGAAGACGGTGGTACCAAAGTCTACCCAGACTGAGGCTCAAGTATTTGCGGGTGCGTCGGGGGTGACTGCTCCAACGGAGCAGACACAAAAACAAAAACGGAGGAGACAGTCTCCCGCTCCAAAACGCTACCCCGAACAAGGGTAGTGGGGCTGGGAAGCTGAACCCCGGCCAGGTACCTCCAAAACCGGGGGAGGAAGGACCTGGAAAGGTCCGTCCACTCAGGAAAGACGGTGGTAAGGGGTTACGGCAGGCTGAAAGTTCTCAGCCGCACCAGACCAGGGAAATAGAGGGGGATGATGCCTCCTGGACCCTGGTCAAGAACAAGAGGAAACCGAAGACGTCAAGGGCCGAAAAGAAGGCCCAGGCGAATGAGGGTAGCAAGAAGTCTAGGGTAGGCGCCAATCGCTCCAGGGGCGATGCCCTAGTCATCACGGCGGACAAGGCTAAGTACTCGGACGTTTTGAAGGCGATGAGGAGTGACGTCAAGCTCGGTGAACTCGGCGCCGACGTACGTCGAATAAGACGTACCCGGATGGGCGAGATGATCCTTGAGCTGAAGCGGTGCGTCTCGCAAAAGGGCACCGCCTACAAGAAGTTGGCGGAGGAAGTCCTAGGCGAGACGGTCAAGGTGAGGGCACTCACTACGGAGGTGAATCTAAGGGTTAAAGACCTGGACGAGATCACCGAAGTCGAAGAGCTCGTCACGGCACTGCGGCGACAGTGTGAAGTGGAGACGCCCACCGCAGCCGTTCTGCTACGGAAAGGTCCGGCAGGGACGCAGGTAGCATTGGTTCGGTTATCTGCAGCGGACGCCTCCAATGTAGTCAAGTTAGGGAGCGTCAAGGTGGGATGGTCGGTGTGCCCTGTGGGCATTTAGGGGAAACTGGACACACATGATCCCCACTTTTTGTTTAGGATATTTCTCGATGTAACATGGACCGATTTGCACGCTTCTTGATGGACTTGATAAAGAATTTAATAAGCTATTCAAAAACGTCATTGGAAGCAATGATTTGTCCATGAAAATTACCAAAAAATCGATTTTGCCGAAAGATAGAAAATTTGGCATTTTCAAAATTTGCGGGAGACTTGATCCCCATATAGGGGGAAATTGATCCCTTTATGAGCTGAACATGTTTAGGTTCTTCCAAGTCTAATGAAAGGTTGAATTGGTCTAGCCTTAAATCCTAATAATTCTTCATAGTCTGCCGTAATATCAGTCGTGCGAAAATAAAATATTGTGGGTATTAAGCAAGGCAAGTATTTTAGTTCTCGAATAGAGTAATAGTGACAGATAGAATGTCTATAGCTATAGCAACAAAATCGACATGGTGATAATGATTTATCTGCAAACCATTCACTCCACTAAAAGACAGTGGTCATATCACGACAACCATGATGTTCCCAAGAGGATCAATCATAAGATACAGTTATACCAAAAATGGTTGATCGTTACATAAATATATCTTTGTAATTTTAGAATCTAATTATTCTTTTAAATTGTTCAAAAAGGTCTCTTATATTTTGATCTTCTTGCCCTCAGATGCATTCAATCTATTTTACAATCATTCTAAGTAGCTGAAACAGTGACCCATTCTCACCCCTATTTGACCCATTGCCTCCCCCGACGACGGTACATCGAGATCGCCAGACTACTACCAATACCACAACCGTGATCATACCAGGATGATGACTTCATACATCAATATGGTACTATCACGTATCATCATTTTTGTAGTGAGTGTTATTATTACACAAATGCGATTTCTCTTAAACGACTTACCAAAAGATGTTGAATGAGCCTATTATTAAAAATTCTTTAAGAAGATTTACAAATAAATGGTGATTGTAAGCAAACTTCTCCTCGTTCAAACGGAAAAAAAAATAATCGAATAGATCGAAAAAAAAAATCGAATGATCGAACAATACTGATTTTAAGCCCTGTGATTTGTTGAATATTTTCAAAGCTTAATTCACACTCTTCCTCATAGAAAATAATGTAAAATGCATTTAATAAAACTAATCAAAACTAAGTATGTTCAACTACACTTTGTTCTGGTTAATGAATTAAGTTTATTGAGAAATTGTATTAACTGATTAACAAAATTGAAGAGAAATTACATTTATTTATACTTTTTAACTAGAAAATAATGTTAACAGATCAATTAGTTACATACAATACAATAATATGCGACGGTATACAACAAACGCCTTAATATATGCAATATCGGGATCAAGTGTGTCCTAAGTGTGGGTGATCAAGTGTGTCCATGTTAAGTATTTATCTTGTTTTGTTTTTTTTATTCAATGGAACATAAGCAATAGTTATTTGACTGAATTTATTCAATTCTACAATAATAAAACTTTGTCCAGTAAAGTTTTGGTTGGACATATTCAAAGTTATTAAACTTTTCTCCTTTGAAGAAAAAAGGATTGAGAATGCTTAAATAATAAAACCTATGTAAAACCCATATACATAAAGTAACTAATATCAAATGTTACTCAGATTCAATAAACTATCTAACGGATTCGTTTGCACATATCACTGGTATGAAAATGTGATTAGTTTTCGAGAAAACAGAGGGGGATCATGTGTCCCCGGGGATCATGTGTGTCCAGTTTCCCCTACGAGCAACCCGAAGTTTGCTTCAAGTGCCTGGAACCGGGGCACAAGCAATGGGACTGCAAAGGCCCTGACAGAAGCATGCGTATTGGAGGGACATAAGGCACAATGCTGCACGAACCCTCCCAATTGTTTGATTTGTTCCAGCAAAGCTGTAAACAGCAAGCACCCCATGGGGGGTTCGATGTGCCCGGCGTTTAAGCGTGCTGCAAAATCACAGTGCCGGTAACGCAGCTGGCTTGCTCGGCCTCGTCCGAGTGTTTGATGTGCGCAGATTTAGAGAAAACGGCGGAACACGTGTTGTTCGTGTGCTCACGTTTTCGCGCAATGCGTGACCACATGCTTGCCACGTCTGGACACTACCCCGGACAACCTAGTTCGGAGGATGTGTAAAGATGAAGTTGGCTGGAGCGCCGTTTTATCGGCTATCGCCCAAATCGTCTCGGAAGCTACACAGAAGGTGGCGCGTGGACTCAAGGATGGCTAGTTCAGGCGCAAATAAGAGGTGGTCCAAGGGATCGGAGTCGGCTTCATGGGTCATACCGGTGGTCATGCTCTGTGGTCGAACTCGATCCTTTTATCGAACAAGTGGCCGCGCGAAGAACAACATGGTATCGTCGCTTTCGCGGCGTCGGTCAACCGGGCGGGTTCCCAGCCCGAGGACGGAAAGGGGTCCTCGTCAAGGCTGGGGCAGGCGTAGGCACCGCGCCGGCAAGTCCCTCTGTGTGCTAGCGAATAGGCCCTATCGCTGAAAGGTCAATTTGGGGTGCCCGCGGCATCATTATTTTTGATACCAGTCGTGCAGAGGGAAGCAGGCGCGAAGTCGACCCTTCCCACCTTCCGAGGACATAGGGCGTGGTAAGGCCACCTGGAAAGCCGGCAACGTGCTGGCACGATACCATGATTTTCTTCTAAAAAAGCGAGCTACGATGTTCGGTGCTGCAAGGACACGTAGCTAACCCCCTTTGAAGCATTATTTCTGGTTGTACCGAAGGGACTATGGGCTTGGCGGCAATGGAAACGGTTTAGCGGGTCGGGGATGTAGTCCTGCCTCCTTCGGTGATCCCTAACCCCGCACTTCCTGGTCAACCCAGGATGTCTGTTGAGCAGATTTCCCCTCCATTGCTTAGGAAGAAAAAAAAAACATCGGGCTGTGGCACGTGGCCCTTACGTGAACGGTGCAACTTCTCATAGAACTTTCGTGCGTTATTAGCGCGGTACAGTTCCTCCGTCTCTTCACGGTCTCGATCTTCCTGCTGGCGCTTTTTCCTCCGAAAAATCGAGTTTTGTCTGTTCCGCGCCCGTTTGTACCGTGCCTCGTTCGCCCTCGTGCGGTGTTTCAGCAATCTCGCCCATGCTGCATTCTTCTCCTCAACTAACTGCTCACATTCGCCGTCATACCAGTCGTTTCTCTGATCCGGAGCCACCGTGCCTAGTGCAGCCATTCTTTAGCTATTGTACAGAAAACTTCTAGCTCTAGCCCATATTTAACAACATAATTTTGTGACACAATTTGATATTCTCTACCCGCTCCCGTGACGCCGGGTAGATACCTTCTCGTGGTGTGCTACTTAATATGAGGTACCATGGTCACATTGCTAGCTTCTGGTTGATCATCCTCAATATCCAACTCGGTGGTACATACTTATAAGAGTGTCGCAGTCACTGGCCTCTTGCTTCCATCCTCTTTCTCCTTGCGATGAAGATGGGTGTGGCCAGTAACAGTAATCCTTATGCTTTTATTGTTTTAGCCTATTATTGATTTCTGATAGCATTCTACATATGAATTTCAAAAATAACACACTAGTTTGCCATCTACGAATTATACCGTAGCAATGCTAATGTTACTTGTAGTTCTATACCCGGTTCAAAACATCATACGAAAGTCACTATTTGGTCACTTTTTCTGTAAATGAAAGTCACTATTTGGTCACTTTTTCGTCATCTTTGGTCACTAAAGTCACTATTTTGAACGGCATTCATCGCTACCAGCCCTGCTTCCTACATAACCCAGGGTGTCGACTACCTGGAAAAACCTGGAAAGTCAGGGAATTTCAATTTGGACCTGGAATGTCAGGGAAAGTCAGGGAATTTTGATTGAGGTCAGGGAAAAAATCACAAAACCCAATATTGAAAATTTATAGTGATTTTTTTAATGCGAGCAAAATGCTAAACTAAGGACACGCTGAATTATTTTAATCCATTGAAAAAAGACCAATAATGGTACCAAAACTTCGGAGCAAAATTAATCTAGCGTTTTAACTGGTCATCAGACTGCATAGCCGATAAACAATACTCCGAGGAAGTTACAGTCGACAATGATTTTCACTATCAAGCTATAAAGCTTTTTCTTGTGACCAGTGACAGTCTCTAGACTAAAAGTCTACTCCGGGCCCATTCCATACATACCATGGTATTCGAGTTTGTTTCACTGACTAAGCAATAATACAGGTGTCAAAGCTACGTTTTTCAAATGGTCACTGTTGAAGCCTGATCCAAATATTTTTTTTTATAAAAAGTCCCCTTTAATATTTTAGATTATTTAGTTTGAGTGATATTGTGTCGAGGTCGTTTTGATTTTTTGCAGTTTCCTCAGTAGCGTTCAAGTCATGTTCCCATTAAACAAAAGAAGTTCTGAAAGTTCGTTCAAATACTGGTCATAAGACGAGTTTGTACAATTCCATTTAATTCCACTGATTTATTGTACCTTTGACAGATACGTATTTCCACCGCAACAGTAAGGTCGTCTCCAGTTTCTCGTACTTGACTCGACTAAGTCGAGTCGACTAAGTAATTTGTTTCCACTGACTCGTACCTGACTCGAATAAGTTGGAAATTGGAAAAAATGCGATCTATCTCGATAAATTTAAATTGCTGATTAGTAGCCAACTCTAATATATCATATTACCTTTTGATGAAAATAGTTCAGAACCGATACACAAATAATCATCAAAAATGTTCAACCTACAACCAACAACTATATTTTTAGAAGCTTGTTTAAAGAAAACGCCGAATACTATCTTTGTGGACCTTTGACAATACTCCACAGCATCGGCATCATCTCCAAACAAGATTCTTTAGGTTTTAAAAACATTTCGTAAACTTCCATTTGATGATGGGCTTATAAAGTCATTGGCCGATCCTCATGTCCTTAGGTGGTCAAATTATTAGTCATGTAGAGAGAATGATAGTGGATAAAAGCATCATACGGTCTACCTCATGCACGTAGTTGGCGGTGGTCTTAATAAAATGTTTTCTCGAAACTCCATAACCATACTTGGACGCAAGTGGAGGAAAATGTTGTTGTCAATTATAATGTTTCAGTTTAACATTCGCTGTTTTTGATGTTTATTTTACAATTTTATCAGGAAATATTCTGGTTGATATTTGAGATTTTTTTTTTCCAGAAATTACTTTAATGAAAATGCTTTAGTATTTTTTGTGAAGATAATTATTCCCTTCAGAAAATTTTCTAAATTACTTCAGAATTCTCCTGAAATATAAAAAAAATCCCAAAGGATTTCCAAGAGCTCGCTCAACAGTTTAATCCTGGAGCTCCTTGATGGATGTTTAGTATTTTTTTCCCAAAGCTTTGGTCCTAAAACTTGGTAGATTGTATGGTTTTTTTTTCTCAAATTTAAATTGAAATGACTTGGTGAAAGGATTCATACAAAAAATATGCCAATGAATCTTCAAACATGTTACCACGAGAAAAAACTCCAATAGATGTTCCTTTCAAATTGCGTGTTGGTGTTATACTTGTCTGACATATAGTTGATAGTAGTTGAACTTTTTATAAATAAAACAATGTTGTAATTCTAAGACTATCGATTCACTTTTGGCAAAAAACTAAAAATCGATATACAGTAGCCGTTCGATAACTGCAAAATGTTTACTTTGCAGTTAACGAATGCCGTTCGATAACTGCAACGCATTCTAGACGTCAAACGGTTGTCAATCGACGTCAGATGCAATAAAAGTGCATCCAAATCAAGGGCCTCATACGCCTGTCACTGGCGAACAAAGCTCGTGTACTCTGCATCGAAGCTTAGAACCGGTGTTAGGGCGCAATCGTTAATGTGAACATTTTTATATTCGGTTAGCTACTGCAAATAAATTCTTTTTCGAGTCCCTATAATCAAGCAGGTAAATCAAGCATATCACATCATTATATTGCTGCATGATTGAGTGTTTATTTTTGATAAAATATCGAAAACAAAAGTGTGCATAAAAATTGCCTCGCCATAACGAAAAGGTGGTAGAGAATTAACACTGTTGTTTACAGTTTAGAACCAAATCCAGATGTCGCACATGTTGGGGTAGGGATTCAGTGCTACGCCTTCTCCCTCTGATCTATATGTGCAGCGCAATGCAGCTGTCATTGAGTCTGACATCAGTTTGAAGTTTAGCGGTCCGATAACTGCAAAACTGTTGCAACTATCGAATTGCAGTTAAAAAGTATTGCAGTTAAATGACTTGCAGTTATCGAACGTCTACTGTAATGGGTCAAACACAATTGGTACGTTTGCGTGCGTTTTGACAGTTTTTCCATGGGAAAACTGTCAAAACGCACGCAAACGTATCAATTGTGTTTGGCCCATAACAGAAAATATTCGGAGTAGGTGTAGCTCCCCTTAGCATAAGAGCCTAGCTATGCCACTTCTTCACAAAAATGACTATTTTTTATATTTTTCCATGGGGCCATTGCCAAAGGCCACAATCGGCAAATATTAAACGAACTGAGAGTATTCAGACCAAAATATAGTATTGCATGATTAGAATATTTTTCTGGGCTTACTGTAAGTGCTGCATGGATTTATGTGAGCTTTGAAGGATTGAATTCCTGATTTTCTGGAATATTGCAACGTCCGTGACTATTTTAGAATTCCAGTCACTCCACAGGGAATGAATAAAGCTTCTGCCTCCGTGAGTATTGTTTTGAGCCAATGGAGGTTTCTCGATGTCCACGAAAATACCCAACCCGTAAGATTTTTTTTAACGATTTAGAAGGATTTCTAGAAGCTCCCACGATGGTTTGGAAGAGTTCAAAAGTCGTGTCAATAAAAGTCGTGTCAGTAGTCTTGGAGGTCTATTGCGACTCCAGAGGGTGCATGAGAGTTCCCAATGGTGGATGAAGGCACCAGAATGTTTATAATCAATGTTTGGAAATATGTGGATTATGAAAACCTTTCAGGAGTTCTGCGTATTTACTTGATTCTTTGTGAACGACCAGAATTACCTACGAAATTCTACATATCCTTAATGTTTTGCCTCTAGAAGTGATTAGGCTTCCAGTAACCCTAGAACATGGACAGAATTCAAACATGCAGAGATTTGTATACACATTTTTTATACCTGGAATTTTCCGAGAAATGGTCTGGAAAGTCAGGGAAAGTCAGGGAATTTCATTCTCAAATTTGAGTCGACACCCTCCGGTACCAAATACAATTAATTGCATATTATTCGACAACTCGCCCGTACGAAAACCATTTTTTTTGTTAAATATCTTGGCTGTGCATATGCACAGCATATGTTTCGAAATGGACAAATTGATATGAAATTTGCAAAAAAGAATCCACGTGTCTTGGAGGGACTCGAACCTCGGAGGTTGAGGGTTCGAGTCCCTCCAAGACACGTGGATTCTTTTTCGCAAATTTCATATCAATTTGTCCATTTCGAAACATATGCTGTGCTTATGCACAGCCAAGATATTTAACGGTACCAAATAGTTTTTCATGAAAAGTTTCTAATTTTGAGAAAACCCGCGTTAGATGTCATTTGCCATACAAATTTCTGGCGTTAACTCATGCTGGCTATTTTGCGCATATAGTATATGACACAATCCACGCACTTCTACACCAAGGGACCAAAATTTCAAACTGAAAATTAGGATCCAATATCTGTAGGACAGGAAAACATACATATTGAATTACAAGAAAAACATTTCTTCCACTGAAAAATGTTTTCGGAACATTGTTTAATAGCCAATCAAAGTAGCAGATTTTTAGTATAAAAAAAGACTCCCTAATCATTTTTTTTACAAATGTGCTCTATCGCACCTATTTGGGTGAAAATGTATTGATGAATACGCAATTAAATACAGTTTTTAATGATCTTTTTGTGTGCATATTGTATTGCTTCGAAAACTTTAGTTTACATGAAATATTTGTACTTGAAAAACAGTGACATTGAAATGGTGTCGCGTTACGAAAATAGTCGTATAATTGATACTAGACAAAAGGTACAAACATTGGAAAAGTAATATTTCGGATTCTCTTAGTACTCGTCAAGAGCTTTCTTTTCGTGTATTAAGATCGAAAATCGGACCATTTTCCATGAAGTTACACTAGGTACAAAAATATGGTGTCGCGTTACGCGAATTGAATGTGCTTCTGTAATAAGGGATGAAATGCTTTCGGTTTATTGATACAGTATCACAATGGTTTCTTTCAAGTAATTTAGGGCCTGTACATGAATAGCGTAACAAAATTGGGGGTGTAACGGGGTGTGTCATTTGGTAACTCTCCATACTACAAAAAATAGGTTACCATACAAAAATGTTACGGAGTGGTGGGAAATTACAAATGTTTGGTGTTTGGTGACCCCTTTGGGGTCGTCCGGTAATAAGTCACGTGAAACTGAGTTTTTTTTTCGAATAAATTGTGAGGTTTTTTTAATCCTCTCTCTTTTCCACGCAATATCACCATGCCACTCATATGAATAAACGTAACTAACAGTTTGCTGACGAACACGGTTTCCTTCTACCATGTCACGAACCGTCAAACTTGTTTGTGGATGCCAATATTTTTTCAATGGTTCGTTTATTTGAAAGACTCATCTGACGTGAAGCGTTATGGAACGTACACACGGTCAAGCAGTTTGACCAACATTGACTCCACCTCTCGTTTATTCAAACATCCATCAAGTTTTACCAAAAGCGACACGAACAATCAATTTATTCGACCAACAATATCACACACGAACGACCGAAGCGCCAACTTGAGCACCAACCATCAGAAAATATATTGGGGTTTGTGCAACTTCACTACAAATGCTCAAACATGTTCGGCGAACCTTGACTCCACCCCCGCCAACTCAAACCAAAATCAAACCGTTTTAATTTTTTCCAACCGAGCCAGCAACTGTCAAATGGTTGTTCGAACAACTTCACACACGTTCAAACAAAGCAGCAACCGAAGCGTTTTCGCGGGGGCGGAGTCAATGTTCGTCGAACTGCTTGACTGGTGTGTACGTTGCATTACAGAGCCGCAGTTATGTTTTTTAATACAAGTTTTATCTACAAGATTTTTAAACATATTTTTAGCTTTGAGGAACAGAAAGACTCGTGTTTTCTTTTTTCCATTTAATTTGATGATTTTCAATATTTTAGTTAATTTTCTATTCGTTCGCTCTCACTAGCTCGGCATTTTTTATTCTTTGATCAAGATCGTCACAGCCGAGTACGTCAGCGCTCAAAGAAGATGCCGTGAACATACGTCAATTTAGTCGATATTTCATCTTAAGAACTTTAACAGAGATTTTCACAGTCAATATCTGTGAAATAATTTGAGAGTGTTGGTCACCGGTAGTCGAAAATATAATGAATAGCGTCAGGCAAAAAACTTCACCAAACCAATGCAAGAATAAGGGCCTATCGAAAAAGGTTACCAGAGAGTTGCTGAGTGATAAATTGAAAAATTGAAAAAGAAAAATCCATTTCATGTTAATCGAGATGAACCAGCATTGGGCTGGTTCGTTAATAAAGACATATTATTCGCGAAGTCGAAGCAAAATTCTTCACACAAACAATGACAGTTCTTTATGGGTTTTTACAGTAGAGCAACAGAGAGGAGGAGATGGCGGCCATGTTTCACTCAAACTCTGACAGATAGCAATGCGATTTCCCATAGGAGGAAAGAGCAGAATTTGCTTCGACTTCGCGAATATCAGGCATCCTAATGAACTTCGCTTTGACCTGAATGAATATACAATAATAAGACAATTATTTTACACCAGGATATAAACACTATTTTTAAAATTGAGTATTTATTTTCTGAGTAATGTTGATGATAGCGTAAAGATTGCAAATATAGTTAAAAGTAGTGCACTCAAGGCACGACTCATACGTTCTTGTGATAAACATTGGTTGAGACATAAGACGTTCATTTCATTTATTTAGTTAACATCTAAACAGATAACACTGAATCAACAATTTGACGCCACAATGCACGGTTCGAGGCCGCATCTCTCCATCCTCGGATACGCCCCACGCTCGCCAAGTCGTTCTGCACCTGGTCTGCCCATCTCGCTCGCTGCGCTCCACGCCGTCTCGTACCTGCCGGATCGGAAGCGAACACCATCTTTGCAGGGTTGTTGTCCGGCATTCTTGCAACATGTCCTGCCCATCGTACCCTTCCGGCTTTAGCTACCTTCTGGATACTGGGTTCGCCGTAGAGTTGGGCGAGCTCATGGTTCATTCTTCGCCGCCACACACCGTCTTCTTGCACACCGCCAAAGATGGTCCTAAGCACCCGTCTCTCGAATACTCCGAGTGCTTGCAAGTCCTCCTCGAGCATTGTCCATGTTTCATGTCCGTAGAGGACTACCGGTCTTATTAACGTCTTGTACATGACACATTTGGTGCGGTGGCGAATCTTTTTCGACCGCAATTTCTTCTGGAGCCCGTAGTAGGCCCGACTTCCACAGATGATGCGCCTTCGTATTTCACGACTAACGTTGTTGTCAGCCGTTAGCAAGGATCCGAGGTAGACGAATTCCTCGACCACCTCGAAGGTATCCCCGTCTATCGTAACACTGCTTCCCAGGCGGGCCCTGTCGCGCTCGTTTCCGCCCACAAGCATGTACTTTGTCTTTGACGCATTCACCACCAGTCCAACTTTTGTTGCTTCACGTTTCAGGCGGGTGTACAGTTCTGCCACCTTTGCAAATGTTCGGCCGACAATGTCCATGTCATCCGCGAAGCAAATAAATTGACTGGATCTGTTGAAAATCGTACCCCGGCTGTTACACCCGGCTCTCCGCATGACACCTTCTAGCGCAATGTTGAACAACAGGCACGAAAGTCCATCACCTTGTCTTAGTCCCCGGCGCGATTCGAACGAACTGGAGTGTTCGCCCGAAATCTTCACACAGTTTTGCACACCATCCACCGTTGCTTTGATCAGTCTGGTAAGCTTCCCAGGAAAGCTGTTCTCGTCCATAATTTTCCATAGCTCTACGCGGTCTATACTGTCGTATGCCGCCTTGAAATCAACGAACAGATGGTGCGTTGAGACCTGGTATTCACGGCATTTTTGAAGGATTTGCCGTACAGTAAAGATCTGGTCCGTTGTCGAGCGGCCGTCAACGAAGCCGGCTTGATAACTTCCCACGAACTCGTTCACTAATGGTGACAGACGACGGAAGATGATCTGGGATATCACTTTGTAGGCGGCATTAAGGATGGTGATCGCTCGAAAGTTCTCACACTCCAGTTTGTCGCCTTTCTTGTAGATGGGGCATATAACCCTTCCTTCCACTCCTCCGGTAGCTGTTCGGTTTCCCAGATTCTGACTATCAGTTTGTGCAGGCAAGTGGCCAGCTTTTCCGGGCCCATCTTGATGAGCTCAGCTCCGATACCATCCTTACCAGCTGCTTTATTGGTCTTTAGCTGTTGAATGGCATCCTTAACTTCCCTCAAGGTGGGGGCTGGTTGGCTTCCATCGTCCGCTGAACTGACGTAGTCATCTCCTCCGCTGCCTTGACTTTCACTGCCTGTACTCTCAGCGCCATTCAGATGTTCCTCGTAGTGCTGCTTCCACCTTTCGATCACCACACGTTCGTCCGTCAAGATGCTCCCATCCTTATCCCGGCACATTTCGGCTCGCGGCACGAAGCCTTTGCGGGATGCGTTGAGCTTCTGATAGAACTTGCGTGTATCTTGAGAACGGCACAGCTGTTCCATCTCCTCGCACTCCGCTTCTTCCAGGCGGCGTTTCTTCTCCTGAAAAAGGAGGGTTTGCTGTCTCCGCTTCCGTCTATAACGTTCCACGTTCTGCCGAGTACCTTGCTGCAGCGCGACCGCCCGCGCTGCGTCCTTCTCCTCCAGAATCTGTCTGCACTCTTCATCGAACCAATCGTTCCGTCGACTTCGACCCATATACCCGACGTTGTTCTCCGCTGCGTCGTTAATGGCTGCTTTAACTGTACTCCAGCAGTCCTCAAGAGGGGCCCCATCGAGCTCACCCTCTTCCGGCAACGCTGCCTCGAGATGCTGCGCGTATGCAGTGGCGACATCAGGTTGCTTCAGTCGCTCTAGGTCGTACCGCGGCGGTCGTCGGTACCGAACATTGTTGATGACGGATAGTTTTGGGCGCAGTTTAACCATCACCAGATAGTGGTCCGAGTCGATGTTAGCGCCACGATATGTCCTGACGTCGATAATGTCGGAGAAGTGCCGTCCATCAATCAGAACGTGGTCGATTTGTGATTCTGTCTGCAGTGGTGATCTCCAGGTGTACCGATACGGGAGGCTGTGTTGGAAGTAGGTGCTACGAATGGCCATATTCTTGGAGGCGGCGAAATCAATTAGTCGTAGGCCGTTTTCGTTCGTCAGCCGGTGAGCGCTGAACTTTCCAATAGTCGGTCTAAACTCCTCCTCTTGGCCAACCTGAGCGTTCAAATCTCCTATGATGATTTTGACGTCGTGGCTTGGGCAGCTGTCGTACTCACGTTCCAGCTGCGCGTAGAATGCGTCCTTATCATCATCAGTGCTTCCGGAGTGTGGGCTATGGACGTTGATTATGCTGAAGTTGAAGAACTGGCCTTTGATCCTCAACCTGCACATTCTTTCATTGATCGGCCACCACCCGATCACGCGCCTTTGCATATCGCCCATCACTATGAACGCTGTTCCCAGCTCGTGTGTGTTGCCGCAGCTCTGGTAGATGGTATGATTACCTCTAAACGTTCGCACCATTGATCCCTTCCAACAAACCTCCTGCAGCGCTACGATGCCGAATCCACGGTCCTTGAGCACATCGGCGAGTATGCGTGTGCTCCCGATGAAGTTGAGAGATTTGCAGTTCCACGAACCGAGTTTCCAATCGCTAGTCCCTTTTCGTCGCAGTGGTCTTCGCCGATGGTTCCGGTCCGTACTCTCTTGTTGACATAAGACGTATTCCAATCTTTTCGCAAATAAATAAAAAGTTGAAAACAGACAACGTTCCAGTAGAAACGTAGAATAAAAAACGACAGAAATATTCCTCTTCAACATTGTTGAGCTTCTTGGGCCATCATAACCTTTCAAAATGGTTAACGTAGAAAAAAGGCAATATTATACTTTTCAGTGTAAAAAAAACTCACTTCTAGGGGGATCGATCGTCTGATCACGTACTTAAAAACCGATCCGGGTCATACTTGGGTGTGACAAATATAAAAATAGGAAAACCCATTACCATTTAATTTGTTTCTAAAACTGAATATGTGATGCTAATGGAATTGGTTCAGTTCTATATTCGTGCCGGTTAGTCCCTCAAACTTTAATAACTGAAACTCCAGGTCGTAACCACCAACTCGAACTACATTCAACGATAGATAATGTGATAATATTCTGTGTCGAATATAACATGTCGCATCGAAATCGGCTGAAATTACGTATTCTATCAACGATAAGCACGTTTGCGTAACGCGACACCATTTCCAGGAGACTGTTTGTCGATCAGCGTAACGCGGCGGTGTTCATATCAATTCAGTTATTTTCATTATAATTTCCGTTTTTTCCTGCGATTTTAATTCACAGCCTCATTTCTGTTGATGTATACGAGAAATGCTTAGAATAAATCGAGACTCCAAACCGTATACCAGAGCTGAAAAACGCAATTGCATTTCAAAATGCGAAAAAGTGTAATTCAGCGATGGTGTCGCGTTACGAAATGCAGCGCGCTATATTTATCATATTCAAAGCGAAAAATCTCAAAATGAATATTCTATCAGAAAGGAAATTTAATGAGGATAATTTTACACCTGTTTAATCATATGTCCCCGAGGCTAATTTTCGAATGCAGACCTAATTTCTCGCTGAAAGTCGGCTCCTCATGGTGTCGCGTTACGCTGGAATGTGTCAAATGTGAATGAATAGATTTTGGCTCAGAAAATCAAAAATTCTGTCCCATTTCAGACCATTGAAGACCAAAATCCGGAAAACTTTCCCAAAATGCGAGGCTACCTTGAACACAACATTCATATTTTTAGAGCACTTTTTAGTATCAAGTTAGGGGAACTGCTCCTGGATTTCATCTAATGGCTCCGATGTTCATCCCATCAAAAACAAAGCAATGAATATTTTTGTGATTTATTCAGCAGTGAGCACACATCACACATGTTAATAAAAAGAAGCGACGAAATTGGTGCCTATTTCTTTGTTTCGCGATGAGATGAATGTAAATATATTCAGTGAGAAGGAGATCGGAACAGTTCCCCTATTTAATGAAACGGTCGGATATAATTACTATCGGTATCTAATATCAACACTCTAGAGGTCGCCTTCCAACTAAATTTTTCGGAAGATTTTGGTGCACATGACATAAAAATGGCTTGGGATTTTGGGCGTTCCGTGTCGAAATCCAGTCAATCTCGCAGCAGGAAATACGTAGGCAAAATCTGCTGACAAGATTCTCAGGGATATGACTTGGGTTAAACACACAAACTATAGAGATAATTTTGTCTATTGCATGGAAGCACATTTTAATCTCGACTTCTATGATGCATGATTGCCTTACAGAATATGTATTTGTTTTAGTCAAAATTGTATATTTTAAAAATGCAATAAAATTTCTTTGAAAATATTCACTGTGAAATAGCTAATTATGCATGCAGAAAAAAATGTGGTGTTTCGCGGGACGCTTTTCAGCGCGGGACAAATACATAGTGAAAATGATCTTGGTAAGTAGGCCTTGACCAGGTTAGACGGTTTTTTCTGCGCTTGTCATTTCTTTTCTCTCTATTTTCAGGTTTTGGACTGGATTTTGAAGATTAGAATCACTGTGTGGATGCGGTAGGAGCTTTTGAAGTCCTGCTATTGAGGATTTTGAAGATTGGAATCACTGTGTGGATGCGGCAGGAGTTGGTGTCTGGTGACTGAAGTTTCGAAGTTTGGAGATTTTAAGTATCATTTTTCTTATTATTTCTTTATTTTTTTATATTTTATATTTTTATTGTTCATTATTTTGTTGGTTTTGAGCCCCCCCTCAATTCTCCGTGATGGAGACTGATGGGGGTGATACAAACTCTGGGAATGATAATGATCCATCTACTGCTCAATCTCATAAACCATTTCGAATCAAAATGTATCCCTCGACTTTTTCTGGCCCATTTGTTGTTTATTTCCGAAAAAAGGAAAAACCAATAAATGTTTTATTGATTTCTTCTGAAGTGTATAAATTATATAAATCAGTTAAAGAAATCAAAAAAAAAATCCCTTGATAAATTGAGAGTTGTGTTTGGTTCTCGCAATGATGCCAATGATTTATTGAATTCAAAATTATTTTTCAATTTATACCGAGTATACGCTCCATGCGACTCATGTGAAATCAACGGAATTATTTATGATGAATTTTTAGATTGTTCAGATGTTATCAATCACGGCTCAGGAATTTTCAAAAATAAATCTATTAAAGCGGTTAAGATATTAGATTGCACTCGTTTGTCAAAATTAAAATACTCTGACAAAGAAACTAAATATGAGCACTCTAATTGTATAAAAGTAACATTTGCTGGATCTATTCTTCCCGATTTGGTTTTATATTGATAATGTTATTTTTAATGGTAGACTTTATTTCCCGAAACTTATGCATTGTAATCGTTGTCTTCTTTTTGGGCATACATCACATTTTTGCTCCAACAAACCGAAATGTTCTAAATGCGGTGATGTTCATAATTCGTCTGATTGCGAGAAACAATCTGATGTTTGCATTTATTGTAGAAAAATTCATCATTCATTCAAAGATTGTTCAGTTTTCATTTCCAACCAACAAAAATTTAATCAACAATTAGAAATTAAAATCGATTGTACTAATCAAAAGTAATTAAATCTTCTGACAATTTTATCTCTTTGAATACATTTGAGCCACTATTAAAAGTTGAAGATGAGAATGTAAATGAAATCAATAATAATTTTGTTTATAAACCTCCTAGCAAAAGAAAAAGAAATCATAGTTCACCCAAAAGACAAGATTACAGTTGCGATCCTCAACCCTCAACATCTTATGATAATAATTTCCCTCATCTTGTTCCTCCTTCTAATTCTATTCATAATTCTCAAAATAATATTCATAATTCTTTTAGAAATAATTACGATCAAACTAATACTAATACTAATCTTCACAGTAATGAATGTAACGATAATTCTGTTTTGAGTATTTTGGAAGATTTAATAGCGCTTTTAGGACTTACTGATTTTTGGAAAAATATCATTAAGCAATGTCTTCCTTTTTTGGCTTCTATTCTTGAAAAAATAAATTCATTTTGGCCCCTCATTAGTTCTTTCTTTTCATCTTAATGGCTACTAACAATAATAAATTAAACATTTTACAATGGAATTGTCATAGTATTATTCATAAAAACGATAGATTAAAAGCTTTAATACATAATAATAATATAGATATAATTTGTATTAATGAAATCTTTTTGTATTCCTTCATTCAATATTATTCGAAAAGATCGTGATGGAGGAGTTTTATTTGGCATTCGTAATAATATTGAGTTTAAATATTTAGATATTTAATTAAATTCACGAATTGAATACATTTCAATTTCAATTAATCATTATGGTTTGACGTTTTCAATGATTTGTTTGTATATTCCTCCTAGAGCAAACTTTTCTATTTCTCATTTAAAATATTTATTGGCTGAAATTCCTCCTCCTTTTTATATACTTGGTGATTTTAATGCTCACAATCCTGCTTGGGGTAGTGACAAAACTGATGGTAG
Organism: Armigeres subalbatus; assembly: GCF_024139115.2. Lineage (NCBI taxonomy): Eukaryota > Metazoa > Arthropoda > Insecta > Diptera > Culicidae > Armigeres > Armigeres subalbatus. Next base: position 34,051,598 of record NC_085139.1, on the reverse strand, counting down.
AGGTTCATTGATTATGGATTTAATCGATGAACTAAATTTGAATATTCTTAATGACGGCTCATTTACTAGAATTACTGTTCCCCCTGATCGTCATTCATGTATAGATCTATCGCTTTGTTCTACTTCATTATCCATGAACTCTTTTTGGAAAATCATTGATGACCCAAATGGTAGTGATCATTTACCAATAATAATATCAATTTTTAATAAAACTCATAAAGTGGTATCTGAAGAGATTATTGTTCCTGATTTAACTGTAAATGTTGATTGGAATAAATTTTCTGATTTAATATCTCATTCATTAACTAACTTTGACAATTCAATTTCACCCCTTCAAAATTATAATATGTTTTTAAAAATATTGATCCAATGTTTACAAAAGAGTCAAACTAAAAAAAATCAAGGTTAAAAGACTATTATTCTTCCATTTACTTCCACTATTAACTTTTTTATGTATCAACAAGCAGATACGCATTTCGTTTCCTACTTGGAAACTTCTTCAGTGTTTGTTATCGACTGAAGAAAAACATTGCTCATTAACTTTAAATATGGTGTGTAGGTAGAACTGTAGGTAAAAAATTAGGGCATGTCGTTTGAACCGATTCGTCGTCGTCCCGTGGGTAGTAATCTAAACAGCTTCTGCCAAATGTTCTTTTAACCTCGTGTCTAGTGTTCGTTTTGTCTGTCCTATGTAGATTTTGTCACAGTGTGGGCATTATATTTTATAAACTCCAGATTTTCCTAATGCGTCAACGGGGTCTTTTGTGCTTCCAAGTAGTGTCTTCAGTTGGTTGTTCCTGCTACTGAAAACTAATTCGATACCAATTTTTCTAAATTTAGAGCGTAATGGTCTGATTATATTATGGTCAAAATTAACGGATACTCGTCGCAATTCATTTGTTATTGGTGATAATGTAGTCAATGATTTTCTATACTGGGTTTTTCTATGTTTGTCTATAATAGCTTACGCTCTAAATTTAGAAAAATTGGTATCGAATTAGTTTTCAGTAGCAGGAACAACCAACTGAAGACACTACTTGGAAGCACAAAAGACCCCGTTGACGCATTAGGAAAATCTGGAGTTTATAAAATATCATGCCCACACTGTGACAAAATCTACATAGGACAGACAAAACGAACACTAGACACGAGGTTAAAAGAACATTTGGCAGAAGTAACTAAAGCAAACAAAGACACTGAAAAAGGTATACATTATCATTTCAAATCTAAAGTAGCCGAACATATATTTAACGAAGATCATCAATTAACCAAAGACAACATATCACTTCTCAGACAAATACAAAACCCTTGGAAACTTGACGTAGCGGAAAGCTTAGAAATTTACAAACAAAAACAAATAAACTTACTTAACAAAGATCAAGGAAACGGATATACCTGGCTGTTTAGATTACTACCCACGGGACGACGACGAATCGGTTCAAACGACATGCCCTAATTTTTTACCTACAGTTCTACCTACACACCATATTTAAAGTTAATGAGCAATGTTTTTCTTCAGTCGATAACAAACACTGAAGAAGTTTCCAAGTAGGAAACGAAATGCGTATCTGCTTGTTGATACATAAAAAGTTAATAGTGGAAGTAAATGGAAGAATAATAGTCTTTTAACCTTGTAGCATTTCCCCTAAGACGCTCTAAAATAATTAATCATTATAATGGCAACCAAGCCCTCAGAGCCAAATAAGTTCATCGCACTCAAGAAAATCATTGCCTCATTACATAAAGATATTTCCTTTTTGAAAAATTGCCTAAAACTAAAACTTACCCCCGTCAGCCATAAAATTAAAGTCAGATCACCAACCCATGCCCATCTTATTCAGAAAATAGAACGAGAGCACGTAAAAGAAAGCATCAAAACATTGTACAGTAAATTGAATATCAAAAATTTAGAATGTTATAATTTGCACCTTAAATTAGCTAAACAATATCCAGCAGAATTCCCATCTTTTTTGACTAAAGTAAAAGTAGCAGAAAAATGTGAGTCTGAGCGCAAAAGATTGTTACATGTTAAAAAACTAAATTTATTAAAATTCCGAAGTGATAAAGTGATATAGTGAAAAGTGATAAAGTGAAAGTGCAACCCTTGGAAGGATTCGTCGTCAACAGATCATCGCAGGAGTTTTCATCAGAACAAGTACAGGTATTACAAAATGGTTTAAATTACGCTTTGACCTCAAAGCCTGATTTAAACCAAATAATTATAGACTTAGAGACGGCCATAGATTCATGCCAAATTTCCCTTGACCAGAAAAACACAGCTAGGACATTTACAGAAGACAAATTAAAGACACTAGAACACACACCCAACATACACGAGACTAACATTATTAAGGAATTAAAAGACAAACCAGTTTTCTATACGAAAGCAGACAAAGGTAATGCAATTGTCATCCTAGATAAAATTAATTACGATAACCTTATGATAGAAAAACTTAACAATGGTCCATACAGAAAACAAAGAAAAGATCCCTTGACAGATATTGTGAAAAAAGTAGATAAAACCATCAAAGAATGTAAACCCATATTTGAAAATTTGCCTCGACTTAAAATTTCCAACCCAACTTTGCCTAGAATTAGAGGACAACCAAAAATTCACAAACCCGGAAACGAAATCAGAGAAATAATATCTGCGGAAGGGTCTCCAACTCACAAAATAGCAAAATGGTTAGTCAAAGAATTCCAAACACTCTACACACATACACAAACAGACACTAGACAAGTACAAAACACAAAACAGTTTATTGAAAAATTGCAAAACTCAGGAAATATCGAAGAAGACGAGATAATGGTTTCATTTGATGTGGCTGCACTGTTCCCAAGTGTACCCGTAAAAGAAGCTATTGTCTTGTTGTAGGGGCCCTCCTTAGCCGTGCGGTAAGACGCGCGGCTACAAAGCAAGACCATGCTGAGGGTGGCTGGGTTCGATTCCCGGTGCCGGTCTAGGTAATTTTCGGATTGGAAATTGTCTCGACTTCCCTGGGCATAAAAGTATCATCGTTGTTAGCCTCATGATATACGAATGCAAAAATGGTAACCTGGCTTAGAAACCTCGCAGTTAATAACTGTGGAAGTGCTTAATGAACACTAAGCTGCGAGGCGGCTCTATCCCAGTGTGGGGATGTAATGCCAATAAGAAGAAGAAGAAGTCTTGTTGGAAGATTGGTTACTTAGCCAAAAATCAGACGCAACTTGGAAGACAAAAGTACGCACATATTTAAAATTAACAAGACTTTGCATAGAAGAGAACTATTTTACATTTAGAGGAGAATACTACAAGCAGACAAAAGGAGCACCAATGGGTAATCCTCTGTCCCCTTTCTTATGTGAACTGTTCATGGCTAATCTTGAAAAGGATTTGAAGGAAAAAGGGGCCATTCCTGAGCGATGGTGGAGATACGTAGATGATATCTTCAGCATCATTAGGAAAGACGCACTTCCATCTATCCTAGAAGCCATTAACAGTGCACATAGGGATATCAAGTTCACTTGTGAACAAGAGAAAGACGGAAAGTTGCCCTTTTTGGATCCGAAAAATATATTAAGCTCGTTTAGTGGAATGTATTAAACCGTCTAAGACGAATTAAGTACTGTCCATTTAATTCCACCAGTTAATTTTCGTTATCTTTGCAGATACGTATTTCGACCACAACTGTGTGGTCGAAATACGTATCTGCAAAGATAACGAAAATTAACTGGTGGAATTAAATGGACAGTACTTAATTCGTCTTAGACGGCCTTTTTGGATGTTTTAATAGTTAGAGAATCAAACCAAATGAATTTTGAAATTTACAGAAAACCCACACACACAAAGAGTTATACCCAACACTTCAAACCATTCACACCAACACAAAGCAGCCGCATTCCAACACATGATACATAGACTCGAGACTTTTCCACTTAGCGTCACAGGGAAACAGAAAGAATTAAATTACATTTTTGAAACAGCTAGACTAAACGGATACTCAACTAGAACTATTCAAGCTATTATAGACAAACATAGAAAAACCCAGTACAGAAAATCATTAACTACATTATCACCAATAACAAATGAATTGCGACGAGTATCCGTTAATTTTGACCATAATATAACCAGACCATTACGCTCTAAATTTAGAAAAATTGGTATCGAATTAGTTTTCAGTAGCAGGAACAACCAACTGAAGACACTACTTGGAAGCACAAAAGACCCCGTTGACGCATTAGGAAAATCTGGAGTTTAAAAAAATCTACATAGGACAGACAAAACGAACACTAGACACGAGGTTAAAAGAACATTTGGCAGAAGTAACTAAAGCAAACAAAGACACTGAAAAAGGTATACATTATCATTTCAAATCTAAAGTAGCCGAACATATATTTAACGAAGATCATCAATTAACCAAAGACAACATATCACTTCTCAGACAAATACAAAACCCTTGGAAACTTGACGTAGCGGAAAGCTTAGAAATTTACAAACAAAAACAAATAAACTTACTTAACAAAGATCAAGGAAACGGATATACCTGGCTGTTTAGATTACTACCCACGGGACGACGACGAATCGGTTCAAACGACATGCCCTAATTTTTTACCTACAGTTCTACCTACACACCATATTTAAAGTTAATGAGCAATGTTTTTCTTCAGTCGATAACAAACACTGAAGAAGTTTCCAAGTAGGAAACGAAATGCGTATCTGCTTGTTGATACATAAAAAGTTAATAGTGGAAGTAAATGGAAGAATAATAGTCTTTTAACCTTGTAGCATTTCCCCTAAGACGCTCTAAAATAATTAATCATCATAAAAAAAATCTTTCGACTTCCCCAAAGAAAAAAAATCCTACGTTTTGGTGGGATGACGATTGCTCCGTCGCTCTGAAAAATAAGTCGTTTGCTTTTAAAAAATTTCGTCAACTGGGATCTAGAGAACACTATTTTCTATATTGCAAAGCAGAAGCACAATTCACTAGAATAACGAAATTCAAAAAAAGAAATTATTGGAAAAATTTCATACAAAATCTCGACAATGCTACCTCTTTATCCACATTGTGGTCTGTTGCACGTAATTTAAGAAACTATAATTCTTCGTCTCAACCTATCTTGGAATATACAGAGGATTGGGTTGACCAATTTGCTTCTAAAATTTGTCCTGATTTTGTTCTTTCTTGTTTAGGCTTTAGAAATAATCAAAAATTCAATTATTTTCCAGAACTCAATGCAGAATTTTCTGTTGAAGAAATGGACTTGGCATTATCAGTCACCAAGAATACTGCTCCTGGATTAGATAATATAAAATTCATTATATTACAAAAATTACCTTTTGACGGGAAATTGCATTTACTTTCTTTATATAATTCTTTCTTATTCCAAAATATTATTCCTCTAGAATGGCGCTTCATTAAAGTAGTTAATATTCTTAAGCCTGGTAAAGATCCATCGTTAGTTGATAGTCGTAGACCTATTAGTTTGTTATCATGTATACGTAAACTTATGGAAAGAATGATTTTGAACCGTTTAGAACTGTGGGCTGAAAAAAATCAAATTTATTCGCCTACTCAATATGGCTTCCGGAAAGGTCGCGATACTCGTGATTGTATTGCGCTTTTAACTTCGCAAATACAATTGTCTTTTAATAAAAAAAACAAGATGTTGTTGCTACGTTCCTTGATGTTTCTGGTGCGTATGACTCTGTTCTAATTGATCTGCTATTTAATAAATTGAATGATCTTCATTTACCTTTTATTATTTCCAATTTTTTGTACAATTTATTTTCGTTCAAAATAATGCATTTCTATCATAATGGTTCTTCCAAATTGATTCGTTATAGTTATTTTGGTCTTTCACAAGGATCTTGTTTAAGTCCATTTTTATATAATTTATTTACTAGTGATATTGCTTCCATTATTCCTAAAAGGAATCCTAATGGTTGTTATTTAATTCAATTTGCTGATGATAATGCTTTATTTATAAGCGGAAGCAATAGAGAAATCATTCGTCATTTCATGCAATGTTGTTTGGATAATATTGATATTTGGGCACATAACAATGGTTTTAAATTTTCTATTGAGAAAACGAAATTCATTTTATTTTCTCGTAAACATTCTTTAATTAATATCCAACTATATTTAAATGGTCATGAAATAGAACAAGTTTTGACTTATAAATATCTTGGCATCTGGTTTGATAAAAAATTGACGTGGAATACTCATATTAAATATATTCAGACAATTTGTTTGAAATTTCCTTCGTACAATTACTGGTACTTGGTGGGGTGCTCATCCCTCTGATTTTATAACACTTTATAAAACTACTATTCGCTCAGTCATGGATTATGGTTGTTTTGCTTTTGGAAATGCTGTTCAAACATTTTTTCCAAACTTGAGAAAATACAATTCCGAAGTTTAAGAATTTGTTTAAAACTAATGAATTCCACTCATACCAAATCAATAGAGGTTTTAGCTGGTGTTATTCCTCTGAAAATTCGTTTTGATGAGTTGAATTGTAAATTTTTGCTAAATTGTATGGCCAATAATCATCCAATAATTTGTACATTGAAGTCTTTACTTGAAATAAATCCCACTAGTAGAATTCTGTGTTCATTTATTTATTGTTCCGCTGAAAACATTGTTCCAATTTCTTGTGCTGATTTTTATAAATTAAGTATAAATGTTCATTCATATCATCCATATGTAGATTTATCTTTATTTGAAGAACTGAAGTATATTCCTAATCATCTTTATTCAAAATTTGCTAATTCATTATTCGAACGGAGATTCATTGGTCAATTCTGATCATCTGTAAATGGTTCTTTAATTAGAAATACAGCTGGATTTGGTGTATATAATAATCATTTAGCTCATTTTTATAAGTTAAAATCACCTTGTTCTGTGTTCATAGCTGAGTTGAATGCTTTGTATTTTGCATGTTGTTTGATTAAAAATCTCGAGCCGAACATATTTTTTATTTTTTCTGATAGCTTAAGTAGCTTACATGCTTTAGATTCAATGAATTTCAGCTTCAAAATTAATCGTACTATTTTGAAGCTCAAAGAATTACTATTCAATTTATATTCCAAAGGTTTTGTTATTAAATTTGTGTGGATTCCTGCTCATTGCAATATTTATGGCAACGAACAAGCTGATGCGTTGGCAAATTTAGGCGTTTTTCGTGGAATTATTTTCAATCGGGATATATTTCCGGATGAATATTTTTCCAAATTAAAGAAAAAATCGATAAATTACTGGCAAATTTCATGGAATTGTAGTGATAAAGGACGTTATTGCCATTCCATTTGTCTGAAGGTAAATCATTTTCCTTGGTTTAAAAATTTGCCTGTTGGACGAAATTTCATTTGCATATTTTCACGACTTATGTCTAACCATTATATATGCAATAGTCATTTATATCGTATCAATATGAATGACACTAATCTTTGTGATTGTGGAATAGCATATGAAGACATTGATCACATAGTTCTTGTTTGTTCCCGATATGTTTTACCTAGGAAAAAATTCATTGATAACATTACTAACTTAGGCTATTCTGTTCCAACTTCCATTCGCGACGTCCTTGCTCATAGAAATATAATGATAATGAAACATATAGGGGAACCGCTCCTTGAATTCATACCATGTACCCAAATCAATACCATTCGAAAACAAAGAATTGAGGCTCAAATTGTTTTATTTCTCATTTTTGTGATTTTTTTCAGCAGTGAGCACGCCGGATAACAACAAAACACGACACAAATTGAGCCTAAATTGCCTGTTTTGCGAATGTTATTGATATAGGAGCATGTTATTAATAATGGAACAGATACCCTATTAGTCTTTTTCAGTGATATTTTTTATAATATTTGATACTCTTTTGTTTTCCTTGTTCTTATTTTATTTCAGATTTTTGATCTAAAGGAACCCCCTTCGTATCTCGTCCTGGTGTGATTTGGCTCCGATATGGATTTCTTCCGGATGAGCCGTTCATTATATATATATATATATATATATATATATATATATATATATATATATATATATATATTTATTTATTGTAATGATTATTATAACGTTTTTTTGAAAAGATGAAGAGGTTTTGTGCCTTTTTGAGAAAGAATTCGAAAAGAATTTACTCAAAGGGGCTTTTCCCTCTTCCTAAATTTTTGTTAAAATAAATAATAATAATAATAAATAATAAAATAGTGAAAATGCGGGACTGTCCCGCGAAACGCGGGACGTCTGGTCTCATTAATCCCACCACATCATAGGCAATCACCACAACTTTTAGTGGCTTGGGGAGGGATCGTCGAGCTTGGAATTCTGATTCACTTTTTCTGGAAATATATAGAATCTGCATGTAAATATGTTCTAAATATTTCATCTCATGTGAATCCATAAAAACGAACAAACCATTTACACTTTCAGTGCAGTAAGCAAAATATGTCATAACGATGATAGCACACAGGAGCTTTTCCCAAAGTACTCCTGAACTGATAAACCTTTTTATTGCCGTCAGTCATCTGTGCGGAGGGCGCGGAATATCACTTTTATTATGACGAGAATGAAAACAGAGCGCCTGGGGCGAACTACCACCCTCTTCTCGCGCGGCGGAAAACCCAAACATTCTCCCAGCTACTTCATGCACATAAACAAATGCTTCGCGAGAGCCTTTTCCAGGATTTGAGAGTGAGAGATATGCTGCTGGAGCATTTCGTAGCATAATCGACAACGCTTCTGCTAGAGTATGGTTTACCGTATGGAAACGAAACGAGGGCTGGGGAAAAGCGTGCACGTGTCTCAGGCTGGGAGGAAGGTGGTCGCAGGAAGTTTGAGCATACATACGGGCTGACATTATAGTAATTTAGGAGCTGTTTGCTCCCGTTTTTCGTCGTCTTGACCTCTCGCTTTTTGTCAGCGATCAACCTCCTCCCAGGGACATTAGCAGCAGCAGAATTGGCGAGCAGTGACAGATGGAGAAAAATCAATTTTAGGACGGATGTAAGAGGAAAATTTTCGCGAATCGTGCTAAAATGTGAAAATTTTGTTTTTTGGAAGTTTTGTGGAATTAGAAGAGGGTGTCTACTTTTAGGCGTTTGGCTTCGGTGTTAAACATGATTATCAAGCGAATGAGTACGATACGTGAAAAGTTTTAAACAAGTAAGTTTGTGAGTTTCCGCTCTGGGTGGAATGCTCGTCTACTTCGTAGAGTTATTTAATTATGGAGTTTCGAAGTTTTGCAAGGTTGCAATCAATGGAATGATTCTTGTGTTTGAATGTTTTGCAGCATTCCTTATCCCTCGTAAAAGTTTTATCAGAACTGCCGAATTCGTGTGAGTTTTAAGCCAAGAAAGTTCTACCCATAGTAAAAATCCTGGGAAAACGATGGTCACTAAGAAGACAGTTGACATAGAGAAAGAAAGGCTAACAAAGAAAATGTGTTCAAATAGCAGTATGAGCGGAGCCGGGTCCGGTGGTGGAACGGGTCCTTTGGTCAGTTTCAGCGCCGGAACGACTCATCATGCTCCACATAGCCAAGATGCTCCCAACATTTTGGTGTACAAAAAGATGGAAGCCATTATTGAAAAAATGCAAGCTGAAGGCTCCGGAGTATCTGTGCGCACTGTCAAAGCTTTCATGAGTAAGGTTCCGTCGGTGTTCACCGGAGCTGATCTTATCGCATGGATTATGCAGAATTTAACCGTTGACGATGTAACGGAAGCCTTACACTTGGCACATCTACTGGCCTCGCATGGTTATTTGTTTCCAATTGACGACCATCAGTTAACTGTGAAGAACGACGGAACGTTCTACCGCTTTCAAACACCCTATTTTTGGCCATCCAACTTTTGGGAACCGGAAAACACGGACTACGCCATTTATCTCTGCAAGCGAACTATGCAGAACAAAACTCGCCTGGAGTTGGCGGACTACGAGGCGGAGAATCTTGCCAAGCTACAGAAGATGTTCTCCCGGAAATGGGAGTTCATATTCATGCAAGCCGAAGCGCAAAGCAAGGTGGACAAGAAACGTGACAAGCTCGAGCGCAAGGTGCTCGATTCGCAAGAGCGCGCCTTCTGGGATGTGCACCGTCCAATGCCCGGTTGTGTCAACACCACGGAGGTGGACATCAAGAAAGCCTATCGTCGGGGTGCCTCTAGTCTTGGCTCGGGATCCGCCAATACGGCCGCAAATAGCAACCCGGCGGAAACCATGGCTAAGACAATAAACCTTTTGAAGCAGAAGCTGGAACGGCGGACCATCAAGGTGTCCAAGGCGGCGGAATCGTAAGTGTTGAATTATTTTTCTGATAACAGAGAAAAATTAATATTCGTTCTTTAAGGTACGTGTCATACTACGAGCAATACAGTGAGTTTGATTACTTTTTAACCACACCGGACTATCCTAATCCATGGCAGTCGGATAGCACAGAGCTTTGGGATACGGAAAAGCAGGGGTAAATATTTTGTACATGTATTCATCAACGTATTTCGAACATATTATTGTTTTTTGAATTACAGGAAAGATATTGCTATGAAAAGGGTCAAACGATGGGGATTCAGTTTGCGAGAGCTTTTGAACGATCCCATCGGACGGGAACAGTTTACGAAATTTCTCGATAAGGAGTTTAGCGGAGAAAATCTCAAGTAAGTGATAAAAACTGCTCAAATCTCCGCTGAATTAAGGAACCCCATTTGCATTAGTTTAGTACGTGGACCACATCTCTTCTCTTTTAGTGGTTTAAAATATATAAAAAAAAGCAAACGTCGAAATACTTCCCAACAATTCAAGCCTGTATAGCTTATACACCCTCAAATCCTTCTCCGCAGATTCTGGGAAGCGATCCAGCAGATGAAGGCCCTGCCGCAGTCGCAGATCAAGGATGCCGCCAACGCCATCTGGAACGAGTACTTGGCCCCGGACGCGGCCTGCCCTGTTAACATCGATTCCAAATCGCTGGAGCTGGCCCGGGAAGCCATCAAGGAGGGTACGGGCAGCCCGAGCCGTTGGTGTTTCGACGTCGCCGCCGACCACGTGTTTTATCTGATGAAGAGCGATTCCTACTCCCGGTATCTGCGTTCCGACATGTACAAGGAGTACCTGAACGGGACGAAGAAAAAGGTAAAATCCATACCGAACCTGTTCGGTGTGAAGAAGAGCAACTGCTAGATGAGTTTTTCTTATCATATGACCATAATGGGAAAGATGTAGTTGTTTTTGTTTTTAGTGCAATGCTGCTCGCTTATCATAAGTATAGAAGTGTTTGTGCTTATGATTTCGTTAGACAAATTATTTGATTTGCGTTTGCCTCCATTCGAATGAATATACATACGTAGATAGTGACGGCTTGTTCAGATTAATAATTCGTTATACAAATGCAGATTTGATTAATTTACGAATTTGGTGAATATCAGTTCTACCTTTTGGATAGGTGATCGTTTTTCATTCCAGGACTAGTTCCTCTGCTACTTTGTATTTTTGGTTTTTGATATTATGATTTCATTCTTTAATTTGGATAGATCAAGACCACATCATGCCAGCATCTCAATTTCGAAATGGAATGCGGTATTAATTTCACAGACAAATGATTTGCAATGCGTTGCATTGGTTTTGCGCTCACATAAAATAACATCGTGTCCAGTAACTCCTATCTCTATCTCTTTATGTCGTGCTGGATCGGACAGGGCATATGCTGAGACGGAGACTGATTTAGTTAATTGGACGCACACTAAAAAGGTTGCCGTGAGCCCAAAAAGCTGTTTTGAGGATAACTTTCGGTATCCATTCTGGGTCTAGAACTGACACTGTACTGTGCAAATGCGCGATTCATGAAAGAATTGCAAATTGGCTGGTCTCTAAGGAAATATCATTGTCATATCATAGACACATAGTGCTTGGATGGAGTGGGAAAAAACCGTCAACTACTTCGTTAAGAAATCATAATAGGACGAATTACTTCCAGTTTGAACAATATTTAAATTTAGGATTCGTTTACAGAAGGTTGACACATAGATTCAGTTCATAAATGATAATCTTTATTAAATATTTTATATAGGTAGTATAATTAAGGGCATATTTGGTGGCCAAAAACAAAACCTGTGAAAAAAACAAATGCTCACTGAGAATCTAATCTCCTCTGGTCTGCAGCAAATATGTGATATGCTAAACGCCAAAAGTAGACTAGCAAGCCTGGCATTTGTAAGTAACGTCTAAGAAGCTGAGCTTATCGAAGCGCCATCCACGATGTTTAGACCATACCGCATCATAAGCCGTTTGTTCTACGTTTCGACATACGAAGTTCCGTGGATTGATCTCAAGGTATCACTTCTAACGCTTCTAACCAGGCGACTTAGATTTCACCCTTTGTTAAGTCGACGCTGTTAAGTCAAAGTTTGGTTCACTCGAATGGCATTATTGTACAGATGTTCAGCTATTTATTATTGAAATGCATCGCAAGCACAGGCTTCAAAATCAAGCAACTTGTGGCTTTGGATCTAATTCTCAGATTCTTCAGAACTTGGTACAGCTCATGATTCATGCGTCTGCGCCACACACCATTTTCTAGTTCCCTCCGAGTATTGTACGCAGCACTTTTCGCTCGAAAGCCCCGAAAGCTCTCCGGTTCGCCTCTTTTAATGTCCATGCTTCATGCTCATAAAGGGTCACTGGTACAATCAGAGTTCTGTATAGAGCAAATTTCATTTCCGTCTGCATGTTGGGGGACCTAAGCTGGTTACGTAATCCGTAAAAGGCCCTATTCGCAGCAATACGTTTTTTCACTTCACGGGAAACGTCATTGTCACATGTCACAAGCGTTCCAAGGTAAACAAATTCTTCAACAACTTCAAACACATCCCCATCAAGCACTGTACTGCACCAACACCACTAGGCGTTCCCCTATCTCTACCTGCCACCATGTATTTTGTCTTGGTAAAGTTAATGGTTAAGCCTATCCTCACCGTCTCCCTCTTCAGTGGGACAAAAGCTTCCACTACTGCCCTGCGATCGATTCCAATAAGGTCGCTGTCGTCCGCAAAAACCAAGAGCATATGCGACCATGTGATGATAGTGCCGTCCCTCTGCACGCCAGATCTCCTAATAGCGCCTTCGAGTGCAATGTTGAACAATAAATTCGAAAGTGCATCACCCTGCTTCAATCCGTCTAAGGTCACAAACGAGGTTGACACTTCGTCTGCAATCCGAATACTTGATTTCGAGCCATCCAGCGTTGCACATATCAGTCTAATCAGTTTCGCCGGAAAACCATGTTCGGACATTATCTGCCACAGCTCATTTCTCTTCACTGAATCGTACGCTGCTTTGAAATCAATGAACAGATGATGAGTCTCCTGGAATTTATCAAGGATCATCCGCAGGCTAAACATCTGATCCGTCGTTGATCGGCCCTCATGAAAACCTGCCTGGTATTCGCCGACGAAGAACTCCTCCAACGGTATCAGTCTGTTAAACAGGATACGCGACAGGATATTGAACGCGGAGTTCAGAAGGGTGATCCTTCTGTAATTGGCACACTCTAGTCTGTGCCCTTTCTTATAGATTGGGCAACCAGCCGACAGGCAGTTCTTCATCCTCCAATATTTTCTGGATAATGTGGTGGATTGATTCATGCTGCTGCTCACTCCGCATATCGTTTCTATCCATGTTCTCCTGCGCTTCAGTTATCACACTCTCTTCGTGTTCTGCGGTGGATCCGTTTCTCTTCTGCCCTTGCTGCACTGTACCGCTCTCTGTTGGAAAGGGTACGAGCAACTAGCATTCGACTCCTAGCAACATTTTTCTCGTCCGTCACTCGCTGGCACTCCTCATCAAACCAACCATTTCGTTGGCGTCGCTGTGCAGTGCCTAACACTTCCTGCGCTGTTGTAGTCACAGCTTCGTGGATATTTTCCCACAATCTGTTGACGTCGCCAGATCCGGTGGCATCTCCTATCCGCTCGTCCAGCTTCTGGTGGTACTGTTCAGCAACTCCTTCAACTGACAAGCGTTGGATATTGAAACGCATCGTTCTGTTGTTTCGTGAATTTGTGACGCTGGAAAGTCGCGCCCGAATTTTTGCAACTACAAGATAGTGATCCGAGTCGATGTTCGAACCTCTGAAGGACGTTACATCTCAAGTGTCTCCACTTAGATGTTGCCAGGTGTGTTTGCGGATATTCTTACGTGCGATGTAGGTACTGTTTATTGCCATCCCTCTAGGAGCAGCAAAGGTTACAAGTCGCAGACCATTATCGTTGGTAACGGAATGAAGGCTTTCCGTACCAATGACAGGGCGGAAGAAACTTTCTTTTCGGGGTGAACAGGGCGAAAGAAACTTTCTCTGTGTATTTGCATCCCCGATGACAATCTTTACATCGTGTGTTGGGCACTCTCCATAGGTCTTATTAAGGCTCTCATAGAACTAATCCTTCACGTCATCAGGCTCATCGTTCGTTGGGGCATAGATGCTGATCAGGCTATAGTTGAAGAAATTGCCCTTCATGCTCAAAACGCAAATGTGGTCGCTTATCGGCTTCCACCGAATAACACGCTTCATCTGCTTCCCGATCACCATGAAGCCAACTCCTCGTTCTGCTCTGCCACCGCAGCTATAGTAGATGTGGTACTTGAATGAAGTGTTCGCTATGGGATCCACCGCCCGAAATTCACATTCTCCACATTCACGCTGACCTTCTGCAGCTTACGAGCCAGGGGCCCAACACGTGCGGGTTCATTCAAAGCTCTCAAGTTGAAAGAAAAAGAAGGCTTTTGTATGTTTTGACTGTAAAATAGAAAAATTTAAAAAAAGTTACTGTTGCGGTTTCGATCGATGGTTATCTCTTGCGCCGGCTCTCGATGCGCATTCAGGCTGCGTTAAAATGTCTGCAAATTCGGTGCAGATATGGAGAATCACACGCTCTTCGCCCACTTGGTCACAGCTTCGATGGCGGTCTGCAGTCTTCGTAATAGTCTGGTAATAAATAATCGATGTGAACCCTTCTCTTTCGCCACTCTCACTACGATGAGGATGTCGTTCGTGTACAGTAGGATTTCGACTCCGGCATCAGGACGAGAAACTGTGTCACAGGCAGGACGAAACCCTGAGGTATACTCCGTTCTCCAGCACAAGATTTTTTTATGTACAGGTTATCAGACTTCGTCAGTAGATGGGAATAACCAGCGCGGGGGAGGTGGGGGGGCGTGTACATACATTTTCAGTGCAAAACGTAAACAAACGAGCATAAATTCCATACAAAAATCCAAGATGGCTGAGTTGGGGATATTGACAAGTCGGATAACCTGTACATAAAAAAATCTTGCTCCAGCATTCTGAAAGAAACTGTGCAGCACATTCAGCATCCGACTACGTAATCGCCAAGACTTTAGAGTGCGCAATATGCCGTGTCGCCAGGTGCTGTCATACGGCTTCGATAGATCCAGAGATGTTATCAAGCAGTGCTTGTCGGTAATAGACAGCGACATTTCAAGCTCGGTGAAGTACGTGTCGGTGCCGCGTTCGTCACGAAAAGCGTGTTGGTGCTTGTCCACTTGATTCGAGTTTGGTAATCAGTCGCCGGTTAACGTTCCGCTCGAGAAGATTCACCATGCAGTTCATGAGCAAGATTGGCAGGAAGGCATTCGATCCGGAATCGTGGTAGTTCATTCAGCAGTTCAAGAGGGCCGCAGAGGGTCCGTTGAGGCACTTCGTTCTTTGTCGATGGTTCACAGAAGTTCGCTCAGGGTGATATCGATGTTGTACACATCACCGTTCTGATGCGAGAAAACTTATGGACGAATCCACCTCGAAAGCATCTCCTTATATCGTAACACTGCTTCCCAGGCGGGCCATGTCGCGCTCTGTTCCGCCCACTAGCATGTACTTTGCCTTCGATGCATTCACCACCAGTCCAACTTTTGTTGCTTCACGTTTCAGGCTGGTGTACAATTCTGCCACCTTTGCAAATGTTCGGCCGACAATGTTCATGTCATTTGCGAAACAAACAAATTGACTAAATCTGTTGAAAATCGTACTCCAATGCTAGCGCAATGTTGAACAACAGGCACGAAAATCCATCACCTTGTCTAAGCCCCAGGCGCGATTCGAACGAGCTGGAGTGTTCGCCCGAAATCTTCACACAGTTTACTACACCATCAACCGTGTGGGTTTGAACAGTCTGGTAAGCTTTTCAAGGAAGCTGGGACTGCTTATCGTGCTTCCTAGAATTTTCCAACGCCTCGGGAATCCCGGGATGGCCCGTATGACATTGCTGCAGACGTTGAAGTGATCAAAGACACTTCCGCCGGTATCGAATCACTGCTTTCGCTTCGAGGCATCACCATGATGCCGCTTTCGCAGGCCTGGTAGCGGGTCACTTTTTAGTGACTTGGTCACTTTTTTCGGGCTACGTAATCTAACTAAAAGTCACTAAAAAGTCTCTTTTTTCGACCTCAAGTCACTTTTTCTCGAAAAAAGTCACTATTTTCAACTATTTTGAAACTATTGAACAAGATTTTTGCCTTTCTCGTACAACTAAGTTGTACCGAAAGGCTATCATTTCACTCCAAATTCGAACTTTTGATAAAAGTCCCGGAGACCCATAGTGTTATATACCATTCGACTCAGCTCGATGAGCTGAACAAATGTCTGTCTGTCCGTGTGTGCGTGTGTGTGTGTATGTGTGTGCGTGTGTGTGTGCACAAAATGCCATAAAAAACATTAGCCAAATTTTTACATAGAAACTCTTAACCGATTTTCTTGCAACAAGTTGCATCCGACAGAGACTAAAACGCTGTTGATCACTATTGAATTTCATAATAATTGCAAATTGCAAAAAATAGATAATATTAAAATAGTGATGAGACATAGTCACATAGAACAATAATGTGTTATGAAAAATGCCTTGCATCTATGAATATTTTATCCGTGGCTTCCCATTAAGAGTTTCATCGCACTATAAAGATGCTCGTGTTGCACGCATTTAGGCGTAAGTATGCTCTTCGATCAGTTTCATAGTACTATGAAATTGTCCGAAAGTCAAAATTCGAACATAGGAAATTCGAGAAACTTTTGGCAGCGCCATCTGTCGTCTACTAGTGTAAATTTTCTATCATAACATTAGACGGTGTAACTGTTTTGCCTTTCTTGTACATCATCGAGGTGTAAGCGTAAAGGCTACAGTTATTACCTTTTTGCGCGAGAAAGGCACCATCACCATTAGGTGGATTAATCTGGTTTTTTTTATAAAACTTTATGTATCCATCGGATGATGCTTTATTCATGGCGGAAATGAAATTCCGGATCTTGGAAAAATGATCGCTCGGAATCTTCGCGAGCTATTTAAATCGCTGCTCTTATTGGCATTTCACCAGTAACTAATTGAAGGTGTTTTACGTCACAATTTATAAATTGGTATACAGTCATGCAAGCAGGAGACCTGTCGATTTTTTTTTAACTCAAACTTTATAGGGGAAGGTGAGGCGACTTGATTCCTTGAGAGACTTAATTCTCCCCTGTTTTATCAAGAACTAAACTGCCCATGATCGCATATTTGTAACACTCGCAGTTTTGTTCATTTTGTATGCGAGTGTTATTTTCTGCGAATCGTTCAGAAAGCTCAATCTTAGCTTAGATTCATTAATCTAATCCCACAACAGTTAAATAGGATTTACTTTCTTGCTTATCTGTGGTTAGCTGGAAATGATTGAGGAGGATTGACAAACGATTTACAAAATCAACCAAAATGCATATGTTACAAATATGCGGGAGTAGAGTAGTATTGATATAGCATATTTTTATAATAGATCCTCTAGATAAATGATCGATATGTGGCGAGTTAATTTTTAATGAATTATTGGCAGGGGTTGATTTTCTACTCGCCGCTATCACATCCAGGCGCTATCGTATATGCGCAAAATAGCCAGCATAAGTTAACCGCCAGAAATTTGTATGGCGAAAGACATCTAACGCGGGTTTTCTCAACAGCAGGAGCTTTTCACGAAAATCTATTTGGTAACAGTTATGTAGGAAGGTGTCTGCTACTACGCCTACCAAATATATTTTCGATTGAGTTGCTTATTTTCGAGATATTAAACCTTAGATGCTTTTCGCCATACTGATTTCCGAAAGTTAACTCCTAGTGTGCCGCTGTAAGCACGCTCAAAGCAGGCGATTCATTGACAACCTTATTTACTCTATTATTGATTGTGTTTTGTTCCACCTGAAGATAATTTTTAGTGGCCACGCAAAATTAGAACAACTTCCTATAATGGCCAAATGCTATCATTTTTTCACAGCACATATCCATAAATATGCTAAATGATCTTCACTGAAAAAAATGCCATAATTCCACCACAATTTCAGGATATTTGGATTTTGAGTTGTTGCCTTAATTTGAGGAGACTTTATCCCTCATTAGGCATCCATATAAAAATTTATCTAAAAAATTCAAGAAAATATGATTTGTTCTCAAGCGGCTATTTTTCTGTAGATTTTGACAAATGTAATGAAGGGTTTGCTCTAAACAAATATTTATTGAGCAGATATCATAGAATGGTGTTCTTGTCGCCCCAATTTTGAAGATTGCATGCGCTGTCGAATTCTATAGCAAAAATGAAGAAGAGAAATGAAGAAAAATGAAGAGAATGCTTTGTTGCGCTATATTGAAATGTATCGCTAGGCGCATACACGAATCCACCCCTGTGAAGAGAAACAAATCAATATGTATTCAATGACGTTTGTTATGTTGTTTGATCTGCTATAGTAATAAAAACACGTTGAAAAGTTCGCGTCGTGAGTTCTTTATTATTCGTGTCCGGATTGTCCGTAATTTAGTCGGTTCTGTTCCCGTTGGTCGTTTGTCCGCCCACAGGTTATGGGCACAGTATAAATTAGCGATTTTGCTAATAGTTTCGTGCGCGTGAGGTCTCGGAACGGTTCGTTTGTTTCGGTCGGTTGTGAGGTTGAGCAGCAACCGGAAAATTTCTGCAAACGGCAAAATGGCGGATTCACAGAGGTTTGCATTGCAAAAATTAAACAACCACAACTACCAGTCGTGGAGGTTTAAGATGGAGATGCTGCTGATCCGGGAGGATACGTGGGACGTAATCTCCAAGCCGGCTCCGAACCCAGTGACCGATGAGTGGTCAAAGGCAGACGCGAAAGCTCGTGCGACAATCGGGCTCTGCATTGAGGATGACCAGACCAGTATTGTACGGAATTGTGCGACTGCGAGCGAGGCATGGGATGCCTTGAAGACGTACCACGACAAGGGTTCGGAGGTGTATCTTTTAAAGAAGTTGACGCACTTGGAACTTAAAGAGGGCGATGACATGGAGCAGCACCTTCAAACGTTTTCCGATTTGCTGCAGCGAATTGCAGATGTTGGCGACGAGATCCAGGATAAATTGCAAGTGGCTATGTTGCTGTGTTCGCTGCCGGACTCTTATGATTATCTAGCGACGGCATTGGAGCAGCGGCCACGGGACGAATTGACACTTCAACTGGTGAAGTCCAAATTATTGGCCCGTAGCGGAAAAGCGTCGAGAACGCAGCGTAGGTGCAACTTCGGGTAGCGGGAAAGCTCTGCAGGTGGAACATCGCCGGCGACGTGCAGGTGGTAGAAGTAGGCATAACGAAACGAGAACTTGCTTCCAGTGTAATCAACCGGGGTATTTCAAGAGAAATTGTCCGAATATGGTAGCTGCTGAATCATCATCGAAATCGTCGAGGAAGAAGCCGGAAGAACCAAAAGCCAAGCAAGCTCAGATAGTTTCGGAGCTGGCGTGGATGGTGGGACAAGCTGAGCCATCGAGCTGGTTCATCGACAGTGGTGCTTCTCGTCACATGACGGGAAATCGAAAGTTTTTCACTGTGCTGGAAACGACCGGTGGGACGAGTGTGATGTTGGCTGACGGCGAGCGAGCTGAAGTGGGTGGTATTGGCCGTGGTATAATTATTGGTGTGACCGATGCTGGAGAACCGGTAGACATTGAGCTGAATGAGGTATTGTATGTACCGAAACTTACTAGTGGCCTAGTGTCGGTGAGTGTACTTGCCAAGAAAAATTTTGATGTGGTGTTCAGTGGGAATCGGTGTGAGGTTCGCAAGCGAAGTGGAGAGGTATATGCGGTAGGTGAACGACACGGTAGTTTATACCGAATGTGTGTTCCAGAGCAGGCGATGATCAGCGTCCAAACTTCGCACACATCGCAATGCTTGCATACATGGCACCGACGATTGGGACACCGGGATCCTTATGTGGTTCGGTCGATACACGAAAACAAGCAAGCAGATGGCATGAAGCTCGTTGATTGTGGTGTACGCACAGTGTGTCAATGTTGCATTGAAGGCAAAATGGTACGAGCGCCGTTCCCGAAAAGCGTCGATAGAGGTTCGAAGGAAAAACTGGATATCGTACATGCCGATCTCAGTGGACCGATGAAGTGTACGCCAAGTGGAAATCGATACTTCCTTTGTTTGGTTGATGACCATACACGGATGGCGTTCGTGTATCTTCTGAAGAAGAAGTCGGAAGCCGCAGCAAAAATCAAAGACTTCATCTGCTTCTGCCGGACGCAGACTGGAAAAACTCTCAAGGTGCTGCAGTCAGACGGTGGCGGAGAATTTATCAGCAAGGATTTGCAGGACTACTTGCGGACAGAAGGCATCGTGAGCCAGTGCAGCGCACCCTACTCGCCACAACAGAATGGCGTAGTAGAGAGGCGAAACCGATACCTGAAGGAGATGGCACTCTGTATGCTGTTGGAGGCGAAATTGGATCAAAAGTACTGGGGAGAGGCGATTCTGACGGCAACCTATATTCAGAATCGGGTTGTTTCAAGGTCCGTTGGAATGAGTCCCTTCGAGAAGTGGTACGGAAAACTTCCATCGTACGAGCACTTTCGGATTTTTGGTTCCGAAGCTTGGGTACGTACTCCAGCCGAGATACGCAAGAAAATGGAGCCTAAAGCGCGTAAGTTGGTGTTTGTAGGTTACTCCAACGAGCACAAGGCCTATCGGCTGTTGGATGTGGTGTCGGGACGGATCACCATCAGCCGGGATGTGAAGTTTCTCGAGGATTGGCGTATGGATAGTGAACGTAAAACCGAGCGGAAGCTGGAAGCGAGTGAATCGACAGTCGAGTTGGAACCGTCGCCGGTCCCGGTAGCGCCACGTGAGGCGGCATCTGCAGCTGAACCCGAGGAAGGACCTGAAGAAGAAGAAGATATGAACGGGTATGAATCGGCTGAAGAATTGTACTACGGTGAAGAGAATGTCGCTGCTCTGGGAGATGGAATTCAGCGTGAGAATCTACGTCGTTCTACCAGAGGAGTATTGCCAGTCCGTTTCGATGATTATTTTGTTGGCATAGCAACGGTGGATGATGAACCCACTTCGTACGAGCAAGCGGTCAGCTGTGCGGAGAAAGATGAATGGATAGCAGCCATGGATGCAGAGTACGATTCGTTGATGTCAAACGAAACATGGGAGCTTGTGGACCCTCCACCTGCTAGCAACATTGTCGGTAGCAAGTGGGTGTACAAAAGGAAAAT
This sequence comes from Armigeres subalbatus, assembly GCF_024139115.2. Classification (NCBI taxonomy): domain Eukaryota; kingdom Metazoa; phylum Arthropoda; class Insecta; order Diptera; family Culicidae; genus Armigeres; species Armigeres subalbatus. Next base: position 34,030,056 of record NC_085139.1, on the reverse strand, counting down.
TGACGCGGACGGCACAGTCGAGCGGATGAAGGCCAGACTCGTGGCGCAAGGCTACAGCCAACGATTCGGGTCGGATTTTGAAGAGATATTTGATCCTGTAGCAATGTGCTCAACATTTCGAGTGCTGCTAACTGTAGCAGGCCATCGTCGGATGCACGTGAAACACTTGGACATGAAGTCGGCGTATTTGTACGGGAAGCTGGACGAGGTGGTGTATATGCGTCAGCCGCCGGGATACGCAGTGCTGGGGAATGAGAAGAAAGTGTGCAAGTTAAAGCGTAGTATCTACGGATTGAAACAAGCTGCGAGGGTTTGGCATAGGACGCTGACGGATATACTCAAGCAACTTGGGTTCGAGCAGTGTCATTCGGATTCATGTTTGTACCGTAAACGTTGTAGCAAGAACGGGTGGATGTATTTGCTAATATATGTGGATGATTTGCTGCTGGTATGCGCACAGGAGGAGGAAATTGAAAAGGTAGAGCAAGCTTTGCAGGAACGGCTGAAGATAACCAGACTAGGTGGCATAAGAAGTTTCTTAGGAATCCGTGTGCGATGGAATTCGTATGGTTTCTTTGTGATTTCTCAGAAGGCATTCATCGAGAAGTTGGTGAAAAGGTTTCGTCTGGATAACGCTAAGGGATCAAAGTATCCGATGGATCCGGGGTACTACAAAGTGACAGAAAGTAGCCCAAAGATGGAAAGTAATGAAGACTATCACAAGCTAATCGGTTGGCTTTTATACCTATCCGTCAATTGAGATTCTCACGTCCGAATGTGTGAGTGGCGATAAAAGGAAAACAAACACTCCTAGATGGTGCTACTCAGCAAAGTTTGGGTAAAAATGAGTATATTTCCATATATTTTTTGACTCCTTCGCAACCATTGTGATGACTCGATCAATTTTGAGGTTATGAGCAGAAGGAAAACAAACATGTATGTACACATGCCGAATTGCACATCAGTGTGCGAGCGTTAAACGTCACTCATCTTTATAGTAATAAAAACACGTTGAAAAGTTCGCGTCGTGAGTTCTTTATTATTCGTGTCCGGATTGTCCGTAATTTAGTCGGTTCTGTTCCCGTTGGTCGTTTGTCCGCCCACATGCTTAACGCAGATTTTCGCCGAGAAATAATTTTCAGGAAAGTGAAACAGGTGTTAAGAGTGATAACCATATTTCGCTCACTGCCAGTGGCGTAAAAATTGGATTTGCTTGCAGACTACTCATAGTTTTGAGTTGTCCTGCTTTTTACTGATAATGAGTAAAATTTTCGTGAGGTTAAAAGAGAGGGCAATACAATTTTACTTAGTCACTGAATAGATAAAAGTTACCGAGTATGATTTTCGTTTCTCTTCACTTAAAATCGCTTGATTTCGTCTCATCGAACTTGCAATTGAAATTGGAAGTCACTATTTGGTCACTTTTTCTGCAACTGAAAGTCACTATTTGGTCCCTTTTTTCGTCAGCTTCGGTCACTAAAGTCACTATTTTAAGTGGCTTCGGTCGCTACCAGCCCTGCTTTCGGTAGAATACGACCACTGGATCGCGGAATGGATTATTATCTTTCCGGAGAAGCTATTAACGTCCCACTCGGCGTTGGCGTCTTGTCGGATGGTTTCGGTCGTGAGTCGGCTTGTACGTCGACCAATCAGCTTGATTGTAGAGTCACTTCTATCGTGTTGTTCGCTGATTCGTCCACCCATAGAATGGACAAGGTGATCGGGAAGTGGTTCCTGAGAGTGGTCTGCTTAAGATTAAGAGTGTCGGTTAGCTGGTACCTCAGTCCACTGCAGGTACCAAACTATTAACTACTGTAGGCAGAATAAGGGACCGAACCGATCACAACACAGCGAAGCGAACACTACAACCAGAACCGGAAAATGGTTAATCGGCCAAAATAAAATAAAGACACTAGCTATTAACTAGCTGCAAATTTTATTAACACCTGGGTGGTGCGGAGAAAATCGATTTGGTTGTCAAACTGAAGCCAAAATTTTCTATTGTGCCGGAGCCAAACATTGAAGATTGTGGTTATATTCGTTTCTGATCTAATATTGAGAAGTATTGTTATTATTTTGGGAAAAAATAAAAATAAACTTTGTTTGAGTTTTGTATTCTTTGTAACAAATATTCTCACATTATATTTCGAGTGGAAAATTAGTGGGAATGCAATTAAAAAGCACTCGTTACGAAATTTCACGAGATTCAGCAGCTGATTGGAGCATGAATGTATGTAAACAATCGTAAAGTCATGTAGAGTCTAGCGCATTTGTGCGACCTCATGCAGCGTGGGAAGAAAAAATCGAAGAGCGGGAAATGTTTGACAGCCAAGTAACTGCAAAATAATTTTGTTTATGGGAGTGATTTCAAAATATCCCTCTGCTCGCTTGAGCGCAGAAAAGCGGCTCTATCCGCAGCACCCAGATTAACACTAGATTTCGTTTTAGAATGAACAACGAAAACGGAAAATAACATTTTACTATTTAATGTTGGCAATTGCCCATGATAAAGAAGATGGGCACAATCGCTGATGCGGGATGTAGGTGTTAAGGTGCATCAGTGTTAAGGTGCAACCAATAACTACTAGGCTCCTCCGGCATCACATCTGTCTATGTGATGCTTTCTGTTATATGACAGACAAGGAGGTTCCCACAATGCGTGAGAACTGTCGAGGCGTCAAGGGCCTAGCAGTGGAGTACCGCCTGTAAGATAATCTCTTAACTGCTTGTGGCACATGTGGTATCTACTGATGCACAGTGGTTTTGGTTAAAACCTCAAAACAGATTTTATGTTTGAATTATGGAATTTTGGAGCTTTTTGTCCCGTACAATCTTGATTGTAGGTATGGGAAGCACTACTTAGGCAACATACAGCCGTTCTTCGGCATCTCTTTAACTTCAATGGTTACTTTTTCTCGCGGAAAGTTTACTCAATTTCCATTTAAAGCACGACTACTCCTATGTTGAACAATCACGTTTTTGACGGAAATTGAGTAAAATTTCCGAGAGAATAAAACGATAAAACAGAACAGCAGTACAAGTCTACTCAGTCACCTAGTAGCAGCAAGTTAGAGTACATGAGAACCTTTTCAACATCTCAATCTTACAAAATATTCATGTACTTGAGCTAAACTAATTTTTACGGAACAAGTTACATACGACGAAGACACTTTACTTACTGCGTGCTATTGAATTTGATCAATACATGCGAAGACGACAATGAAAACGATTTAAGGCAGCCTCACACCTCGGGAATTTGGTCCGCGGAATTTTTCCCCATGCATTTTTGCATATGCGATGTTTTCGGGATTTGGGCACGGAAAATCAAAATCCCGGCCCCATTTAAAATGCACGGGGACCAAAATCCGGCAGAAAATTTTCCCGAGGTGTAAGGCAGCCTTTAGGCAGTTTCACCGCTTTCCCATGTGTTTTCCACATAAATATCAGATTTTCGAGCAGTGAGCATCTAGCTATTCTAGCAGCAGCGAACCCGGGTGGAGGTAAATGACAAACTAATAACATTAAAATATCGGGTTTTGTTATTTTTTGTTTATTCACGAATAACATAAAAAAGCTATATTTTTATGCTATTCGTGAATAAACAAAAAAGAAGTAATATAGAAAACATCGCAAGCAAATTTTCTTGAGATATAACCTGTTATAACAGAACATTGAATAAAGAACAAATTTTGCAATAATACCAAATATTGTTATTAATTTATCATTTGGAACTTTAGTATATCAATAGTAACTTATTTTGATATTTTCTTTTACGCAAATAAATATTTTGCTATTGTATTGATGAATTCGTTCTTGGGTCATGGAGGGAATGAAGATCAATGGAAGCGATTGATGCGTTGTGGTCTTGGTCAAAATTTTGATATATGCTTTATTTCATCCCGTATTTTTTTTTGTTCATAGTAAGTATTAAATGCTTCCATTAGCTCTTGAGCGATTATACTAATAAAGCCGATTTCAATACAATTGAAGCGTCATGATCTATAATGATTCAAATTTGGTTTTGGATGATTCAAATTGAACAGCTGGCTTATATAAGGAGTAAAGTGTGTTTGCATGATTTATCTTACACAATGTCGAGCGTTTTCCATAGTTAAATTTATTAATGTCTGTTTCGTTCTGTAGTTTTAAACCAAGCCAGTTAAAAACTAGAATAGTGGTAGAATTGTAAGTAGTTTATAGCCATACGAAACTCTACCTGTATTGTCCCACTGAAATTCAACCGATATACCTTTTACTGTCCCATTGTCAATGTACGCAAACGTGTTTTATCCACTATTAACGCGATCGGATGGATCGACATCAGACATCGGTACGAGGACTTCGGATATTCTCTGGCAGAAAAGATACACCTGTGATAAACTAAGCCGATATGCGTCAAACGTAAGGTGGGGCCCATGGGGCCCAGAAACAGCACAAAAAGCGAAATTTGTCAACAAGAGATGAATTGTTGAACTGATAAATAACAATAGCCCAAACCGTGTACGATATAGAAAGAGCAGCAGCTATCCCAGAAGAAACAAAATAATTATGGTTCAAAACTGATTGTTCTAGAGCAGCAGTAAATGTTTGTGTATAGGAGAATATGTCGTACCTACATTTGAACAGAAAGCAAACACCTATACCATTAGACAGCAAGCCGAATCACGCTACTAGAAACAATAGTGATGGATGTCCTAGAAGCTTGGCAGATTGTGAAATTTCAAGTTACCAGAGTTAATCCGACATGTTACTAAAACAGAAACTAGACAACAGAATAGCGAACAAAGGCCGTAGCAGGTACTAAAAAAACTAAATTAGGGAAGAAAAAAGTTATCAAAACATCCGCGGTAACCCACCATTACTCGAACATATAGTGAGATTTTAAAGTTTGGAACAGCATTTTAGTGGAAATCCAATTTTTAACGATTGTAACTATAGTCAACCGCATTAAAACAGTTCCGGCAATCTATATACCCTTGCTACAACACCTCTTTGAAACTCTCCGCTATAACCATCCCATGGAAGAAACAATAGAAACTAACAATCATTTCTCTGTATTTACTGTGACAACCTATCTAACGGAATTTACCACGTGAAATCAAAAGCTATCCACACAAGTTTAATCCTAACTAAAATCAAAATAATAAAAAAAAGAAAACATAAACTCAATGCTATTGTTAACTCTTTTCAGAAACAAAAAAAAACGATAAACAACTAGTGAGCATATTGGTCAAACCAAACTTATTAATCAAGTATAAGCCTACACGTAAAACTCTTTGACACACATCCAGACAAACACTATCTTAACACAGGAATGCATATACAGTTTCACCATGGATTCCGATCCTGATCCGGACTACACTTAAGCTGAACAAAAAAAAGTCTTTGGAACTTTGATAGTCTATTGTTTCTGCTTATACCCACTTTAATAATGAAACATGTGTTGCTGTTTGTTAGGCTGCGTCTGGGAACGCGTATTAATTTGAGCAGTCACTTCACCTTCAATTTGGTTGGTTACAATGGCGCCCAAAATCCATACAATTTTATGATTGATGGTTTTGTTTTTTTTATCCAGAAGGACTCAATTCCCGTCATAGGCAAATCAAATTAAACTAACATTGTTTTACCTCCGCGGTTAAAAGATACGATGGAGCTAATAATAGATGTAATTATAAGAAATTCTACACGTTATGAAGAAAAATGTGTTTGTCCAAACCCACGAATATGGCAGATTTTCTAGTCTAGTCTAGCTACTTCAACCTTAGTCTAAGTAATAATAATAATAATTAGCTTAAACCTAGCTATTCAGCACTGTAAAGAATTAAATAACTTTACAAAATCCGTTGCTTCCGGGAATGAAAGCACACCCAGAAATGGAGCTACGATCGAGAAAAATACGACCCATGCTATTGCCCGAGGAGGGAGCTCTTATTGGAGATGGGTCCTGGGACGGGAAACAGGGCGAGCGGCCAGTGCAAGGAGAGATGCAACAGCGACCCTCTTGTCATCGGGCTCAACCCGTGTCGCCATGGCAGAACAAAACGGCAGCAGAAGAAATCACCAAGGCAATGATCGACGTCAATCACTCACGTTAGCGGGCCGCCGACGGCAACGGATCATGTGGACAAGGGAGATGAATCAGTACGTGATCCGTTGCTACTCTGTTTGCACCAGGATGGAGACGGGTAGGTCCGACAGACCGGAGATGCTGTAAATGTTCAATAAGTTTCCCAGGTCAGAGAGCTATTATGTCACATAATATGCTGACTCCAGAAGACATAGAGTACATCAAACGGGAAGTGCAGAGGGAACTAAGAGCGGAGGAGGAGGCAAAATCGAGCGATACGTCGAGAAGGAGTTGGGTTGGATGCATCAATCGCAAGTAACCGTCGCGATTCGATTGCACCCGCCGCTCCAGGATTAACAGTGAAATTGCATCGAAGCAATTGAAGGACGAACTAGTCAATCATATGGGCACAGCAGTTACACAGTTCGGTGGAGCAGGGTAATCGATCAACGAGGCTAGTTCGGAATGTTGCTGAAATTGTGAAACCCACAGAACTCCGTGATCTCATCTAGGCGAACATAACTGAGATCCTGTATGGGTGTACAGGGGTAAAGTGCTCTTACTAAACGATTGCGACGTAATGTAAAATGTTCGAAAAGTGAAACTATATTAGAGCCCGGTAGTCCTGCTACGTCCCAGAAGGGGACATACCTAAGCCCCAAGCTGATGGTCTACATCCAACGGACCTCTTTTCTCCCGGGCCCAGGGTGTTGATTAGAAGGGAGAGTTTTCGGTGGGGTGGTCCTAGTAAGAAAATATGAATTTACCTTTTGATAATATATTCGGTGGCTACGGTTGTCGATATGCTTTCTAGCTCTACGAGAAATATCGCGGAAGAGATGGTTATGGTGGTGAAACTATCAAAGTTTGTCCGCGCTGTGGCAAGTTGTTGCTAGCAGCCGAAAACTTCAGTGAAAGCAGGAATGGCAATGGCTGAAGGACGGTCAACAGCAAGAGATGGCTTCGATTACTGCAAGGTTTGCAGCAGTGGTGGCTGGAAGGCGGCCGCAGTAGCGTGGTCTGCTGAAATGGGCTGTGCCGCAACAGAATGAAGGCTTGTCGGAGGACGGCAGCGGCGTCGGCGAGGAATAACTTCGGTGCTGGCTCGTTGGCGGCCGGATTTTGACCGGCTGACGGACGGTAATGGATTATAAGGATTGGTTGGCCGGAGCGTAGGGGCGGGGTGTGCCAAAACAGGCTTCACAGCGGCAGAATCAGGGCCTGTCGGAGGACGGTGGCGGCGTCGGCGAGGAATGGCTTGGATGATGGCTCGTTGGCGGCCGGATTTCAATCTACCGTGGGACGACGCTGGCTGGGAAGGCTCGGTTGGCAGGAGCGTAAAAGCGACGATGGGAGTTCCCTATCGGATGACAGGGCTTACGACGGATGGCTTCAATGTGAGCGAACTTTGCAGCGTCTCATAGGCGGCCAGTCGAATTCCAGGGCAGCATGCAATGACCTATACTCAGCGTGCACCGACGTTAAAAGTTCCCGCCCAGAAGCCACGTTGGCGTGGAAGCTCCGTGCTATCGGTTTGCCAGACAGAGCACAATGGCGATGTACATCGCGCACGAGTGGATGGAGATTTTCGCTATTCTCGATTGCTTGCCTACGTTCACGGGTACACCCGGAGCACTGCCGCACTTATGGGTCAAACACAATTGGTACGTTTGCGTGCGTTTTGACAGTTTTTCCATGGGAAAACTGTCAAAACGCACGCAAACGTATCAATTGTGTTTGACCCATTAGAGTATAATTCTCCAGGTATAAATCCGTTTGGTTTAAAAATTAACCCGAATTCGCTAAATCAATTTTCCGCACCATCGAAAGAGCTCACGAACAATCCTCATGTCTCCAATATCGAAGACCATTCCCGCCAATATCTCTTATTCTTTTCCTAGTTCTGACTCTGGCTGCTTGCCTCGTATAGCTACCACTTGAATCTCGTTATCAGCGCATTTAGTGACCATAATCACCGCAGCCAAACGAGCAATATTAGCTCTACGATTCCACAACAATTGCCAAAATAGTTACCGTTCGGTAACAAAAGGAAAGAGCAAAATCGAATGTTCAACATCAACGAAATGGGGTTCTACAACCACATCCAAAACGATATAGCGGACTTTGGCAAAATCCTTCCGGAGATTGGAGAAGACACGCAGTTTTGGTCTAATTTGTGGGAGAACTCCGTCACAAACAACGACTGGGGTGTGGATGGCAGAAGAAGAGCGATATTGTGGTTGAATTGGAGACATGATCGCTACTTACGTGACAGCCCAAAACATACGTAAGGCTACCCGGTATACTAAGAATTAGGCTGCACCAGGACCCGATTTTGTGCATAATTTCTGGTATAAGAAAGTCACAACGGTCCACGGGCGGATGCCGAAATGCTTCAACACAGTACTTGATAACCCCGGGCAGTTCCTGGAATTCATTACTAAGGGGTGTCCCTGCCAAGTACAGACCAATAATGTGTCTTTCGAGTCTGTACAAAGTGCTGTCAGAACCATTGCGACGTCAACGACTTGATGACCGAGGTTATCGAAGCAACACTCAAGGCTGCAAGGATCAGGTCATCATTGATGCAGTCGTTGTTGGGCAGGCCACCCACAAGCAAAGAAACCTGAGCATGGCGTATATCGACTATACAAAGGCATACGACTCAGTACCTCACTCGTACCTTCTTAAGGTACTGCAGTTGTATAAGATAGACGGTAACGTCATCAGGCTAATGCAGCACGCTATGGGGATGTGGAGCACATCCCTACACATTACCGATGGAGAAAAGGTGTTACGGTCCAGGACTTTCAGCATCAGGAGGGGCATATTCCAAGGCGATACCTTATGTCCTCTATGGTTTTGCCTTGCCATGAACCCTCTTATAGTAGAGCACTCAACCAATACAACTATGGCTATCATTTGAAGAGTGGTGAAAGGAGTACAAATATTACCCACACCTGCTTTATGGATGACTTGAAGCTGTTTGCGGAATCTGTGGAGAAGCTGCACCAATGTCTGTAGCTTGTAACGGTATTCAGTAACGGCTTCCGGGGGGAGTTTGGAGTCGATAAATCGCGATCCATACATAGACACCGAGGTCAGCTGGTGGACTCCGACAGTTTCCGCGTCAACGAACAGGAAGAGATTCGAATCACGCATTGTGTCAACGGTATTATGAAGAGCTTCTTGTCGGCCGGCAACAAAGTGAAGGTGATAGACACGTTTTCCGTGCCCTTGTTGACGTACAGCTTCGGGGTGGTTAAGTGGACCAAGTCTGAGTTGGAGGTGTTACAACGAGTAGTACGAGTGGCGTTCACTAAGCATCACATTCGCCATCCTAAATCGTCCATTGAGAGCCACCCTGCCACGTACAGTAGGAGGAAGTGGCGTCACCGTTACACAATCACTATGTATTTCCCAGATCCAGCAGTTACGGAGATATTTCGTGGAGAGCTAGAACCGCCACGAAATCTATCGCACTGATTACGAAGCTGACCACGGATTCGGTGTCCTGCAACTAACACAGGAAGACTATCAGCTGAATTGTTACATAGAAAATGTTGACGAGATGATTGCATCGTAGGAGCAGAAAGAGTTGCATGGGACGCACCCACATCAACTGGAGCTGGAATATATCGACAAAGCGGCGTCAAATACGTGGATGGTGCGGAGTGAACTGTTCTCAGAAACTGAAGGATTCTGCACGAAAATGTGGAAGACCAATTCAGAGACGATCGAGCATATCGTGTCCTGGTGTTCAGCCTTAGCTGATCCAGCCTATCTCGGTCGACCCAACGAAGTCGCCAAGATTGTGCACCAACAGCTTGCTTTAAAGTACACCTTGGTTGACCAGTTTGTCGCCTACTACAAATATGTGCCTAACCCGGTTCTGGAAAATAGTTTCGTAAAGCTGTACCGAGATCGCGAGATCATAACGGATGAAGCGGGTAACCCTCATCGACATTGCTGTACTGCTAGACCATAATGTTCAAACAACATTCTTCTTCTTTCTGGTGATCACTTTTGTGCAGTGAGCTACTGGATGGCACAGCTTGAGCACTATATATTACCAGTAAAAACAACAACATTCTCTAACAAGACGAAGTACCACGACTTGGCGGAGGAGTTGAAGCAAATGTGGCACCTGGAGGAGGTGCGTATAATTCCGATTGTTAGCTCAACAACCGGAATCGTCCCGAAATATCTTCTGAGATCGTTAGAAGAGTTGGAACTATGTCATAACCTCCATAGCCTCCAAAAGACAGTGGTTCTTGGAACTTGCAGCATTGTGAGAAGGTTGCTGAATCACCATAATTATTAATACATACGGTGCGAACGCTTATTATAGGATTTTTAACCAACCGGCGAATGAGATCCACAGAGCCTAATCCTCTTTTGCATTCATACAGCCCGGGTAGGTGAAAATTCCCAGCACGTTTGCTGAGGAAGTGCCAATAATAATAGTCTAGGGGGGCTGGCCTAGATAGAAAATGACTGAATTTCTTATTCAACTTGGCTTCGGACCGGAAGATAGCTCACTTTGACAGAGTAGGGCCAAATGATCTACAGGGAACTTTACTAAATGCCAGGGTAAGGATTCCTAAATGCCAAACGAAATGAAATAAGATCTCTGTACAAAAAAGAATTCGAACCTTATTAGAAGAAGCAAAAATATGTTTGAACCTTAGTACCGATGCAAGGTCAAACTCACTTTTTTAAAGCCGGAACTGATTAAGAGGTGCATCTTTGAGAGTCGGTGTACGCCCTTTCTCGAAGGGTAAAAGAGCGATACTGTTGGTTTTCGGACCACTCTAATGAACCAATTTTCAAAGCAGAGCTCGATGCAAATATTCCGTTTTTCACATGCGTTTCTTGTGATATGTCTCCGATATACCCACATTACTACCATAATACTCTAATACAAGATTTTGGCGCCATTCTAGCCTTTTAATGACTCAGAAAATTAATTTATTTGAATTAATAACGGAAAACCAACATTACATTAACAATTTTACAACTATCAACCATACCATATTTTTCACAAACAGAACAAAAAACGGGCATTTAGTAATTTCAACTTCTATTTGTGATATTTTGTGATTTCAACTGGAATGGATAGTTTAAGAGGACAACCAAGTAAAACAAACGTAGAAACAAATGCTAACAAAAAAGAAATCAATATGCAAACCACACGTTAGACAGGAAGCATTTAGAATAGGCAAAAATAACTGAACAAATAGCATATTTATTAGGAAGGAAGAAAACAATCAATCATTATAGAATAGTAAATCAAAACAAATACGGTGGAATACGAGTAAAATTCTATATTTTAAATGTACAATTAAAAGAAAAACTGTGAATCCAACAACCCCGATCGTGTTACTCAAGCGGCATCCGAAATCCCTGCTTCGGTAATCGTAAAATAGCATTGCCCTGGGGCCGCCGTAGGACTGAACAAGAGCTGACATTTCCGCTCGCCACTACCCGCCATTCTGCTGAGCTGAAATCTCGTGTGCACCAAACTGCCCCATGCCAGCCCCATGGCGGGAACAATTCGCTCATCGTCCAAGGTGGAACTGTCGACAACCGAGCGCACCTGATTGGTGCAAACGATGGCGAAGTCGAACCGATCTTGCAGGGCGTGCAGCGCGGTGACCACCCGCCGGAACGACTGGGCGCGGTCCACGAAGTTCAGCTCGTCGGCGTAAACCGCCGTTATGGAATCGATTATTAGCAGACAGATGGGATTGTTCTCCAGCAGGACGGGTAGTCGTTGATTGATGCACTCTTCGAGGGCTTCCTGAAAAAGTACATACTCGAATTACCAACATTGTCACATCTACACGTTACTGATTCAACTTTACAGCCGTGTTCAAATGTTCGACAAAAACGCTGTCGGTAAACTTCTTGCCTTCGCCCATACCAACACCATTTCGCTTTAAAGCTTGTTCCATTTGGACCAGTCGCTTCGAAGGGAAGGGATGCTCGGTACTCACGTAAACAATCCCATTGCGGGATTCGTTCTGTATCTGACAAACCAGTGCTAGATGGAGACAAAGTTGAGTTTTCCCAGAACCGGGATCACCGGCAATTTCTACTACGCCACGTGAGCTTATTCCTCCACCAGTTAGCTGATCCAATCCATTGACGCAGAATTTGGTTTTGCGCCAGCGCTGGTGATGCCAAGCTAAAGCTTCTTGTGCTGAAATATGAAACATTGAATGAATCAATTCACATCCTTTGAAGTGGTTCCTTACATACCCGTTAAAAATCCTGTTTTGGAATCGTCACATTCAACATTCATCCCGCGCAACTCTCCACTTGCATATGGCAAAACAAAATAATGAAAGTATGTTGTGTGTTATGTTGCTTATGCTGGGGAGAAGAATCATAAGAGTGAATCTCATACATAGCATATAGAGATAACTGGCGTTCAACACACGCACACCATGAAGTAATTATTTGGCCGTATCAAAATATGAAACTTATCGGAGAGAGAGTAAACTACCTATGATGGCATATGAGCAACACTTGCATTTTTATTGATTTTATGTAAAGTCTGTGAATCGTTCGAAGAATTAATATTATTTTACTATCTGAAAGTCCAAAACATCTTTTAAAATAAAATGATCAAGTAGCGGTATATGCCACGTGGCAGTTTGGAAGGTAATACGACTAATGTCCATAGTTCAAACTTTTTTTTTTAATTTTAGATTGGGTAATTGTCCACGCTGGAGGAGGAAGTATCTACAACTGATTTTAAATTAAGATAGCTGAGATAGTCACTCCGGACATGGAAAACAGGTTGCATTGTGTAGAACGCATGATGTGAACCATAGACTTGATCCTCTTTCCTCATTTCAAATTGATCAGAAGGATGAATAAGGCCAGGAATCAGGAATGGTGGAATCAGGAATCAGGAATGGTGATCGACTGTAAGGTTTCGATCAACAAGGTGATCATTCCAAATACCTACCTATTCGCTGCCGTTGGCACAAGATATGTGTACTTCACTAGCTGATACTAAAGTCACTGGAGTAAATTAGAGGGGGCTAGGGGGGCTTACCCCTCTCTAGAAAAAAAAAACTAGTTCCCCTCCTCCCTAGGATTTGAAAAGTTAGTTGGCGTGATATCAATTTTCAACATATAGCATAATGAATTACCGAAAAATTTTGAAGACATAAGAGTTATCTTCGAGAATCTGAGAGCAATTCCCAGCAGAACCCAAGTAGAATTCTCACTGGACTCTCTTCTAAAGAAATCCTTTCAGAATCATCGAAGTATTCCAATCGGAATCTAGAAGAATTCACACTGGATTACATTCGGTATCGTTGAGGGATACCTTTGGGAATCTGTTGGGGTTCTTCTTCTTCTTATTGGCATTACATCCCCACACTGGGACAGAGCCGCCTCGCAGCTTAGTGTTCATTAAGCACTTCCACAGTTATTAACTGCGAGGTTTCTAAGCCAGGTTACCATTTTTGCATTCGTATATCATGAGGCTAGCACGATAATACTTTTATGCCCAGGGAAGTCGAGACATTTTCCAATCCGAAAATTGCCTTGACCAGCACCGGGAATCGAACCCAGCCACCCTCAGCATGGTCTTGCTTTGTAGCCGCGCGTCTTACCGCACGGCTAAGGAGGGTCCCTGTTGGGGTTACCCTTCCTAATTCATGAAGTATTTGCTTCAGAATCTCTCGTTGATTTGCCCCAGAATTCCCCCGGAATCGGAAATGGAAATGGAGGTAACCACTTTCCCTTTCGATGGGACTCGAACCCATGACCCTACAGTACGCTAGACTGGTGCTTTAACCAACTAAGCTACGAAGGACCTCCATCGGCCTTCGCAACCTAGCGGCTACTGAACGAGCTCGAGATTCCCAAATTGGACGCATAGTTAAATCACTCGCAATTCATTTCTCAAACCAACACTTCCACATGTGTATAGTACACGTCCACATTAGAGGAGCGTGAATATTTAGAATGTCTGGCATCTAGTGAAGCATCTGAGTTGGACTCTGACAACAAAAAGAGTCCAGTTCAGGAATCACAAAGTTGATGTGTAATCTTAGAGATGCAAAAAAAACTTCTTCTGTTGTTTCTTTTGAGTAGCATTCCTGTAGAAATTCCAGTTTTGTTTTCAGAATCATCAAATTAGTTTACATTCCAATGTTTATAGGTTTTTCTAAGAGCATACAAGCTTTATTCAGAATGTCAAAACTCTCTTAATTATGCCAAGATTTTATGATTTTAATGAAAGCCGTAACACAATGTCCTTTATATTCCTTTCCTGAAATATACATTTTTTGCTTAAAATGCTAGTTTTCATTTTGAATCTTTAGTCTTTAATATCTTTCCTTTTGGTTCCTCTTGTTTTTTTTGTTTGTTATGTTTTGGTTTTCAACCCTTTCATGACGACTTTTTTACATGGATTTAACGTACATATTTGGTTTTTCCACTCATCTTGCCAAAACTAATATAGAAAGAGCTGAAAAGTCATATTTTTCATGTGTTCTGAAGTACATATCCTTAAATGTTTCAGAAATCATGCCAAGAAACAAAATGTCCTGAGCTGAGAATATGTAAAAAGACAGGGTCACCGTCTTCGACCAGAGGTCGCACAGACTGAACACTTAACATCTAGCATTAGACAACGGACTTACCGGGGCGGGAATCGAACCCACACTCCACAGCACATGCGTCTAGACGATTGACGTCGCTAACCGCTCCAACCCTCCACTAGCTATGTCAAAAAATATATATGTGATCATAAGACATGAAATTATTGAGTTTTGAATAAACGTAGGGTATCCAAAATGTCCTGGAGTTCCGAACATATGATCGACCCGATCAATCATGTCCTGAACGATGTATCCTTGTATCGCTAAGCATCCAATCAGGTCCATTGAGCCGATGCGATTTCATTCATTACTTTCACAAGCTTTTGCTTTTACAAGTGTTAATTTATTATTGTTTTGTGGAAACACGGTGAATGTCGTTAGTTATTAGCTTATAATTGGTGTCATGTCCTTGCTCTCGCCATTGTCACCCTTGAACCCGCCCCTGGTCGAAATTTCAGAAAGTTAATTTCAAGTTTAAATCTCTTTATGTATTTTCATGAAGTTTGAGCAACCCATTTTCATTGTAATTGGTGCTGATCTCCGCATTTTGACCCCTGAATCCGACCGAAATTTCAGAAGGTCAATTTCAATTGCAAACAGAATTCATTGAGCTCCTGATGTGTTTTCATGAAGTTTGAGCAGTCGCATGCCCAGTTTCATTGTAATTGGTGTTATGACCCCTGCTCTCATCATTTTGACCCCTGAATCCGACCCTGGTCGAAATTTCAGAAGGTAAATTTCAATTGCAAACCGAATTCATTGAGCTCCTGATGTGTTTTCTTGAATTTTGAGCAGTCGCATACCCAGTTTCATTGTAATTGGTGTTATGGTCCCTGCTCTCATCATTTTGACCCCTGAATCCAACCCTGATCGAAATTTCAGAAGGTAAATTTCAATTGCAAACCGAATTCATTGAGCTCCTGATGTGTTTTCTTGAAGAGCAGTCGCATGCCCAGTTTCATTGTAATTGGTTTTATGTCCCCTGCTCTCATCATTTTGACCCCTGAATCCGACCCTGGTCGAAATTTCAGAAGGTAAATTTCAATTGCAAACCGAATTCATTGAGCTCCTGATGTGTTTTCTTGAAGTTTGAGCAGTCGCATGCCCAGTCAAAGGTGGAAGCAGCACTACGAGGAACATTTGAATGGCGCTGAGAATACAGGCAGTGAAAGTCAAGGCAGCGGAGAAGATGACTACGTCAGTTCAGCGGACGATGGAAGCCACCCAGCCCCCACATTGAGGGAAGTTAAGGATGCCATCCAACAGCTAAAGACCAATAAAGCAGCTAGTAAGGATGGTATCGGAGCTGAGCTCATCAAGATGGGCCCGGAAAAACTAGCCACTTGCCTGCACAAATTGATAGTCAGAATCTGGGAAACTGAACAGCTACCGGAGGAATGGAAAGAAGGGGTTATATGCCCCATTTACAAGAAAGGCGACAAGCAGGAGTGTGAGAACTTTCGAACGATCACCATCCTTAATGCCGCCTACAAAGTGATATCCCAGATCATCTTCCGTCGTCTGTCACCATTAGTGAATGAGTTCGTGGGAAGTTATCAAGCCGGCTTCGTTGACGGCCGCTCGACAACGGACCAGATCTTTACTGTACGGCAAATCCTTCAAAAATGGCGTGATTACCAGGTCCAAACGCATCATCTGTTCGTTGATTTCAAGGCGGTATACGACAGTATAGACCGCGTAGAGCTATGGAAAATTATGGACGAGAACAGCTTCCCTGGGAAGCTTACCAAAGCAACGGTGGATGGTGTGCAAAACTGTGTGAAGATTTCGGGCGAACACTCCAGTTCGTTCGAATCGCGCCGGGAACTAAGACAAGGTGATGTACTTTCGTGCCTGTTGTTCAACATTGCGCTAGAAGGTGTCATGCGGAGAGCCGGGTGTAACAGCCGGGGTACGATTTTCAACAGATCCAGTCAATTTATTTGTTTCGCGGATGACATGGACATTGTCGGCCGAATATTTGCAAAGCTGGCAGAACTGTACACCCGCCTGAAACGTGAAGTAACAAAAGTTGGACTGGTGGTGAATGCCTCAAAGACAAAGTACATGCTTGTGGGCGGAACCGAGCGCAACAGGGAAGCAGTGTTACGATAGACGGGGATACCTTCGAGGTGGTCGAGGAATTCGTCTACCTCGGATCCTTGCTAACGGCTGATAACAATGTCAGTCGTGAAAATTCGCCATCGCACCAAATGTGTCATGTACTAGACGCTAACAAGACCGGTTGTCCTCTACGGACATGAAACATGGACAATGCTCGAGGAGGACTTGCAAGCACTCGGAGTATTCGAGAGACGAGTGCTTAGGACCATATTTGGCGGTGTGCAAGAATGAACCATGAGCTCGCCCAGCTCTACGGCGAACCCAGTATCCAGAAGGTGGCTAAAGCCGGAAGGGTATGATGGGCAGGGCATGTTGCAAGAATGCCGGACAGCAACCTTGCAAAGATGGTGTTCACTTCCGATTCGGCAGGTACGAGACGACGTGGAGCGCAGCGAGCGACATGGGACGACCAGGTGCAGACGTGTATTGTGGCGTCAAATTGTTGATTCAGTGTTATCTGTTTAGATGTTAACTAAATAAATTAAATGAAATGAAACTGGCAAAAACTGGCAGAAACTGGAAACTGACATGTGCAGGCAAGTGGCCAGCTTTTCCGGGCCCATCTTGATGAGCTCAGCTCCGATACCATCCTTACCAGCTGCTTTATTGGTCTTTAGCTGTTGAATGGCATCCTTAACTTCCCTCAAGGTGGGGGCTGGTTGGCTTCCATCGTCCGCTGAACTGACGTTGTCATCTCCTCCGCTGCCTTGACTTTCACTGCCTGTATTCTCAGCGCCATTCAGATGTTCCTCGTAGTGCTGCTTCCACTTTTCGATCACCACACGTTCGTGTGTCAAAATGCTCCCATCCTTATCCCAGCACATTTAGGCTCGCGGCACGAAGCCTTTGCGGGATGCGTTGAGCTTCTGATACAACTTGCGTGTATCTTGAGAACGGCACAGCTGTTCCATCTCCTCGCACTCCGCTTCTTCCAGGCGGCGTTTCTTCTCCTGAAAAAGGCGGGTCTGCTGTCTCCGCTTCTGTCTATAACGTTCCACGTTCTGCCGGGTACCTTGCTGCAGCGCGACCGCCCGCGCTGCGTCCTTCTCCTCCAGAATCTGTCTGCACTCTTTATCGAACCAATCGTTCCGTCGACTTCGACCCATATATCCGACGTTGTTCTCCGCTGCGTCGTTAATGGCTGCTTTGACTGTATTCCATCAGTCCTCAAGAGGGGCCCCATCGAGCTCACCCTCTTCCGGCAACGCTGCCTCGAGGTGCTGCGCGTATGCAGTGGCGACATCAGGTTGCTTCAGTCGTTCTAGGTCGTACCGCGGCGGTCGTCGGTACCGAACATTGTTGATGACGGATAGTTTTGGACGCAGTTTCACCATCACCAGATAGTGGTCAGAGTCGATATTAGCGCCACGATATGTCCTGACGTCGATAATGTCGGAGAAGTGCCGTCCATCAATCAGAACGTGGTCGATTTGTGATTCTGTCTGCAGTGGTGATCTCCAGATGTACCGATACGGGAGGCTGTGTTGGAGGTAGGTGCTGCGAATGGCCATATTCCTGGAGGCGGCGAAATCAATTTATCGTAGGCCGTTTTCGTTCCTCAGCCGGTGAGCGCTGAACTTTCCAATAGTCGGTCTAAACTCCTCCTCTTGGCCAACCTGAGCGTTCAAATCTCCTATGATGATTTTGACGTCGTGGCTTGGGCAGCTGGAACAGGAGGAAAACGGAATGTCAAACCCAAGCCAGATGTCAAAGAAAGAGGGACGGATACACCCTTAAACCCACAGAGCCGCCATTACCGTGCGCGAAAAGCTGGATAGTGTTAAGCTATCAGTACACTGTTTGTAATAATGACAAATATTTGTCAAGTCAGCCTGATATCCATGTCGATTTCTGGCCAGTCTGATAGATATCCGGATAAACTTGACAAATATTTGTCATCATGACAAACAGTGTACTGAGGGCTTTATATACCAATCGAATCAGCTCGACGAATTGGAGTGATGTCTGTGTGTGTATATAAAAATAATCTCACTCATTTTTCAAGCACTTATCCTTAACCGATTTGCTCACAACAAGTTGCATTCGATGCAGAATCATGTCATTGTTTCTAATTGAAAATTGGCCGGATGGGACTATGGGCTCAGAAGTTTTGGCCAAAATACTTTTTTATACCGAAAGTGCGTAGAAATTACTCACTCGAAAGAAACGAGAAAGGCACTATCACCGCTAGGTGGATAATTCTTGTTTATTTTTTTTATTTTTTGTACTTGAAAAAAAAAACCACGTTGTCATAAGGGGATGGGGGGGTCTACCAAATGATCACGATAAACCACATGGGGGAGTCGAAAATCTTCAAAAATATGACCACGTGGTTTCTGGATGGCTCCTATGTCTAATGTCGCAGAGCCGGTTACAATGGCCTTAGTTTAAAATGTGTTTGTCTAAAGGCCTCTTCCGCAGAATAAACAATCGTTAACACTATAGGATTGATTCGCTAAAAAAACTTACGCGGATACATTCGTGCAGAAAATCGTTGTAACTAAATTTTCAAATGACTATATCTCAGTGAGTTTTCAACCGATTTTCTCAGTTTTTGCACCAACCTCTTAGCCATCTCTTCTAGTTTTTGGACATTGCAAAATATTGTATCTAGGGGCGTTCAATTTTTAACTAGAGCTGTGGGAGTAAAGCAACGGATTTAGAAAAATGCGATTTGGAGATATACTTATATTTCATACCAAAAATGATACCTATTCATATAGTGATGATGGAAATGATAGAATAACAAATGAAAGACTTCACCTGGAACAAAAGAACACATTTTGAGCATCCCTACTATGCATACGATGATAATTCGATGCCTTTAGGAACCACTTTATACTACAGGATGTATGAAGCTTCAGAAAATGTTTTCAAGCATGTTGTCTACTGTGAACTTGTTGAAATAAATGTAAACTATATACGAAACATGCGTGATAAATTATGATGTTCTAGGATCTCCAACTGTACTGGAATTTGAATCAAATGGTCTACCGAATCAACCAAGGCTTCCATGATGTCTCATGAGGTATCAACCCAATTATGTCCTCCGAGTATTTGTCTTTCCCTAGCGTCTCAAATCCAGGCATATGAGATGTTGTAAGATCTCTAAATTATCCTGAAGTTTGAGTAAAATGGTCTAACGAATCAACCAAGGCTTCTATGATGTCCTCAGTCGCAGTATAAGCCCTATTATGTCCTCCGAGTATTTGTCTTTCACTTGCGTCTCAAATCCAGCCATTTGAGTTGTTGTAGGATCTCCAGATTGTCCTGGAGTTTGAGTAAAATGGTCTATCGAATCAACCAAGGCTTTCATGATGTCCTCTGCCGCGGGATCACCCCAATTATGTACTCCGAGTATTTTTCTTTCACTTGCGTCTCAAATCCAGGCATATGAGATGTTGTACGATCTTCAAATTTTCTTGCAGTTTGAATCAAATGGTCTAACGAATCAACCAAGGCTTCCATGAAGTCCCCAGCCGCGGCATCAACCCAATTATGTCCTCTGATTATTTGTCTTTCACTTTCGTTGCAGTTTCAGGCAATTGAGATGTTGTAAGATCTCCAAATTGTCCCGGTATGAATAAAATGGTCTATCGAATCAATGATGTCCCCAGACGCGGTTTCAACCCAGTTATGTTTTCCGAGTATTTATATTTTACTTGCGTCTCAAACCCAGGCAATTGAGATGTTGTAAGATCTCCAAATTGTCCTGGAGTTTGAGTAAAATGGTCTACCGAATCACAAAGGCGTCCAGTGTCCTCAGCCGCGATATCAACTCTTTTATGTCCTCCGAGTATTTGCATTTCATTTGCGCCTCAAATCCAAGCATATGAGATATTGTAATATCTCCTAAATGTCCTGGAGTTTCTATCAAATAGTCTAGCAAATCAACCAAGGCTTTTATGCTGTTTCCAACAGCGGTATCAACAATAATGTTCAACGAGTCTTTAAGTTCCGCTTATCACAAATCCAGGCATAGAGATGTTGAAAGATATCCAAATTGTCCTGGAGTTTGAAACAAATAGCCTACCAGATCAACCAAGGCTTCCAAGCCCCTAGACGGTATCAACTAATTACGTTCCCGAGATTTGACTTTCCCATGCGTCACAAATCCAGGCATATGAGATGTTGTGAAATCTTCAAATTGTCCTGGAGTTTAAATCAAATGGCCTACCTAATCAACCAAGGCTGCCATGATGTCTTCAGCCACGATATCAGAGCAATTTAGTGGACATAATTAATTTTAAATTACTTTCAAATGAACGACTCAAATCAACCCTACCTTGAAATATGTCTCCAGCAGATTTTTTATCCAATCTTCCGAGTCCATGCACATGTTTGGTATATAAAAATGCGATGTTATTAATCTCCCAAATCGCCCTTTATGTGGATCAAGTAGTCTGTCAACCAAATCAACCTCGCCTGGAACTATTTATTTATTTTATTTATCATCAGACTAAGGCCGGAGTGGCCTGTGCTGCACATAAAAGACTTCTCCATTCAGCTCGGTTGGCTGCCTTCGAACCACGCAGTCTGCGGAGGGTCCGCAAGTCGTCCTCCACCTGATCGATCCACCTTGCCCGCTGTGCACCTCGCCTTCTGCTCGGATCGTTGTCGAGAACCATTTTCACCGGATTACTGTCCGACATTCGCTACGTGCCCGGCCCACCGCAGTCTTAATTTTGCGGTGTGAACGATGGATGGTTCTCCCAACAGCTGATGCAACTCGTGGTTCATTCGCCTCCTCCACGTACCGTCCGCCATCTGCACCCACCATAGATGGTACGCAACACTTTCCTTTCGAAAACTCCAGTGCGCGTTGGTCCTCCACGAGCATCGTCCAGGTCTCGTGTCCGTAGAGAACTACCGGTCTTATAAGCGTTTTGTAGATAGTCAGTTTGGTACGGCGGCGAACTCTATTCGATCAGGCGTCTTGCGGAGTCAAAGTACGTACGATTTCCAGCCACTATGCGTCAATTTCTCTGCTGGTATCGTTATCGGCGGTCACAGTGAGCTCAAGTCACATCTTCTACCACCTCGATTTCGTCACCGATAGAAACTCGTGGTGGGTGGCTCATTGACCTCTCTTGAGCCTCTTCCTATCATGTACTTCGTCTTCGACGTGTTGTGACTAGTCCAATCCGTTTAGCTTCCTTTTCAGTCTGATGTAGGCTTCCTCCATCCTCTCAAAGTTACGTGCCATGATATCAATGTCGTCGCGAAGCCAAATAACTGGGGACTTCGTGAAAATCGTCCTCGTGTCAATCCCTGCCCTTCTTCTCCCTCCAAGCGATGTTGAATAGCAGACACGAAAGACCATCACCTTGCCGTAACCCTCTACGGGTTTCGAAGGACTCGAGAATCGAAACTCGAACTACATCCACCGATCCATCGTCGCCTTGATCAACCGTATCAGTTTATCCGAAATCTTTCATTAGCTGCTGCCAGCTGTCCCGATCGATTATATCTGCGGCTTTGAAGTCGATTAATGATGTGTGGCACGTTGTATTCGGCTTTCATTACCTGACGTATGAACACCTGGTCTGTGGTAGAGCGTTCACCCATAAATCCCGCCTGGTACTGCCCCGAACTCTCTTGCAATTGGTGTTAGTCGACGGCATAAAATTTGGGAGAGTACCTGTAGGCGGCGTTCAGCAATGTGATTCGTTGGTGCTACAATCCAGCTTATCGCCCTTTTGTAGATGGGACACGACATCCTCCATCCGCGCGGCGAACCTCATCCTCCCAAACCTTGGTAATCCAGTGCAGCGCTCTGCCAGTGCTTCACCCCGTGTTTAAACAGCACTCCTGGTAGTTGGTCTCCAGGGCTTTGTTGTTTTCAGCCGGCCGATCTCCTCCTGGATTTCCTGGAGATTCGGAGCCGGAAGTCGCTGTCTGCCGCGTGCTCCTAGGTTCATTACCATACCGCCACCGTTGTCTGCCACCATCATTCAGGTGCTCTTCGTAGTGCTGCGCCACCTTTGGATCACCTCACGCTCGTTCGTGAAGGTTCCGTTTATGTCCTTACACATATCGGGCTGTGGCACGCCGTGAACGGTTCAACTTCTCAAAACTTTCGCTTATTAGCGCGATACGTTCCTCTCTCTTCACGGTCTCGATCTTCCTGCTGGCGCTTTTCCTCCGGAAAATCGAGTCTGTTCCGCGCCCGTTTGTATCGTGCCTCGTTCGCCCTCGTGCGGTGTTGCAGCAATCTCGCATGCTGCATTCTTCTCTCAACTAACTGCTCACATTCGCCGTCCTCAGTCGTTTCTCTGATCCGGAGCCACCGTGCCTAGTGCGGCGGTTGCGGTGCTTCAATGGCGGATCAGATATCTCTCAGCCATCTTCAAGAGATGCTGCGCCTATGCTCTTCCGTTGATTGCCCTTCCAGCTGCTGCGCGTAGTCTTGGGCTAGTCTACCGTCTTGTAGCCGCCCAATGTTTAGCCGCGGGACGACTCCGACGCGTGTTGATCACCTCGAGGTTTTGAGCGCAGACATACTGCGACGAGTGGTGGTCGGATTCAATATTCGCACTGCGGAAAGTGCGTACGTTCGTGATGTCGGAGAAAATTTACCGTCGATTAGAACGTGGTCGATTTGGTTTTCCGTTACTTGATTAGGTGATTTCCATGTGGCCTTGTGGATATTCTTACGGGGAAGAAAGTGCTTCGGACTACCATTCCGAGGCTCAAAGTTTATGCATCGTTGGCCGTTGTCGTTCGATACGGTATGCAGACTATCCGGTCATGACCGGTCTATACATTTCTCCTTCCTACCTGAGCGTTCATGTCGATAACGATTTTGACGTCCGCAGTGGCATCCATCGTATTCTGCTCCAGCTGCGCATAGAACGCTTCTTTCTCGTCGTCGGATCTCCCTTCTTGGCAGTGCACGTTGATGATGCTATAGTTGAAGAAACGGCCTTTTATCCTCAGCTTGCACATCCTTGCGTTGTGGCTGCCCAATCACGCGTTGATTTTTCTTCCAGCACTATGAAGCCGGTTCCCAGCTCGTTGGTGGTGCCACAGCTTTGGTAGAAGGTAGCCGCTCGATGCCCGCTTTTCACACTTTCTGTCCTCCAGCAGATTTCCTGCAGCGCTACGACATCGAAGTTGCGGGATGTAATTCGATGATTATCCTGTCGCAACCTGCGCAAGCGACTTGCAGTTCCATGTTCCAAGCCAATCGTGATCCTTTCGTCGCCTGGGTCGTTGCCGATTGTATCGAGTCGTATTATCTTCTATGTTGTTCGTAATGGTTGTTTTTAAAGGCGGCTTATTGGGCCTGCGCAAACCTCCTGTCTCGTCGGAGGGCCGTCGTGTCAGGGCTGTTTGCGTCCCACCTAACACCAGGACTTGGGCTTGTGCGCTTTGAGCGGCACACGGTCGCTTGGCGGAGCCTGCGCGATTCATGCGGCTTTTATAGAGGTTTAACAGGGCCCATGTCAAACCCCACCACATCCGGACAGGCGCCACAACTCGCAGATGGCCTGGGAGGGATCGTCAAGCCCTTGGACATAGTCCCTGCTGCCCCCTGGAACTATGTCCAGCAAAGATATGTCTAATCATGTCTTGAGCCCATGCACATTTAGTCGAGTCAAGTACGAGACACATAAGAAGGCCTCACGTATCTGGTAAGTTACAATTACAAATTGTCTTATGACAAATGATTACCCAAATCATGCAGCTAGGGATGACAGTGTCCGGAGTGTGAGATTTCTGCTGCGTGACTGGTCCTACGTGTATTTAACGTACTCCTCCCAAAACAACACGCTTTACGATGCCTCTCTGAAATGTTTTCGATTCCCTCATTTTCTCGATTCAAGAGAAAAACCGAAATAAACCAGGAAGTAAGTGATCCTTCCTTTCGTTTAACCAAGACACCAACCTTTTTGATTGTTTCACCGTTCTCTCATAACTTTTGAAAGCAATGACCGTCGACTAGAGTTGCCAATTACAGAGGGATCACCTTCTAGACTCGGCGCACTATCTTTCGTGTATTCTGTTTAACAGACTACCGCTAGAAGAGTCCTTCGTCAGCGAATATCAGACAGGTTTTCGTGAGTTTCGATAATGGACATCAATGTGCTTGCCTATACGTTCCATTCTAGTGTCTTCTTCCGTTTACCTCGAGGACACCATTACTAGGACCTGATTGTACCAATTTGATCAATGTGCCGGATTTAACGAGACGTCCCGAAATTAGACTTCGACTGACAAAGTGATGTTCTTAAAATTGAGGTTTTTAGAGTAAAGTTTCATTAAGACAAACATACACTGTCGGATGATTATAATAATAATAATAAACAATAAACATCTTCCAAACTTGGACGTACATGTTCATGATAGAATTAGAGGCGAAAGTATAGAATTGATAGTTCCGTTAGGATACGGCAGGCATGAAGAATGTTTTTTTTTTATAGAAGTCGATTTGAAAGCGAGCGGAGGCAATATTTGTGATGGCACATATCACATTCCATATTATTGTAAATCGTTTAACTTCACGTAGAAGTAACACACACGAAATCATTAATTTAATAAACATCATAAATAAAGTACAACATCTCATATGCCTGGATTTGTAATGCAAATACTCGAAGGTCATAATTGGGTTGGTAGCGCGGCTGGGGACATCATGGAAGCTTTGGTCGATTCGATAGACCATTTGATTCAAACTCATGGCCAATTTGAGATCTTACAACATCTCAATTGCCTGAAACTGCGACGCAAGTGAAAGCAAATATTCAGAGGACATAATTGGGTTGTCCGCGGCTGGAGACTTCATGGCTTTGTTGATTCGTTAGACCATCTGATTCAAACTTCAAGACAATTTGGAGATTTTACAACATCTCATATGATTTGAGACGCAAATAAAAGACAAATCCGGAGTCATAATTGGGGTGATACCGAGACTCATTAAAACCTTGGTTGATTCGATAGACATTTTGCTCAAACTCAAGGCATTTGGAGATCTTCAACATCTGCCTGGATTTGGGACGCAAGTGAATAAATACTCGGAGGGCATAGTAGGGTTGATACCGTGGCTGGGGCATCATGGAGCTTTCGTTGATTCGATAGACCATTTTACTCATACTCCAGGACGATTTGGAGATCTGTCAACATCGCCTATGCCTGCATTTGAAACGCAGGTGAAAGACAATTACTCGAAGGACATAATAGGGTTTATACTGCGACTAAGGACATCATGGAAGCCTTGGTTGATTCGATAGACCATTGTACTCAAACCCCAGGGCGATTTGGAGATCTTACAACATCTCAAATACCTGGATTTGAGATGCAAGTGAAAGACAAATACTCGGAGGACATAGTAGGGTTTATACTACGGCAGAGGACATCATGAAAGCCTTAGTTGATTCGATAGACCATGTTACTCAAACTTCAGGACAATTTGGAGATCTTACAACATCTCAAATGCCTGGAGTTGAGACGCAAATGAAAGATAAATACTCGTAGGACATAATTGGGTTGATACCGCGGTATGGGACATCATGGAAGCCTTGGTTGATTCGATAGACCATTTGATTCAAACTCCAAGACAAGAGATATAGCCATTTAAAAATTTAGTTACAACGATTTTCTGAACGAATGAATCCTAGTGTTAACACCGTTTTGGCCAGTTTTATTAGGCAATAGGCAAATGATCCACACAATCATACGATCATACTGCAGCCCCTTGCAGGAGAAGTCACATTGAATAGCTGACGTGAACAGAACTATAGATTGGCTTGGGATTTTTTTTAACTCACACGTCATAACACGAACGATAGATTTGATTTATTAACGTTTGTCGTTCCACTATTAACTACAGTCCACCATGAATCATCTTCAGATAAATCCCAATCCCGCACAAATATGGCTTGTTTTGGGTATGCGTCACAAGATTTGCCGATTCGGTCTATTCGTCTTTGGTATGACGTTGTGGAATACAGCATCTGAAATGATGATCTCACACATGGAGCATGCCGGCAGTAGTATTAAAAATATCTTCGAGGCGGTGGTTCTACTAGTACTAAGAAATCCTACTATTATTGTATTGAGAAAATTGAGAAGCTCAGAGATGAATGAGCACAGAGAGAAAATTTCAAATTTTGAAGCGAAGAGAACATTAAAAGATGGTAGGGAAAGTGTATCGGCAGTATACAACGATCAGTAGCACTGGTCACTCCGAGAAAAACGGATCGCAAACAAATTGGGTTACAATAGTAGTGTCGAACAAAAGCACTTCAAACTGACGTGTTAATTGTCGTCAACTAGTTTTTACATAGGAGACACCTGTTTTGTATTCTACTGTTCTAGTGATTCGGTAGTTCTTGAATTTAGTGATTCAACAATGTCGTGGTACTATACGGTAAGCTTGCAAATTACTCATCTCTGCTCATAACCAGACTTACAAAAAAATAATGATTCACACACCAGACTATGTCTGGAGGTCAACTGAATATAACAAACTGGAGTAGATAGAATATATTATTTTAATTTTGAATAAAATATCTTAGATCAGGGCCTTAATGGTTATTATCTTTCTAAGTCGGGAAATATCACTATGCACACCGTAAATTTTGAATGATTTTCTTATAGCATCTTTTCAATAGCAATACAATTTGTGAGTTATGAACTCAAACAGTGTGCCGAGATCAGTATCGTCAGTATCTAACAACTAATTGTACAAGGTAGACAAATTAAATTGATCGTTAGTCATAGATCGATCCCGCGTGCAGACACAGAGGCGAGTCGAAGAATGACCTTCATTAAAGTCGGGGATTTCTGTCGCCCGTATTAGTCGATGGACTCCATTCGTAACCTTCATTTCGATATTTGCATTTGTAGTTCGCATACCGGTTTATAGATATGCCAGGTAACACTCGTACCTGATCTGGTTCAACGATAAGTTGGAGTCGTGCATTAGGTAATACATTTTGGAAAAGTATGGTTTACTTTGTAAACAAGTATGCGCCATATGGCGGGCGTATGTATGATAGCTAAAAATTTTGCGCGAATTTGTAAACAATCACATGAGTAGCAAGAACGTTTTTTTGCGAATTAATCAATGGATGTCAGATGAAGTTACGAATGGAATAAATACTCGGCCGGAAATAGAATTAATCGACAGCTGAGCATCAAGTGTTCATTTAGAGACGAACATTCCTGGCATGCAATGTTCAATTGTGTAGATAACGAACGAGAGCTTTTCACGTGACATGATATTAGATATGATAATTAAATTATCAACGCATTGCTATAATAGACAGAGAGTTGAATTGCCATTAGCATAACCCATGCAAAAATAAAATAATATTGGGTGGAATCCAGAAGAAGTAGAATCGTTTATTTTATGATGCTTTATAAATATTTTTTATTCGACGAGCTTTTCCACAAGACCTTAGATTTTTATCATTTTGGAAGTATTTTTTTGAACATATCTATTCAATCATTGCACTTCGAAAATATTCGTGTTTTAGGACATACTTTTCTACATACTGAGCACTAAAGTAACTTCAAATGATTGAATTTCTTTGATATTAGATAATACTCCAGCCAACAAAAGTCTGAATATCAAAACATGCATGCAAGAAATTGAAAATTTATTGCTATAATAGATCCGTCGATTTTTAAGAATATGAAGTATAGATGAGGTCCACACTGTACACTTGTGTTTCTAAAACAGATAACTTATCAAGCACCATAGGTCAAAATGTGTTGATTTCAATGTTAGATACTATAATAATTGAATTTAAAATAAAACCTTCAATTATTTTCTAGCCCAAACCCACCGTATTCCCGTCCGAGGACTTTAACCCATCGGCGGACGCCGCAGCCCTCCGCAAAGCCATGAAGGGCTTCGGAACGGACGAACAGACCATCATCGATATTCTGTGCAATCGTTGCAACTGGCAGCGTCAAGTCATCACCGAAACCTTCAAAAACGAGCTGGGTCGAGATCTAATCAAAGACTTGAAATCGGAACTGAGCGGCCGATTCGAGGATGTCATTCTCGGATTGATGGTGCCGCCAGTGAACTACCTCTGCAAGCAACTCTTCAAAGCCATGGATGGTATCGGTACCAATGAGCGGGCCCTTATCGAGATTCTTTGCTCGCAAAACAACGAACAAATGCATCACATTTCGCGAGTTTACGAGGAAATGTACAACCGCCCATTAGCGGAGCACGTGTGCACGGAAACGTCCGGTGATTTTCGACGATTGCTCACGCTAATCATCACCGGTACGAGAGACCCACCGGGAACCGTTGATCCAGATCTAGCAGTAGAGCAAGCCAAACAACTCTACGAAGCAGGTGAAGGGAAGTGGGGTACGGATGAGTCCGTATTCAACAAAATAATGGCCCATTCCAGCTTCGACCAGCTAGAATATGTGTTCGAGGAATACAAAAAACTAACCGGCCGCACCATTGAACAGGCTCTGAAGGCGGAACTGAGTGGCGATCTGTACCACGCGCTCAGTGCGATCGTGGAATGCGTCCAAATGGCGCCGCACTTCTTTTCGAAGCGACTATTCAAAGCGATGGACGGCTTGGGCACCGATGACTCGACGTTAATTCGCATTATCGTGTCACGATCGGAGATCGACTTACAGAACATCAAGGACGAGTACGAGCAAATGTACAATAAAACGCTTATGAGTGCGGTGAAGGTAATTAATGCATTATCGTCTTATAGACAATATTGTTTCTACAAATATATTTACCCATCTTTACAGAGCGAGACTTCTGGCGACTACAAAAGAGCACTATGTGCTTTGATAGGGAATGCTTGAATCTCATACAGAAATCTCTCGATTTTTAAAAGTTTGTTCATGTTTTTAATGAATGTGTATTCTTAAAGAGTAAGTAATAAGCAAATATTGCGACTACCGTACATTCGGCCGATTTGTGCCAACTTTCTACTACTTCTCAATTCCTCCAGAGTTTTATTTATTGGTATTGTTAGCATATATTGACAAAGATTATATATTTAATCAAAACTTAATTTTAAGAGCTGACTTAACAAAATAAACTCGTTAAGTACGTAAATATAAAGCACAACTATTTTTTTTATTAATAAAACATTCGTAAGAATAAAATAAATCGGTTTCCCTTTTGTTTATTTGCGTTTGAAGAAGCCTAGCGGTATGAAGTGCGGCTATGAAGCAAGATTATGTTGAATGAGGTTGAGTTGTTGCGGGGCGGCATTTTCCCAGTAGAACTTGTTCCGAATTACTAACAGGGGTTTGACCAAATGGCAAATTTTGTCAGGCTTGACCTTTCCGTTTGTCATGGAATTGTTTTCAAGAAAATGGCTTTATCTTTCCATATTCAGGATTAGTATCTCGGGAAAGCATGAAAAATCACATTAAAAATAATGACAGGCAGAAGAAAACTGCATTTTCAACATACTCTTGGAAAACCCGAAGCATCACCGATGTCTGTAGACTGATCAAATATTTCGGATAAGAGTAGAAAACTAGATGAACTTTTTCGACCAATTTATCCGGTTTTATCAAAATCGAATCAACAAAGTTATGCTAATTTGAATTTCGACGAAATTTTGCCTATATCAACCTTTTTGACTAATCCCTGAAAGAGCAAGATTCTACTATCTATAGTCTGGATAGGTCTGGATTATTTGGCATGGCATAGAGTCATTAGGAGCCCTCCTTAGCCGTGCGGTAAGACGAGCGGCTACAAAGCAAGACCATGCTGAGGGCGGCTGGGTTTGATTCCCGGTGCCGGTCTAGACAATTTTCGGATTCGAAATTGTCCCGACTTCCCTGGGCATAAAAGTATCATCGTGTTAGCCTCATGATATACGAATGCAAAAATGGTAACATGGCTTAGAAACCTTGCAGTTAATAACTGTGGAAGTGGTTAATGTGCACACTAAGCTGCGAGGCGACTCTGTCCCAGTGCGTAGGGATGTAATGAAAAGATATTTTAGTTACTAGATAATGATTGTCGCTTCGGTTCCCTTTGTTCTGCTGTCCGGAACATGTTGGGTACCAAGCTGTCAAATCGTATGGATTTTCCTTCTTTGACATTTAGCTCCCCTATCCTCGCCAGCAAGAGATGTTTCGGACAGCAACGACAGCGACAATCTTTATCTAGTAACTAAAATATCTTTTATGTAATGCCAATAAAAAGAAGCAGCGTTCAAAGAAAACGCATTACTAACCCCGACGACAACAAATGATTTTTTATTTATATTTATTTGTTTAAGGAAACGACACCCCCCTCCCCCCATAAATGCTTACGTAATATGTGTACGGCCCCTAACCCCGATGGTATTTTGGACTGTTATCCCTATATCAGGGAATATAACGCGCACGATTAAACGTACTAAAACTAATTTATTTGCGATACGTTAAAATCAACACAACAAACTGATTGCTAGACGTAAACAAACTGAACATAGGTACATAAAAAATACAATACTACGACAACCAGATTAAAATACATTGATGCGCTTCATTTAGCATCACGCAATGACAGTTATGCTGTCGTTGAGCGAGCCCAGCGGCGTACCCAGTACCAAGATTTTTTTATGTACAGGTTATCCGACTTGTCAATATCCCCAACTCAGCCATCTTGGATTTTTGTATGGAATTTATGCTCGTTTGTTTACGTTTTGCACTGAAAATGTATGTCTGTATGGAGAAACAGATTCAAAAAATGTGTGTGTCAAGCCGAGCCGAAATCTAGCTGTCAGTGCGAGCCGAGAACAAAACTCTCGACAAGAAAAATTTCCAAGGCAATGGCAATATAACAACAATAACACACAAAACCAAATTTAGTCTTTTTAGGTGGCGCCTACGTTGATTGTTTATTCTTGTAAAAAATTTGCTTGTGCCTGACGACAGTATTTGTTTATTTGATGTGTAGTATCGAGAGCTCCCTCCCAGGTTATTCCCATCTACTGACGAAGTCGGATAACCTGTACATAAAAAAATCTTGCCCAGTACCGTGCGGTACATCGTAATGGGGTTGTACACAACATCTCCCCTCTTAATCGAGGTGGTACGGGTCAAAACTGTTCGGCGGTCTTTGAGTACGCGAAGAACGCCTAGGAAGATCCAGTACTGGGTCCATTTCAATAGCGGACTCGAACTCGGTCGATCTTGACGTTGCTGATGACGTTGACGGAACAGCCGAGACCTCGTGTCGTGGCGTGGACGAAGCACAAGCTGGTTTGGGACCTATCAAGGTAAACTCAGGGCAGGAGACTGCCACTATTGCTTGAGTTGACTCGGATGCCATTGGAATTGGCGACAGTACCTGAGTGCCGTTCGATGTACTTGGGAGATTCGAAGCATATAACAAAATGTCGAGCGGTAAACAAATACCGTGTCAGCGTATATACTCTGGAGCTGATTGATGTGGGAGCGTAGCATTCACCCGTTGTACATTACGTCTCCGATCTTTTCTATGATTTTACCGGCAACCCACTTCCAGTCGTTGCGACCGTGAAGCTTGACTTAAACGAGGTCGTTCCGGCTGAAGAATCGCAGTTGCTTATAGTCATCGGGCGTTTGCACTGGTGTTCGTACCGGGCAGTGCAGTGGTGGACGCAGATGTTTGAGGCACGTGAGGATTTTACGCCTGAACATGACCTCAGATGGCGATTTCTGGTCGTGAAGAGCACGGTTGGGCGTACTTCGGTACGTTAGAAGAAAAATATACAATGCTTCTTGTATCGATCCTCCCCCTCTCTAATCCTCTGCACGGCCCATTTGAAGGTGTCCACGAATCTTTCCGCTTGGCCATTGGACTGTAGATGAAACGGAGCCCACGTGAGGTGTTCGATGCTGTTGGAGGCGCAGAAATCACCGAACTCGGAGCTGTTGGTGGGTACTGTTATCG
Organism: Armigeres subalbatus; assembly: GCF_024139115.2. Classification (NCBI taxonomy): domain Eukaryota; kingdom Metazoa; phylum Arthropoda; class Insecta; order Diptera; family Culicidae; genus Armigeres; species Armigeres subalbatus. The sequence goes on along the minus strand of NC_085139.1, from coordinate 33,997,361 downwards.
CTGATCAGTATAGCAGGCATACATAGCCGAGTGAACAGCCCACGGAGGATGCTGGTGATCACCAGTGTTGGGAAAAACTCAAAATCTCAAAACTCAAGAACGATTCAAATCCACGGGACTGTCACTTGTATACCTCCACCACAGTTCGTTTCGTAGCCAACATTGAAAATTCCGCACTGACAGCCATAAGAAAAATCACGGGAAAGAAAGAGATAGGTGCGTTCCACACTGACAGTTTCATAAACGACAAGCAGAAGAAACGAGACTGCATCTATACTACGAAAACACAGACAAAACATCAGACCCCCGTTCAAATCACGCGTGAGTTGAAACGCACCCAACTCAGCGCATACAAAAATCATGGATGAGTTGAATCATCCATTTGATCATCGTAGGTTTTCTTTTGTTCTCCTTCGTAAAATAACAGTAAATTAACGTTTAACACATAGAACAATGGATAATCTTGCGTGTGTAAACAATAAATTTCCCCCAAATTGATTATAAACGCTTTTTAGAGCGAAATGATTTTTTGGGAAATGAGTGAAATGATCCGTTTTAGCATGAAAAACTCAGGCGTGATGCATTATTTTAAAATCGCAAACGAGTTAGTTCGCGCGGGAGCGCTCAATGATTGAGTTTTATGAATGATTTTACCAACACTGGTGATCACGTAATCGTAATCGATGTAGATTCGGAACTGTCGATTTGGGTCACGGCACCGGTAAAGAGTTAGGTGATCTAGCTAGGACGATTGGCATGAAGGTGACGATATCGGCATCCAAACTGGACCAGTAGACGTAATTTCGTGCAAGAGATGTCATACGCTGCATGCCGGCATGGTCACGATGGAATTGTTCCAGTCAGCGCATAGTAGACTTTGCATAGCAGCGGATCTGCATGGGTGTTTTGCGCTTCAGCCGTGAAATGCAGAGGCAATACTTTAACAGAGCTATATACAACTGACCTGAGATCCTCTTCCAGGTTCAGGCTTGCGATGATGTAATGCTCATCGGGCCCGACGTCCTGAATGATCAACCAGGAAAGCAGGTCCGCGTTGCCGAACTTGTGAATGAGCACGTACTCGATGTCGAAATCGTTCAGCAGCAGATTGAGTGCGAAGCGTTGAAGGAGGTTTGCAGTGTAGACTTGAATACCTTTCTTGAATCCGAAAAATCCGCAGCAGAGAATACGTTTGCAAACGAAAGTGCCGTCCGAAGAGTATCTTGTGGAACTTCGTAACGGCGAGGACGATGGCCAAACCTTCACGATCCGGCTGACTGTAACCTTGCTCAGCTTTCGTGAGTGCTCTGTAGGTATGCTGGACAACCTTGATGTTTTTGGCACTCCGGAGTCCACTGGAATTTTGCGTCAGCTTTGAAGAGATTGTCGAACCGGAGACTTCGGTAGGAGACGGTAGCTTGGATATCGCCTCGATCTTGGTCGGATCCAGGCGTATACCACAACTGTCGATGACGTGACTCACGAACTATACCTGATACTTACGAAAAGTGCAGCAGGATGGTGAGACCGAATTCTTGGATTTCCTTCAAAGCAGCTCAAAGGTAGACCCGTAACGCTGGGTAGACACCTTTACGTGGTGTGTTACGGGGTAAGATCTACCACGGTTACATTGCCAGCTACAGGCAAATCCTGACCCAACGAATACCTTCCTCATTATCCAACTCCGTGGTACTTATGAGGGTGTCGCTAAGTAGGTGGCCTCTCGTTAAGTAAGTACCACATCAACACTTCCTTCCTCTCCCCAGTTATGGTGAAGATGGGCGTGGCCAGGAGTAGTAATCCTCATGCTTTTGTTATTTTTGTTTAAGACTGGAATCATGGACTACTCTCCTGCTTGATTTTTGATAAGATTCTAGATAAGGATCTCAAAAGTAAAACATGAGTATCACTAATGTCCAATCTACGAATTATACCGTAACAATGCTAATGCTAATGCTAAATGCTTCACAGCAGCTCAGAGATAGCATAGGACAAATTTATCAGGCTGAATATTACAACCAGCGAGCTTGGCGAAGATGCCATGCGGAAGTGGAAGTGAGTACTGATTGGGATGGAGAGTAGCATTCAACCCCGTGGAGTAGTCTCGGAAAAGTCGGATGGTACCGCTGGCTTTGCGTTTGCGACAATAATAGGAACGACGACGACAATAGGAACGGTCCATTCGGAGTAGTCGACAGGAGTGATGATGTTGAGTTTTTCCAGTCGATCGAGCTCATGGTCGACGGAATCGTACATCGCATACGCTACCGGACGCTTCGGACAGAAAACGGGTCGAACACTTTCTTCCAGCTCCTATTTCACTTTGGTTTTACTGCACAAACCGAGCTTTTCGCTGAAGACCTTCGGGAAGGATGACCCGAGAGAAGCTGGTGAACCAGAAACGCTGCAACAGAAGGTATCCATGGGCGGGCACAGGCCAGAGACTAGAGCTGTCGACTGGATAGGAACCGAGCAGATGTTGTTGCTTCTCGGAGACGCGGACCAGCTCGCATCGTGTACATCCGCCGATTGTGACATCGCACTCGAATTCTCCATTGAGCGGCAGGATGTTGCCAGACGCTGTCTTCGCTTAATTTCATTGTAGCTGGTTCTATAACAGGTCTTCCGAGCTTCTTCCATATGTCCCTGCTGATGACGGTGATGTCGGACGCCGTGTCAAGCTGCAACCGTATCTGCATTCTAAACATGACAATGAAAAAAATCGCCACTGTTGCACGCTTCACATGTCGACGACCACCACCTTGCTTAAAATTTCCCGCATTCTGCGTCTGCTTCCAGGTTTAGGGGACTTGACACTATCGCAGTGCCCAAATGCCCACTGTTATATATGGGACAGTCAGAGATCTGGACAAATAACGTCTTGATTGGACTGAGGTGAAAACAAGAATGCTTTTTATTTTTAGTGTCAAAGTAACATAGATTGCTATGATGTTCTAGGCCTTAAGTTTGGCCTGCTAACATCTCCCCCTTAGAAAAGATTGTAATCCTTAAAAAATGCTGGAAACCTTCGTGTTCTTGATGTTGATTCCCTTACAATGGAAACTGGAGTTGGTGTGTCTGGAATGTTTAAATTAATTTGGGCAGTTTCTCTTGGTCCATCCGGAGTATTCGGGGGAACATCAGAGGCTTCTAATGCATCCACATTTCCAAGTCCAGTTGATTGGTTGACTCGTACTTCGGGAGCTGTCAATAATTGTTCCGTTGGATGTACACTGAGTCCAGAAAGCAGCGGTTCATTTTCTAGATTCTGTTGACTGATTTCGACTTCTTTTTCAAACACTCCGAATTCATTCAAAAGCGTTAATATTGGTAACTGTTCTTCGTCCGCCATAATTGTGTTGCTAACATGTCTGTGCCTTAGTTGGTTTGTATGCGATCTGATTAGTCCTCTTCTTCTCACGTCGTCAAGAAACACGTTGTACGTCACACTTCCTTTTTTTTCGATTATCTTTCCAGCAGCCCAGTATCGTTTATTGCGTATATGAATTTCTGCGTATACTTCATCACCGGCAGCAAACATCCTTTCTTTGGCTCCATGAGATCTATTAAATTGGTAATTTTGCTGATGATTAACCTGTAACGACTTGGGTTGTTGTTTTTTTAGATGGTCCAAATTCATTTTGATTTTTCTTCCAAGCATCGCTTCGGCAGGTGATTTTGAATCTTCAATATATTTGTTTGGAGTGTATCTGTACGTGAACAGAAACGTTTGAAGTGCCTCTTCAATTGCATCACATTCCATTTTTGTTAACGCCCTTTTCAATGTATCGACGAACCGCTCGGCTTGTCCGTTCGACTGAGGATGAAATGGTGGAATTTTAATATGTTCTATTCCATTCTTTTCACAAAACTTTGCGAAGGAATTTGAATCAAACTATGTCCCGTTGTCAGTCACGATTACATCTGGTAATCCAAACCTTGCTATGGTTTCGAAAAGCTTGTTTATAGTGACGGATGATGTCATGGAGTTCGTGCAATATATTTCTGGCCACTTGGTGAGAGCGTCGACGATAACCAGAAAAAATTTGTCCTTGTATGGTCCGGCATAGTCCACATGGATACGAGACCATGGCTGTGTAGGAATTGGCCAAGATGAAAGTGTTGTCTTTGTGGGAGACTTGGCTACTGCTGCACAACGGGAGCATCGTCGAACGTAATCTTCAATGTCCGCATCGATGTTTGGCCAAAATACGTAGCTGCGTGCTATAGCTTTCATTCGCTCCATCCCAGGATGTCCAGCATGTAGCTGCTTTAGAACTGGTGTACGAAGAACATCTGGAATGACCACTCTATCCGATAACATGACACAATCCCCTGAACTGTATAACGATTCTTGTCGTGCACGATACGGTTTCACATCAGGTGCCATATTGGTTGTTGACCATCCAGTTCTGATTTGTTGAAGTACATTCAGAAGTGTTTTATCTTCCTTAGTAGCAGCTACAACCATTTCGTGTGTGATTGGAAGCGAAGAAAGTGATTCGGTTTGGATTATTCTAATGCTGGTCTCCATTCGAGTACTTGCGATAACATATTCCTCTTCAGGTTTAGCATGCTGATTTATGAGTCTTGATAGGAAGTCGGCGTATCCAAAGCTTTCCGTTGATTTGAATTCGATTTTGAAATTATACAACAACATAGTTAGCGCCCACCGTTGTAGCCGATTAGCGGTGTGAACCGGAATTCCTTTCTTCGATCCGAAAATGGAAACCAAAGGCTTATGATCTGTCTGCAATGTAAATCCAAACAACATTCGATGAAATTTGGTAACGGCAAAAATTAGCGCCAATGCTTCTTTCTCGCCTTGACTGTATCCTTTCTCTGCTTGAGTCATGGTTCTGGAAACGTGACAAACCGCCTTAATTGTGCCGTCTGGAAAACGATGTAGCAGAACCGCTCCAACTCCACTCATGGAAGCATCAGCGGCAACAATAATCTCGAGCCTTGGGTGTGAGTAACAGATTTGACTGCAAAATCCGTTTGAATTGGTTGAAAGATTGTTGACAAGCCGGAGACCAGTACCACCTGACGTCTTTCTTCAGTAATGCATCCATCGGTTCACGTAATTTATGCATACCACGCACAAATTTGCTATAATAATTCACCGCACCCAAAAATGATCGTAAGGTAGTGACATCATGCGGTGCCGGCATCTCACTAATAGCTCGAACCTTCTCTGGATCTGGACGTATACCTTGAGAATCAACGATTAACCCCAGATACTTAATTTCACTCATGAAGAAATTGCTTTTCTCAATCTTGAGAGTAAAACCATATTCGCGAATACGTGCAAACAGACGCTCTAAATGAATCATGTGTTCTTCCACTGAATCACTTGCCACGATGATGTCATCTAAATAGCCACTTACTCCGTTCAAACCAGCGATCATGTTGTCTACAATTTCTTGAAAAGCACCTGGAGCTGTCTTGACACCAGGAGAAAGTCGTGTAAATTCAAAAAGTCCCTTGTGAGTATTGATTGTGAGCAGCTTTCGTGAATCTTGATCAATCTCGACCTGTAAATAGGCGTCTGATAGGTCTATTTGACACCTTCTTGTTGGCCAGCTTGGCAAAGATGTCTTGAGGTAGAGGTAACGGATGCTGATGTGGCTCCAATGCAGAATTTAATCCTGTTGAGTAGTCGGCACATATTCTGACACGTCCATTTGGTTTTGTCACAGCTACTATCGGAGCAGCCCACTCTGAATACGATACAGGTATGATAATTCCGAGTTTTTGAAGACGATCCAATTCTACTTCAATCTTGCTTGCAGATGCATAAGGAACTGGTCGTTTCAGACGGAATATGGGTTTGATACCAGGTTTGACTGTGAACGACACCTTTTTCTTTTTGCAAAGTCCAAGTTCATCACTAAAAATTGCGTCATATTTATGTTGAAGTTCCTGAATAAGACCCTCCGTCCGAGGAAATTTTTGTAGTTGTACAGTGTTACACACAGCATTTATTGGAACGTCCCATAGCTTGAACATTTCAATCCATTCAATCCCAAAAAGAGACAATTCTGGTACTGTTGTCACAAAACATCTTCCTTTTTTTATTGTTCCATTTAAAGAAACGCTGCACTCTAATTCACGAATAAGTCCAACCTCTTCGCCACTAGCATTAACTGCATCAATGGATGGTTCTTTTGCTACAGGTGAACCTAGTTGAACGTAAACATCTTCAGGAATGATGGTGATGTCTGAAGCACAGTCGAGCTGAAGTTTAATTGGTACTCCGTTGATCTCCACTGTGACATACTTCCGTCTATCCGATAGTTCTACTTGATTGACAGTGAACACCCCCTGAGCTTGAAACTTTTGCTTGAATCGTTTATCTTTCTGCTTTTTGATCGGCTTCTCAAAACAGGCGCAATAACCTTCTTTATGACCAATCTTCTTACACGTGTGGCATTCATGATTGACAAAGAAACAGTGCTTCGAGTAGTGCATTTCTCCACATCTCCAACATGGCGATCTCGGAACGTCATTAGGTTCATCGCTGGAAGTGAATCTTGATGGATTTGTACGAGTTATGGCACATACTGCTTGCTCCGTGCTGCTATGCTTCTCTACCATTGCTGTGTCGCGTTTTAGATTGATCAGTCGCTGGCATTCATCTGCTAACCTACGTACCGTCATATCATCATCAGGCTTATTGCTTTCAATTCTGAACAGGAGAGTGGTGCGAATGTCTGCATCCCGGTGTGATTTGAGGCCGCACACGTACATAAGGCATTTGAACTGATCTGGCGTCACTTCGTTAAGCTTGAATTCTTCACATTTTTGATTAACGATTCCTGCGTAAGTGTAAAAATCATCACTGGAGTTCTCGCGTGATTTTTGAAAACGTCGTAAGTCCAAAAGAGAGGCTCTCTTTGTTTACTTTCTCTTTCGATTATCACACAGCCATACTAACATTTACATTGGATTTTCCAGCACCGACCTGAAGAAAATAGCTTTGACTAGTGTGCTGAGGTGAAAATATTGCAACAAATTTTAAACTAGCCTAGATATTAGCAAAAGAGAGCGTAATAAAAGAGAGTCTCTCATTTGGACTTACGACGTTTTCAAAAATCACGCGAGAGTTCTTTGACAGCTGTAGACACTGATATCTTGCGTTGAACACTGAAATCTGTCGTCCGAAAATGGTCTTCAGAATTGATACGGTTTGATCGAAATTTTGATCTTTGGGCTTCTTCGGAAGGATATAGCTAATGTACTTTTGATGTGCCACCGTACCAATGTTCCGAAGCAAAAGTCTAACTTTTGCGGCTTCATCCAGGTTTTTTGCATCTTCATGAAGCAAGTCTTCATACCTTGAGAACCACGCTGCAAATGTTACACCGTTCTCAGGATCGTACATGAACTCTGTGATTCCACTGGACAGAGACTTGATAATAAACTCCTGATTGTCGTTCCTCTGGGTCGAAAGCGTGGATTGTTGGCTTGATGAACTTCCATTGCCTTGACCAGCGGATGATTGATTTTCCATCAGTTTATCGAGAATCCGTTGTTGATTCTGGAGAATATCCAGAAGCGATTTTTGAAACTCTGGATTCATCTTGAAATTAAAAATCTTTGAATTTCCGTAATCCTCGTCGCCAAAACTGTTATATATGGGACAGTCAGAGATCTGGACAAATAACGTCTTGATTGGACTGAGGTGAAAACAAGAATGCTTTTTATTTTTAGTGTCAAAGTAACATAGATTGCTATGATGTTCTAGGCCTTAAGTTTGGCCTGCTAACACCCACGATGCCGAAATTGACCAATCTTTGCATTTGTGGGTTTTGTAGCCACAGTCCCGAACGAAATGTAGCACACCACAGGGCTAGCACGGGTAGTTTGGCTTCTTACCGGTGTCACTGCAAGGACGTTTTTGTCGTTCACGTTCATGCTTTCCAAATCGCTTTCCGCTACCAAACTTGCGCACTGCTTGGAATTGGCCGAGGAGAGTTGGAGATTCGATCCTCGCAGTGTCACGTTTCAAGTTGAACAGGCGCTGACACTCCTCCGAAAGCTGCTCCAACGTGACGTCATAGTTGTCCTCGATTTTTGTAAGCACTTGAATTGCTCCTCAGTGAGTTTGCCGAGCATTTTTTTTTAATACTTTATTAACGTGATTTTTTATCTTAAAAGTAAGTTCATCACGGTGTTTTCCGAGCACACAAGCTTCATTCACCCTGCAACGGAACGCCATGTGATCCTCTCGCTATTTGCAGGCATCGGTATCGTCTACTGATTACCGACTCTTTTGCTATGAAAAGGCACTTGTAACGGAATTCATTTATGTTCCTGGCCAAGGAATCAAATAAGTGGTTCCGGGTTTAATGATACCTGCACTTTAAAAGACGATGCTACACAATGAATGATGCTACTGTTGTTGCTGGTTTTCGGTGCTATTCTGTCGCTGAACAAGTCGAGCCATCAACTCATGCTTTCGTTGTTGTTATGGGTTTGTGGTTGCTGTTGGTGGTGCGGGAAAGCTATATACTGCATATGCTGCTGGGCTTTTTTCGACAGTCTCCCAGACGCGCCTTATGGTATTCTGAACCACTGACCATTTTCCATCGACCTTTCAAGCGCGCCTTGTGATTTTCGAAACCACAATCAATTTTCCAGCTTTTTTGATTTTCTAAACCACAATCCATTTTCCAGCGGTCATCCAGACGCTCTTTGTGATTTTCCAAACCACAATCCATTTTCCAGCATTCGTTCCGTCGCGCTTTGTAGGAAGTATAGTGTCTGTTGTTACTGCCCTTCAACGCATAATTGTCCCTAGTCATATTTGATGAAAGAATCCAAACTAATTTATTCTGCCTAACTGAAAATTAGGTTGTCTTGTCATCTAACAAGAATGGAAGCTGGAGAACAGTGTAACGTATAACTGCGATATGGAGTATGAACAAGAGTTCAAGTTAGAACCTACATAGGTAAACCACCCTCGTATACAAAGTTTCAACACAATATCGTCTGTTGCAACATCTCATGCTGATACTGATGCCATGCACTAAAACTATCGAGTATACGACTAGTTCCATGAATTGTGTTTTGTATAACATAATTTCACTCCTACTAGTAATATTACTATACATACAGGGTACAAATAAATACACTAAAAAGAGAGAGAGATTGAGACTTGCTTCTCTGATGAACAAAACCAGTTTACAGAAACTAATATTATGGGAATATTGCATGAGCGACTGCCGCACGCTGAGTGTTATTACTATAAGCAGAGGAGATCAGTTGAGTCAGGCTGTTCAAAGTGGAAACACCGTTCGACAGGGACACTGTATAAAAATAAATATATTTTATTTTTTTTGCTAGACCGCATTGTATACAGAGAGTGTTTGAATTACAGTTGAAACTCTATAGTAGTGGTCGCGTGATTCATCGTGTTTGGTTTTACGTCGAAGCTGTCGCCGATTTAGGTCTGAACACCAAGTGCCTATCGTTGCAAAAGCAAACCAGTGATTAGTAATCTCACAATGTCGTGGTACTATACGGTAAGTGTCCGATTGTGACGAAATTCAAATCATCACTATTTTTATGCGGGTGCATCATGGGGAAACATTACCGGGGAAGGAACATCATTCACGAGTCTATGGTGGAAGTGGAAGCGAAAGTCTTATTATCATGCGAACCAACAACAACAGCAGTAAGAAGGCGTTGACGCCAAAATGACTCCAACCAGAAACTGTGTCAACATATTAAACGCAGACTCGGAGGCAGACAACCAGCGGGTGACCTTCGTCATTACTGTTGATAGTTCGCGTGACTGTAATTTAAGTCGATCCTTAGGCTTTGGTCCGATATGCGAATTAAAATAAAATTAAACTCAAAAGTGACAGTTCGGAAATTATGAAATCCCCTGCTCATAAGAATGGCTGGTGCTACCCAGCAAGACCAACAAAACATCTATCAAAAATGATTCAATATCTGTCAAAAATAATCTTGCTCTGCGAGCAGGGTTATTTGAAAATTTTCTAACTGTCACTTTTAAGTTTAATTCGATTTTAATTCACGAATCGGACCAAAGCCTTAATTAACAAATGGCAATTTGAGAATGTTTGCCGATACCCTACCCACCTACCGGTGCATCGGTAGTGTCTAAGTGATCTGGTTTCGAAATGAGTTGAAACCCTCAGTGAACACATTTAGGGGAGTGTTTGAGACGGAAGATTGTATAGCATTACAATGCTAGTAGCTGCATATCAGTCCCATATGAATGGGAATGCCACCGAAGATGAGACTGATATGCGATCATAGACAGTATAATAATTATAGTTTTGAAACGCAAGTTTTAATTTAAAAAAACAGCGATACTACTTTCAAACCGTCAAATTTGTTGGAATGTTCACTCAAATTACTTTAGATCAAAGCGATATAATATGCATCTGTTTAACAAGCATCTCGTTGAAAAGGTAAAAATTAAAGTTAAATTCAGTACAAAGTTCATATTATGATTTAAACACTTTTTTACGTGTTCAAACTTGAAATAGCCTTTTTCTGCTTCATTAAGTTTAAATGTTCATGTTTCAATTTCAACGGGTATTGTTACTACCTGATCATTAGAGTAGGTGTGACCTTGCTCTAACTCTGGGTTACACACAAGCGGTAACTGAATTCCTCATTTGCATAGTTATTAACACTTCAATGACTGTAGGGGAAGAGTACCGGTATATGAGATAAGATAAAAACAAAAATAACATCAATGATCAATGTTGGCTGAAATAATGTGTTTAGTGACCACGATGGAAAAAGTAATCAAATATATGTAGGCCGAAGGAGAAGTAAGAAGTGATAACACAGTGCTCTTTTCGCCGTTAATAATGAAAAAAAAATCTCCATCAACACTAATAACTGGATCTAAATTTTGAGGCTGTACCCAGAGCCGTAGCGTACGTTTACTACTGTCAGTCCTAGCGCCCATGGCGAAACCATCTTCGGGTGCCCTCTTAATATAGGAACTAAAATGCGAAAATTTTACATTCAATAAGCAATTTTTTTTATTTCGTGGTTAGCTAACATGAAAAATGACTGAAAGTTCTTTGAGACCGCCTCTCATCACGAAGAAAGGGGGATTCAAAATCATATTTTTTTGGGCATTATGTACTAAATCGACATTTTTGTAATCCTTAAAATTTATAGACATTTTAACGAATAAAACACTTGCAAACAGATGATTTTCTTTCTCCAGTACCCACGTCTTCCTAGATCCATCTCTGAGGTCGATCGACTCTTGGAATCGCTATCGGACCTATTCGTATCAAGGAGAATCTAACCTAGGAGTGTGTCTGGCGGTCGTTCAGAAGCACTACTGGATCCAGTTGGGTTAAAGAAAATTGCACTTTGGAGTGAGATGGTCGATGACCTAACGGACTTAGTTAAATAGTAAAAAAACTCCTATTTTGATCGGGGTTGGTTGATGACTGAAATCGCCATTGGAACTATTCTGATCAAGAAATATTTTCAGAAAAAAATATTTTAGGCTCTTTTGGAGCTTAATGTATTCAACCGTCTAAGACGAGTTAAGAATCTCTATTTAAGTCCACCAATTATTTAGATATCTTTGCAGATACGTATTTCGACTACGACTGTGTGGTCGTCTTCAGTGTCTCGTACTTGACTCGACGACGACCAAGTCGAGTCAAGTACGAGACACTGAAGACGGCCACACAGTTGTGGTCGAAATACGTATCTGCAAAGATATCGAAATAATTGGTGGAATTAAATGGAGAGTACTTAACTCGTCTTAGACGGAAGAAATATTTGTCTGAAGGTATTTCTAGATTCATTTGGGGAGATTTTTTTTCTATTCTTTGAGAACTTTCGTAATGAACCACTGGGGAAATTTTTGAAAGTATGCATGAAAGACAATAGTATGCAATAATATAAATAGAAATATGGATGACTAATCGAGCTAATTCCTAGGGTATTTTTTGTTATTAAAAAATGTCTGCAGAATGCTCTAAGAAATTTCTGGAATAACCTCCGAAGCAACTCCTGAAGTAAATCCCCAAGGAATTCTTGAAAATATTCTAAGAAGTATGATGATGGATCGACTGCAATCCCGATATTTTTGGGATTTTGGCTTGAAGCAAGGCATGAAGGCTAAATCCCACATTCAAAACAGGGATTTGTTTTACTACTGACAGAATTTTTTAAACAATGATGTTCTTGAAAGATTTTTTTGAAGAGTTTCTAAAGTAATTTCTAAAGAAATTCCTGTAGAAATCTAGAAATTTAGATGAAAATTCTAATTGGAAATTCCTTTGAAGAAATGATACGAGATGAACCGAGCTAGGACCGAAAATCTCGTGAAAAAAGATAATTCAATACAATTCAAGAAATTGATAAAAATACGTAGAAACTTGGGTAGAAAACATTTTTTTTTCAGATCAACTTTGACGTATATTATTAAATTTAAAAGAAAATGTTCAATTTGGTGGCCCACATGCCTTATCGTACCCAGTCTAACTCCGCCAGTGATTATCAAAATTAGGGAAGGGTAGGGGAAGGTGGCTAGTTGTCGACACCCTTTTGTTATTAGTTCATAACTTTCGCCCAATTGAACAAATGTTGAATCTGGGACTGCCCGCATAATCCGGGACGTCTGGTTAGTATAGGATAATGTTATTAATAATGGAACAAATACCCTATGTGACTAACATCTGTGATTTCTGTTTAAAGGTTTTGAAACATTTTCAAAATGTTCGCAATTCTTGCTTTTCATATAAACTTTCGCCTGGATTGTACGTCGCAATTTATAAGCTCATTGGGAAAGTTTGGATCTTCGGTAGATCCAAATATCCTTCCAAATATCATTCCGACTAGAAGGTCATATCAAAATTTTATCATCCTATGTTATTATGTTATACTAAATTTTTATAACAAAATTTGTTAGAAACATGGTGCAGGATGTTGTTAGAATATCTACATTTCTATCAGAAACTGCATTACTGGAAACAAAAAACTATCAAATTTTGTTACAATTTTATCATAAAAATAACATATTTTGTTAGAAATTTATAACAGAATCAGATACAAAATATATTGTTTCTGTGCAGTTGGAATTATTACAGGTCGTGAGAGGTCTCTAGATTGTCAAGAATATATTATAGAATATTTTATTCAATTTAACAAGAATATTTTTCGAAAACATGAAATTAACAACATTACAAATAAGGCAACCTTCTCAAATTATTATACAGTCAAACCTCCATGAGTCGATATTGAAGGGACCATCGACTAATGGAAATATCGAGATGTGGAATAGAAAATCCCTGGGAAACTGTTTGAAGGGACCATCACAGTAACCCAGAAAATATTTTTCAACATAGCAAAATTTGCTTCCATGAGTCGATATCGAGTCATAGAACATCGACTCATGGAGGTTTGACTGTATCAACGTTGTGATATCTATGGCTGGGAGACTTTGCTACATCTATTTTAATTGCCTACTTTTGGGCAATTCGGTGTTAAGCATTTTTCAAATCATATTATGATATAATCCTGTTACAATATTTGAAAGATAATGGCTACTGAGAACAAAACTGTATCAAAATAAGTTATAAATATCACAATATGTTAAAATTGTGTTCAATTCTTGTTATGCTCTTCTAGTCGGGATATCACAAAGTTACCTATAAAATGATTTTGTTATAAATATTCCAGTGCAACTTAAACGCCACATGTAGAACCATGATATAAAACACCGAATGCGTCGAAGATGTATAAAACTGAACTTTTGCAAGCTGAAAAGAAATTGATTGCAAAAGTGGACTTGTTTGAATTAAATTTTGTCCATTCTATTTAATCATAAATAAATAGAGTTAACAAAACCATACTTAGTTGGCAAGAAAGGAATGTAGAATAACATGAAGCAAGCGCCGTAGCTTGCGGTTGACTAGGTTGGCCCCCGCCAAGGGAAATCAAAGATATGCTTTAAAAAAAAAGACAAATTTATTTGGTTTAGGACCATTTGATAACTCAACAGACTATGGGTTGGTACAATGACATGTTGAATAATCTAGAGCAAGCAAAAAATATTGCTTCATTTCCACAACAACATGATATATGGATTGGTTTTAGTTTTGACTGCTATTCCGAAAACGGTTACAGTCAGTCAGTAAGCTGAATAAAGAAGAAAACTAAAATATTGCATTGAACAAGCTATTCGAAAATCATGAATTTTAATACCAACAAATAAGTTCAATGGCAATTCCCGGTCATCATTCCAATCCACTCCAAAATATGAGTTTTCCTGATTCTAATAGATCCGATAGTAACTCTGACCTTCGACCATCACACCCCAGAGTGGAACTTCATTAACCCAGCTAGGTCCAGAAGTGGTTTCAGAGCACCGTCGAACCCACTCCAGAATTGGATTTTCCTTGGCCGGAATAGGTCCGATAACGATTCCGATCCGTTATTTTTATGAGAAACAGCACGATAGAATTATCTGAAGAATTCCCCGCAAAACTTATGAAGGAGTTCGTGGAGGATTTCTTGGAGTAAACAATGGTGGAGTTTTCGGATCTAATTTATGGTGGAATTCCTGAAGACATTGCTGAAGACGTTGCTGAATGCATTCCAAAAGAATCCCTGATAGAATTCCGTATAGAATGCCTGGAGCAATTGTCGAAGGAATTCCTGGGGAAAGTATTATATAATATTGTATGAACGAACTTTCTTCTGGAAGGAGATTCTCTATTCATCCCGTGGATTCGCATAAGTGTGTTTGCTCATGGAACCACCCCACCCATTTTTGGCCCTTCATACAGGAGTTTGATGAAATACAAACAATAGTATAATCATGATCAAATCGTTTGTCAGATGTGGCCAATGCTATCGGCTGGTGCCTTGCTACAATAGATAGTAGTATCATCATCATTTTATAATAAATATTATTTCAGAGAGGATTTGTTTAGAAACTCAAATGTATGGTTCTAGTTTTCCAAAACTTATGTAAGAATGCAGGATTTTTATAATAATTATTATAGCCGATTTTATATTCTTTCTGAATACTAAGTCCGTTAATAATTTTCTCATTCTGATGAGCAGTATATCATGAATTTTTAAATCCATTATTGTTTTAATCATTATTGTTGTTAAATAAGCGCACAACACGAACGTTGCATTGTGAGCGTGAATGCGTCATGTTCATTTGCGTTGAGTTTTAGTACAAAACGCTGAAACGCAAAAACAAAACGCCCAGCGCGACGCGACGTGTAACGCGCTTTTCCAGCCTTTACTGTTGGTTGTGGATTTGGTTTCAAAGTTTTTTTGAAGGAAATAGTGCCAAGCACTAATATTCATGTGTTTTTATCAGACTACTATAAAACTACGATTCAGTAGACCTACAAAAGTTGCCCTCCCCCCCTACATGAAATCCTGGCTACGCTCATGTCCAGACTATGTTCATCACACATTTATCTACATTTTATTTAAATTCCATTTGAAATGTCTCCTTGGTGGGATTTCATGGAAAATTCTGCCGTCACGGAATTGGTGAAGCAATGAGAGAAGTAAAAGTAAAGAATTGGAACGTGCCTTGGAACGTGCTCACCAATTTTGTTTATCCAGAGGTTTGCACTTGATCCTACTTTGTTTCTATTTAGTCTTTGGTCCAACTGTGGCTGATTTGGCTGTTGCGAAAGCTCTCGTGGGGCTAGTGCCTTTTAAAGTTCTGGTTGCGGTTACTGTCATGGCTACTGCAGCATTGAAATTGGTTCAAGTGTGTTCACAATATTGAGTCAATATCTTCGAGCATTTGAAAGTAGGAATTTTTCAAATATTGAAAAACATAATTGTTGAATCCGAATTTCCTTTTGGGTAGGGGAGAGGGAACATTCGACTCGGCGTACACGAGTTCTTGCAGCAGGTCCTATCAAAGCGACCGTGTGCCGCTCAAAGCGCACTAGCCTAGTCCTGGTGGTGGGTGGGACTTTAAACAAATTTGACCCGACTGTTCGAGCGTCTGTTCACCAAGGAGGTGCGGTTCCAACAGCGTCTGTTCTGGCATCCAGCGGCTGAGTATGAAGTGCTATTCCCCGGAAGCTATACCTAAGATGGCAGCCCCATCCCGGTGGATAGGATCAACAACCTACTGTTCCCGGAACAACAATTTGTTCGAGAATCCGATAATGAAAGAATATGGACTGATTTTACGGCGACGACTCTTAGCGCGAAACAACGGACACGAATATGAACATGGAACGTTTTAACCCTAGCCCAGCAGGGTAAATTGGCACAACTTGCCAATGAGGCACGCCGCATGAAGCTTGAGATCCTGGGACTGAGTGAAGTCCGTTGGCCAAACTTTGGAGAACACAGAACGCCGGCAGGATAAGTTCTGCTATACTCTGGTTTACGAGGTGAACACGCTCCCCGGCAACGCGGAGTTGGCTTCCTACTAAGCGCTCAGGCACACTCTGCGCTTATGAAGTGGGAACCTATAAGTGAAAGGATAATCGTTGCCAGATTTAGAACACGGGTCCGAAACCTTACTATAATTCAATGTTATGCGCCAACCGATGCTGCCGATCTGCAAGACAAAGAGAACTTTTACAGTCAACTCAATGCCGTCGTAGATAGAATTCCGAAGGGTGATATCAAGATCTGTTTGGGCGACTTCAATGCGAAGATTAGATCCGACAACTCGAACCATGAACGCATTATGGGACGCCATGGTCTCGAAGAAATGAGCGAAACGGAGAGATGTTCGCAGAATTTTGTGGTAATAACGACATGGTGATCGTGGATCGCTCCTCCCCCATCGACCGGTTCACAAGGTCACGTGGGTCTCCGTGACGGCTTTACAGAAAATCAAATCGACCACATCTGCATCAGCCGAAAATGGAAACGGAGCCTTCTTGATGTACGGAATAAACGTAGTGCCGATATCGCGTCTGATCATCACCTCCTCATCGGCGAAATACGCCTGCGGATTGCGCGGATTCGTCGGCAGGAGGAAAGAGTTGGACGACGATTCAACACACGCCGACTGGAAGATGCCACGGTGAAACGGTCCTTCGTTGAAGAACTGGAGACGCGTGCTGCAGATATTCCGGAAGGTGGCAGCGTGGAAGACAAATGGACCGCCATCAAGAATGCCTTCATCATCACCAGCGAGAACAATCTGGGCGAACTACGCACCCAGAGAAAACAATGGATCACCGATGAGACCTGGAGGAAGATAGAGGAGCGAAGAGAAGCCAAAGCCGCGATAGAGCGATCGAAAACCAGAGGAGCCAAAGTCTTAGCCCGTCAACGATACTCGGCTCTTGAGAAGGAAGTAAAATGCTGATGTCGACGGGACAAGCGTGGGCATACTCTCTGGCCGACGAAGGAGAGAAAGCCGCAGCAACCAGGGACATTCGCCTCATCTCACGACGCTTAAGTGGGGCGAAGATGAATGCAACGATGCTTGCGAAAACGCAAATGATCAGTTATTGACCGACCCAACTGACCAGCTGAAACGCTGGTTCGAGCACTTCGAACAATTTTTTCAAGTGCCAGCCAGGCCACCACCACATCGGCATGATCTGCCTAGGATCCGACGTATAACATGCGTCAATACCGAAGCTCCATCACTGCTAGAGATTCAAACAGCCATCCAAAGCATAAAATCGAACAAAGTCCCAGGGTCGACCGCATATCAGCCGAGATGCTCAAAGCTGACCCCATGTCATGCGCTCAACTACTGCATCTTTTCTTTCGTCATATCTGGGCCACCGCAACTTTCCCGGTCGACTGGATGCAAGGTATCTTAGTGCAGGTGCCCAAAAGGGTGACCTGACTGTATGCGATAACTGGCGAGGCATTATGTTGCTGTGTACCGTTCTCAAAGTTCTGTGCAAAATTATCCTAGCCCGGATTCAGGAGAAGATCGATGCGACTCTCCGGCGGCAGCAAGCCGGATTCCGTGCCGGAAGATCCTGTGTGGACCATATTGTCACGCTCCGCATCATTTTGGAGCAGGTCAACGAATTCCAAGAGTCCCTTTACTTGGTATTCATTGACTACGAAAAAGCTTTCGACCGTCTCAATCACGAGAATATGTGGGCGCCCTGAGACGCAAGGGGGTCCTGAGAAAATCATCGGCCTCATCGAAGCACAGTACGAGGCCTTTTCGTGTGAAGTGCTGCACAATGGAGTCTGTCCGACCCTATCCGGGTCGTAGCTGGTGTGAGGCAAGGATGTATTCTATCACTGTTACTGTTCCTCATCGTAATCGATGAGATTCTGGTAGATGCGATTGACCGTGAACCAAACCGCGGGCTGTTATGGCAGCCTATAACCATGGAGCACCTAAACGACTTCGAATTGGCGGATGACGTTGCACTACTCGCGCAACGGCGCTCTGATATGCAGAGTAAGCTCAACGACCTTGCTGATCGCTCCTCCTCGGCAGGTTTAGTCATCAACGTCAACAAAACCAAATCGTTGGATGTAAACACGGTGACTCCTTCCAGTTTCACAGTAGCCGGGCAACCAGTGGAGAATGTTGAAAGCTTCCAATATCTTGGTAGCCAAATGGCGTCAGACGGTGGTACCAAGATCGACATAGGCGCACGGATCAAGAAAGCAAGGGCTGCCTTTGCGAGTTTAAGAAATATCTGGAAAAACAGGCAGATAAGTGAACGCACCAAAATACGAATTTTCAACTCTAACGTGAAATCTGTGCTGTTATACGCTAGCGAAACATGGTGTGTATCAGTGGAGAACACTCAACGGCTGCAGGTGTTCATTAACAGATGCCTGCGGTATATAATTCGGGCCTGGTGGCCTCACAACTGGATCTCAAACAACGAGCTCCATCGTCGTTGTCACCAGAGGCCGATAACAACAGAAATTCAGGATCGGAAGTGGGGCTGGGTCGGCCACACTCTACGTAGGGGCGGAAACGAAATCTGTAAGCAAGCATTAGACTGGAACCCAGCGGGACATCGCAGCAGAGGCAGACCCAGAGGCTCATGGCGGAGAAGCCTCAATAAAGAAATAAAAGAAGTCGACCGAAATCTAACCTGGCAACAGGTTAAAGCGATAGCCGGGCATCGCTCAGGATGGAGATCTTTCAAGTCGGCCCTTTGCACCACCGGAGGTGTACAGGATCCATAAGTAAGTAAGTAAGTACACGAGTTCTTGACGATACTTCGCTTTTAGGTAGTTTACAAGAAATTATTTGACAGTTTCCAGCTCGACGCGTACCTATTCTTGTCACTTGTCGACAGTTTACAAGAGACTATATCCGGAGACCAGAAAATTCTGTTAGCTGGGAGTTAAAAATGCCACTGAGATTCAGCAAGATTTCATACTACATAAGTATACTTGAGCCAATTAAGGTTCCTCGACGTTCTTGATAATATCTGCAAATTGATTGATTGATTAATGCAGAGTTATATGTTTTATGCTATTATGTCCGGGAACTCTTGTGGACTTATTTGAACCTCTGTGGACGTCAATAATTACTTTGGGATTTCTACAAATGCTCAATATCTGCGTCTAGAAGTTAATGAGTTTCCAATATCTTAAAAACTTGCAGAAATTTTCATATATCACTACAAATAATTTAAGGCTTTATAAAATACTACTTATTATTCTCAGAACATCTTAACAACATTGTGAACTCTGTCAATTACTGACTAGCAATATTCGGAAAAATCTCACAATACGGAAATAAAAAATCATGGACGATTCAAATCAAGCGCGAGTTGAACTTGAAACACGCCAGTATAATATCCCACAAAAAATTATACGATTGGATTCATCCGTTTGAACCATTGCAAAATTTATTGTGTTCTTCGCATAGATAAACGAATATTGATGGCACAATGATAGAGATTTAAGAAGAATTTTATCAACACTACTCACTGGATCTTGTCGGGGTTTTCCCCATTTTACATTTTAACCTTATTTTTTCTCTTTTTGTGATAAAAAAAACTCATGCCTGGAAAGTCAGGGAATTTTATTTTCAGATTTGAGTCGACACCCTGTAAATTCAATGATTGCATTAAAGTGTTACAACTATGTATTAAACTACACATCTGTTTTTATTTTTGCTCTTTCCAGGCTAAACCCACCGTGCTCCCGGTGGAAGATTTCAACCCGTCGGCAGATGCTGCAGCCCTGCGTAAAGCAATGAAAGGCTTCGGAACGGACGAACAGGCCATCATCGATATCCTGTGCGCCCGTTCCAACTGGCAGCGTCAGGTCATATCGGAAACGTTCAAAAATGAACTGGGTAGAGACCTGCTCAAAGACCTGAAATCGGAGCTGGGCGGTAAATTCGAAGACGTCATTCTCGGGCTGATGTTGCCGCCGGTCAATTACCTCTGCAAACAGCTGCACAAGGCCATGGATGGTATCGGTACTAACGAGCGTGCCGTTATCGAGATTCTTTGCTCGCAAAACAACGAACAAATGCAACACGTCGCTCGAGTTTATGAGGAAATGTACAACCGCCCATTGGCGGAACATGTTTGCACAGAAACTTCCGGTGACTTTCGACGATTGCTCACACTGATTATCACCGGAACGCGTGACGTCCCTGGTACGGTCGATCCAGATCTCGCCATTGAACAAGCAAAGCAGATGTACGATGCCGGCGAAGGTCAGTGGGGTACGGACGAATCTGTTTTCACCAAGATCATGGCCCATTCAAGCTTCGACCAGCTGGAATACGTTTTCGACGAGTACAAGAAACTGACCGGCCGCACTATCGAACAGGCCTTGAAAGCCGAAGTGAGCGGAGACCTGTACAATGCTCTGAGTGCGATCGTGGAATGTGTCCAGATGGCCCCGCATTTCTTCGCCAAGCGCCTATTCGAAGCCATGGACGGCTTGGGCACGGATGACACCACCTTGATAAGAATTATTGTGTCGCGATCGGAAATTGACTTGCAGAACATCAAGGACGAGTACGAGCAGATGTACAACAAAACGTTGATGAGTGCAGTGAAGGTATTGAACGCTTATCAATTTAGCGCAATGGTTATCATATATGTTCTCTTATTTCTCATTTCAGAGTGAAACTTCTGGCGACTACAAGAAAGCTCTATGTGCCTTGATTGGAGATGCCTAAAACCACCGAGTGTAATTTTAACATTAGATCCTCAAAACAAATATTGTATGTTATATGTTAATGCTATATGTGCGTTTTTTATGGATAACATTTTTCGTAAATCCGTAGTAAAATGCTATCTAAAAAAAATGCTTGTGGCATTCAAAAGTATTTTAAACACAGTCGACAAACAAGTGCCAAGAACCTACTGTGGACCATTTTTGTCCTGGCTCTGTAGGCACTGTAACTCATAAATATACATTCTACAAGATATTAGGCCACTGGCGGAGATGGGTTCGTGTCTCAAAAACTCCTATAGCTAACACCAATTGGCGAAATAATTGTCTACCTAAAACGCATCAATCATTTCAAGCACATATTATTTATTTCTTTTATTGTACGTAAAAGCATAATCGAAAAATAAACATCTTGATTTGTCAAATAAATAGCTCCCGTAATAGATATCCGAAGTCATAAATTATCAGATGATTGTGGCCAACGAATGTTAAATAATAAGTGTTTATTCGCGCTTGATAAGATAACGGACAGAATGGAATTTCAATTGGGTTCTACTGTGCGATGTCACCATTCTTGGGATACGATAAGTGGGAGTCCGAGGATTGAGTAAGGAGAAAAATAGGTTGTAAGAAGGATAAAAAGGAATTCAGGTTCGATTGATGTGGATTGGTTCAAGTTTGGACTTTATTAGCAATGAATTAAGATTGAGTTAGATTTGAGTTAGATGTAATGTATGTACAATTTGAATAGGATTTTTATAAGAATAATAGACTATAAACAGAAGGTCGTGGGTCACAGACTCTTTTCTTTCTTTCCTACTTAGTAAAACTTTGTTCTATTTGTGTTGCACGTTCTACCAAAACGTTCCCTACTGTCCAACTAACCATCCTTCCACAACTTCAGTATTCGTAATGATAGCCAGGACGAGCATCGGCCTTTGAAGAATGTTTTTGCTTCTATAGTGCCAAATCATTTTCTGGAGTAACAAATAAAAGTATTACTACACTCATACAAATGATCTAACGGATTTAAATTAGCTTTGGATTGGATTTCAATTGTATCTGGATCGAATTTGGATTAAATTTGGATAGCATTGAATTGGATTTGGATTGCATTTGGATTGAATTTCGATTGAATTCGAATTGGATTTAGATTGCATTTGGATAGATTGGATTTGGCTTAAATATGGATTGAATTAAAACTGGATTTGAATTGAATTTAGATTAAGTTTGAATTGAGTCCGCATGGTATTGGGACCGGATTTGAATTGAATAAAAATTGTATTTAGAAAGGATTTGAATAGAAAAACCGATTAGATTTGAATTAAATTTTGATTACTTTTGGATTGAAGATAGATTGAATTTAAAATGATTTTTATTGGATTTGATTTGAATTTCGATTGGATGAAATTCAGATTGAATAACATTTGGATTTGGATTGATTTCGGATTGAGTATGGATTGAATTTGGATTACCTTGGATTGGATTTAGATTGAATTTGAATTGGATTCGTTTTGGAATTATCTGGATTTGCATTGAATTGGATTTGGATCGAGAAATGGATTGGACTTCGATTTGAATTAGATATGGGATGAGTTTTTGTTGAATTTGAATAGAATTTGGATTTGGATCAATATGGATTGAATGTGGATTGGATTTGGAGTGGATTAGGATTGGATTGGATTGTATTTAAATTGAATTCGGATAGAATTTGGAAAGAATTTGGATTGGAATTAAATACGATTCTGATTAGATTTGGATTAGATCTGGAATAGATTTGAATCGTATTTCGATTAGTTTTGGAGAAGATATGGATAAAATTTAGATTAAATTTGGTTGGGGTATGGAAAAGATTTGTATTAGATTTGGTTTGGATATGGATTTGGATTGGATTTGGATTCTATCTGGATTAGATTTGTATTGGATAAGGATTGGATTTTGATTGGACTTTGACTGAATTTGAATTGGATTAGGATTTGATTTGGATTAGAATTGGATTGAATTTGGATTGGATTGGACTTTGATTGGATTTGGATTGGATTTTAATTGGATTTGGATTGGATTTGGATTGGATAAGGATTGGATTTGGATTGGACTTTGATTGAATTAGGATTGGATTAGATTCGATTTGAATTGGATTTAGATTGGATTTGGATTGGACTTTGATTGAATTTGAATTGGATTAGGATTCGATTTGGATGGGATTTGGATTGGATTTAAATGGGATTTGGATTGGATTTGGATCGGATATGGATTGGATTTGTTTTGGACTTGGATTGGATTTGGATTGGATTTAGTTTGAATTTGGATTGAATTTGGATTCGATTTGAATTGGATTTGGATTGGACGTTGATTGGATTTTAATTTGGACTGGATTTGGATTGAATTTGGATCGAATTTATATTGGATTCGGATTGGATTTGGATTGGATTTAGATTGGATTTGGATTGGGTTGGATTTGGATTCGAATTGGATTCTATTTGGATTTGATTTGGATTGAATACGGATTAGATTTGGTTTTGGATTGGAATTGGATTGGATTTTGATTTGGATTGGATTTAGATTTGAATTGAATTTGGAATGGATTTGGATTTGGATTTGAATTGGATTTGGATTGAATTTGGATTGGATTTGGATTCAATCTGGATTGGATTTGTATTGGATAAGGATTGGATTTGGATTGGACTTTGATTGAATTTGAATTGGATGAGGATTCGATTTGGATTAGAATTGGATTGGATTTGGATTGGATGAGGATTGGATTTGTATTGGACTTTGATTGAATTTGAATTGGATTAGGATTCGATTCGGATTGGATTTGGATGGGATTTGGATTGGAGTTGGATCGGATATGGATTGGATTTGGATTCGTTATAAATTGGATTTGGATTAAACGTTGATTAGATTTAAATTTGGATTGAATTTGGATTTGGATTGGATTTAGATTGGATTCACATTGGATTTGGATTGGATTTAGATTGGATTTGGATTGAATTTGGATTGAATTTAGATTGAATTCAGATTGGAATTGAATTAGATTTGGATTGAATTTGGATTCGATTTGAATTGAATTTGGATTGGACGTTGATTTAATTTGAATTAGGATTGGATTTGCATCAAATTAGATTGGATTTGGATTGGATTTAGGTTGGATTTAGGTTGGATTTGGAATGGATTTTGATTGGATTTGGATTGGATTTGAATTAGATTTGGATTGATTTCAGATTAGATTTGATTTTGGATTGGAGTTGGATTTGGATTGAATTTGGATTGGATTCGGATTGAATTTGGATTGAATTCGGATGGGATTATGACTTGTATTGGTTTTGGATTGGATTTGGATTTGAATTTTGATTGGATTTGATTTGGTTTGGTTGGGAGGATTTGGATTTGATTGGTTGGTTGGATTTGGATTGAATTCGGATTGGAATCCAATTTAAATCCTAATCCAAATCCATTCCAAATCCAATCCAGTCAAAATTCAAATCCAAATCCAATCCAATTCAAAATCCAATCCAAATCCAAATCTAATCCGAATTCAATCCAAATCCAATCCAAATCGAATCCAAATCCAATCCAATTCAAATTCAATTCTAATCCGAATTCAATTCAAATCTTACCCAAATACAATTCAAATCCAATCTGAATCCAATCCAAATCCAATCCAAATTCAAATCTTATCAACGTTTAGTCCAAATCCAATTCAAAACGAATCCAAATCCAATCCAAATCTAATTCAATTTTAATCCAAATCCAATCTAAATTCATTCCAAATCCAATCTAAATCCAATCCAAATCCAATCCAAATTCAAACCAAATTCAATCCAAATCCAATCCAAATACAATCCAAATCCAATCCAAGTCCAAATCAAATCCAATCCATATCCGATCCAAATCCAATAGAAAATCAATCCAAATCCCACCCCAATTCAATCCAAATCCCATCCAAATCCAATCCGAATCGATTCCTAATCCAATTCAAATTCAATTCAATTCAAATCCAATTCAAAACGAATCCAAATCCAATCCAAATCTAATTCAATTCTAATCCCAATCCAATCCAAATCCAATCTAAATTCATTCCAAATCCAATCTAAATCCAATTCAAATTCAAACCAAATTCAATCCAAATCCAATCCAATTCCAATCAAAGTCCAATCCAAATCCAATCTAAATCCAATTCAAATCGAATCTAATCCAATCCTAAAAATTTGGATTGGATTTGAATTGGATTAGAATTGGATTTGGGTTTGGTTTAAATTGCAATTGGATTGGACTTTGATTGGATTTGGATTGTATTTGAATTGGGTTAAGATTGGATTTGTATTGGGTGCGGATTGAATTGGGTTTGGATTAGATTTAAACTGGATTTGGATTGAATTTGGATAGGATTTGAATTGAATTGGATTGCTTTTGGATTTGGATTAGGTTTGGATTAAATCAAGATAGGATTTGGATTGGCTTTGGATTGAATTAAGATTGAATTTAGATTTGGATTGGATTCGAATTGGATTTGAATGTGATATGAATTGGATTTGGATTGGATTAGATTGGATTTGGATTGGACTTTGATTGAATTTGGATTGGAATTTGATTCGATTTGAATTGGATTTGGATTGGATTAGGATTGGATTTTAATTGAAGTTTGATTGAACTTGGATTGGATTTGGATTCGATTTGGATTGGATTTGGATTGAATTTAGATTGAATTTGGATAGGATTTGGATTGGAATTGAATTGGAATTGGATTGGATTTGATTTCAATTGGATTTGGATTCGTTTTGAATTGGATTTGAATTGGACTTTGATTGAATTTTGATTGGATTTGGATTCGATTTCGATTGGATTTTAAATGGATTTGATCGGGGTTTTTAATTGACTTAAATTGGATTGGTACTCGATTGGGTGTGGATTGGATTTGGATTTAATTTGGATTGGATTTCAATTGAATTTGGATTGGGTCTGGATTGGATTAGGGTTGGATTTGGGTTGGATTGGATTTGGATAGAATTTAGATTGGATTTGGATAGGATTTAAATTTGGAATGGAATTGGATTGGATTGTATTTGGGTTTGGATTAGATTTGGATTGGATTTGGATTGAATTTGGATTGAATTTGGATTGAATTCAGATTGGAATTGAATTAGATTTGGATTGAATTTGGATTCGATTTGAATTGAATTTGGATTGGACGTTGATTTAATATGAATTTGGATTGGATTTGCATCAAATTAGATTGGATTTTGATTGGATTTTGATTGGATTTGGATTTTATTTGAATTGGATTTGAATTAGATTTGGATTGATTTCAGATTAGATTTGATTTTGGATTGGAGTTGGATTTGGATTTGGATTGAATTTGGATTGGATTCGGATTGAATTTGGATTGAATTAGGATGGGATTATGATTTGTATTGGTTTTGGATTGGATTTGGATTGGATTAGGATTGGATTAGGATTGGATTTGGATTGAATTTGGATTGGATATGGATTCTATCTGGATTGGATTTGGGTTGAATTTAGATTAGATCCAAATTCAGTCCAATGAAAATTCAAATCCAATCCAAATCCACTCTTATTCCAATCCAAATCCAATTTAAATCCTAATCCAATCCGAATCCAAATCTAAATCCATTCCAAATCCAGTCCAGTCAAAATTCAAATCCAAAACCAATCCAATTTAAAATCCAATCCAAATCCAAATCTAATCCGAATTCAATCCAAATCCAATCCAAATCGAATCCAAATCCAATTCAAATTCAATTCTAATCCGAACTCAATCTAAATCTACCCAAATCCAATTCAAATCCAATCTGAATCCAATCCAAATCCAATCCAAATTCAAATCTTATCAACGTTTAATCCAAATCCAATCTAAATCCAATTAAAAACGAATCCAAATCCAATCCAAATCTAATTCAATTCTAATCCAAATCCAATCCAAATCCAATCTAAATTCATTCCAAATTCAATCTAAATCCAACCAAACCAACCAAATTCAAACCAAATTCAGTCCCAATCCAGGTCCAATCAGTACAGTCCAAATCAATCCAAGTCAACTAAGTCAAATCCAATCCATATCCGATCAAAATCCAATCCAAATCCCATCCCAATTCAATCCAAATCCCATCCAAATCCAATCCGAATCGATTCCTAATCCAATTCAAATTCAATTCAATTCAAATCCAATTCAAAACGAATCCAAATCCAATCCAAATCTAATTCAATTCTAATCCAAATCCAATCCAAATCCAATCTAAATTCATTCCAAATCCAATCTAAATCCAATTCAGATTCAATCCAAATTCAAACCAAATTCAATCCAAATCCAATCCAAATCCAATCAAAGTCCAATCCAAATCCAATCTAAATCCAATTCAAATCGAATCTAATCCAATCCTAAAAATTTGGATTGGATTTGAATTGGATTAGAATTGGATTTGGATTGGGTTTAAATTGCAATTGGATTGGACTTTGATTGGATTTGGATTGTATTTGAATTGATTTGGATTTGTATTGGGAGCGGATTGAATTGGGTTTGGATTAGATTTAGACTGGACTTGGATTGACTTTGGATAGGATTTGAATTGTATTTGGATTGGATTTGGATTTGAATTTGCTTTGGATTAAATCAAGATAGGATTTGGATTGGCTTTGGATTGAATTAAGATTGAATTTGGATTTGGATTGGATTCGAATTGGATTTGAATGTGATATGAATTGGATTTGGATTGGATTAGATTGGATTTGGATTGGACTTTGATTGAATTTGGATTGGAATGGATTTGAATTGGATGTGAATTGGATTCAGGATTTGGATTGGAATTTGATTCGATTTGAATTGGATTTGGATTGGATTTTGATTGGATTTTAATTTAAGTTTGATTGGTTGGATTAGATTTGGATTGGATTTAGATTGGTTTTGGATATGGATTGAATTTGGAATGGATTTGAATTGGATTTGGATTGAATTTGAATTGGGTTTGGATTTGATTTGGATTTGATTTCAATTGAATTTGGATTCGTTTTGGATTGGACTTTGATTAAATTTGCATTGGATTTGGATTTGATTTCGATTGGATTTGAAATGGATTCGATTGGGGGTTTTGATTGACTTAAATTGGATTGGTACTCGATTGGGTGTGGATTGGATTTGGATTGAGTTAGTATTGGATTTCAATTGGATTTGGATTGGGTATGGATTGGATTAGGGTTGGATTTGGGTTGGATTGGTTTGGATGGAATTTAGATTGGATTTGGATAGGATTTAAATTTGGAATGGAATTGGATTGGATTGGATTTGGGTTTGGATTAGATTTGGATTGGATTTAAATTGGTTTTGGATATGGATTGAATATGGAATGGATTTGAATTGGATTTGGATTGACTTTGGATTGAATTTGAAATTGATTGGAATTTGATTGAATTTGAATTAGATATGGATTGGTTTTGTATTCGATTTCAATTGAATTTGGATTCGTTTTGGATTGGATTTGAATTGGACTTTGATTGAATTTGGATTGGATTTGGATTCGATTTCGATTGGATTTGATTGGGGTTTTTTGATTGGATTGGGCTTGGATTGGATTTGGATTTAATTTGGATTGGATTTGTATTGGATTCGGATTGGATTTAGATTGAATTTGAATTGGATTGGATTAGACGTTGATTGAATTTGGATTGAATGTGAATTGGATTTGGATTGGATTTGGATTCGATTTTAATTGGATTTGGATAACATTTGGATTCTATTTGAATTGGATTTGGATTGGATTTTGATTGAAATTTGATTGAATTTGGATTGGATTTGGATTCGATTTGGATTGGATTTTGATTATAATTGGATTGGATTTGGATTGGAATTGGGAATTAGATTGGTTTGAATTGAAATTTGATTGAATTTGAATTAGATTTGGATTGAATATGGATTAGATTTGGATTGGATTTGGATATGAATTGAATTTGGAATGGATTTGAATTGGATATGGATTGGATTTGGATTGAATTTGGATTGAATATGAATTGGAATTTGAATTGGATTTGGATTAGATTTAGATCCGATTTGGAATGGATTTTATTGGGATTTGTAATTGACATAAATTGGATTTGGATTCGTCTTGGATTGGACTTCGGTTGAATCTGGATTGGATTTGGATTCGATTTGGAATGGATTTGATTGGGATTTGTAATTGACATAAATTGGATTTAGATTATATTTGGATTTGATTTGAATTGTTTTTGGATTGGTATTCGATTAGGTTTGAATTGGATTTGGATTGGATGTGGTTTGAATTTTGATTAGATTGGGAATGGATTTGGATTGGCTTTGGATTGGATTTGGATTGAATTTGGATTGAGTTTGAATTGGATTTGGAAATGGATTTGGATTGGATTGGAATTAGATTGGATTTGGATTGAATTTAGATTGGATGTGAATTGGATATGGGTTTGGATTGGATTTTGATTCGATTTTAATTCGGTTTAAATTAGATGTGGATTCGATTTGAATTGGATTTTGATTGTATTTTGATTGAATTTGGATTGGATTTGGATTCGGTTAAGATGAGATATGGATTGGTTTTGGATTTGATCTGGATTGGATTGGATTTGGATTGAAGTTAAATTGGATTTAAATTTGGAATTGGATTGGATTTGAATTAGATTTGGATTGAATTTGGATTAATTTGGATTTGGATTGGATTTACATTGGATTTGGATATGAATTGAATTTGGAACGGATTTGAATTGGATTTGGATTGAGTTTGAATTGGAGTTTGGTTTGGATTTGGATTCGATTTCAATTGGATTTGGATTTTGATTTTGGACTTTGATTTAATTAGGATTGGATTTGGACTTGATCTGGATTGGATTTGAATTTGGATTGCATTGGAATTAGATTGAATTTATATTGGATTTGGATTGGAATAAAATTGGAATTGGATTGGATTTTGATTTGGATTGTATTTGGATTGGATTTAAATTGTATTTAGATTAGATTAGAATTGGTTTTGAATTGTATTTAGATTGGATTTGAATTGCAACTGGATTGGGTGTAGATTAGAATTGGGATTGGATTTGGATTGGATTTGGAATGGATTTGGATTGGATTTGGAATGGATCTGATCTTATAATTGTGTTTAATTGTTGTTATGGGGTCTTATTATTGTATGGTGTCTCCAATACCCTTGCGAGGCGTTGGATTGCGAATCCGAAGATGGCGAGTTCGATTCTCGGTCCGGTCTATGATGTTTTCGGGTTGGAAACATTCTCGACTCCCTGGGCATAGTGTACCCATTGTACTTGCCACACAAGATACATACTCATGCAAATGGAAGCATAGAAAAGCATTCAATTAATATCTGAGGCAATGATAATATAAAACTAAGTCGAAGAGCAGGCCAAGTTCCAGTTGGAATGTAGAACCGTTGAAGAAGAAGATTGTATGTTATAGTGTGAATATAAGAAAGCACACATTGGACGGTTGTATTAATTTTTCTTTCATCTTGCTACTATGTAATATGCGACATGGTATGCGGATGTGCTAACGACTTAAAGACATTCTCACTTTGGTCAACGGGCGAGAGGCGAACACATTTCTCCCCCGTTGTCGTAACGAGAAAGTTTCTCCCAACAACCAGTGTGAAAATATTCTCAGACACGAAGTCGTGCTGTGATGAGTTGGTGAATATTTTTTTAATTTATTTCTCATAATTTCGAACAACAATATTGTACCGCCAAATAGGCAACTGGATCTGAGTATTGATAAAAATGTCAATTAACTACACAGTAAGTAAGATAGTCTTCAGTGTAATTTGTTTCACCATTTCACGATTTGCGTGATCATTGATCTATAAATAGCGTTCCGAAAAACATGCACACTGTTCAAAACTTTTGTTTATTCTTGGGTCGCGTGTCATCATTCTAACTTGAAAATTCATATTTTGGACATATTTCAACTTTGGATTATTTAATTCGTATTACGATAATCGGATCAAAAATACTTATGGTTTCTGTTTATTTGATTATACCAATTCGATATTCGCCACCTGAGTCAGACAGTGGCAGCGCCAGTCAATGGAGTTGTCAGATCATTTTTTAAAACAAATGTGTGACTACGTCGAATAGTAATCAGTATTAGT